>NC_135497.1:110434879-110734879 GCF_052857255.1 Amblyomma americanum | reverse complement strand
TGTACTTCCTCGCCAAGACATAACATACCCATCTGCGACTGGCGGAACAAAAGTGGGAAATGCAGGCTCTCCCTCCGTGGATTCTGCTGAGTGGTACGTTTAGGTGAGAGGCAATCTCGTCAGCGCCGAACACGAAGAGAACACTCTGGAAGGTGTCTCGCCGCCGGAGGTTTCACCGGTGGTTCTACTCCGAAGCACAGGCGGCTGGCAACACTAAACAGTGTTCCCGTGAATATCGGAACAAAAGAGCTCTCGCCGGATATGGAAGTGAATACGGTGTTCGAGACGTACCCGCCTGAAGAACTGCTGGCGAAAGGCTTCAACCTTGAGGTCAAGTGCAATGACTTGCAGACGCTGAGAGAAAAAAAAGGAAGGTACAATCTTCACCTTTTATATGAACATGCTAATGGAACGCTCCACGAAAGAATGATACCCTCGCATCTACGTGTTAAACACTTTCTTTTTTACCAAGCTGCTCCAGAACGGCTATTCCGCTGTGCGGCGCTGGACGTTCAGAATTGACTTGTTTAGTTATGATATGGTGCTAGTCCCAATACATGTGGAGGTGCATTGGCTCTTGGCAGTCGTAGATTTCAGGCAGCCTCCTATTGCCATCTACAACAGCCTTGGTCTTCTATTTCTGCTTCTCGTTGCTGGCATATATGAAGAGCAACTGGCCCACGCGGGGCGACTGGGAATTTGTGCATGTCTAGTGTGACAGTTCGTCACCGCACGGATCCCTTCAACTAGCGTGATCGCCGACTTGCAACCGGCGAGAACTTGAGCGGCCGTGCAAGAAACGCGTATTGCAGCTCTCACTCCGCGATGTATTCTTAGGAGCACGAAAGCTGTGATGGCCGAGTTGGCGAAAGCGGAGGAGTATGTCTGCTTGAAGTTTCTGAAAAAACAGTCTTCGGTTGCCAAGACCATGTTGTGCGGGAATTACGCAAAGCCCATCTCAGCTCAGCCAAGCGACGCTGTGCTTCCTCGCCAAGACATAACGTACCCATCTGCGACTGGCGGAACACAAGTGGGAAATGCAGGCTCTCCCTCCGTGGATTCTGCTGAATGGTACGTTTAGGTGAGAGGTAATCTCGTCAGCGCCGAACAAGAAGAGAACACTCTGGAAGGTGTCTCGCCGCCGGAGGTTTCACCGGTGGTTCTACTCCGAAGCACAGGCGGCTGGCAACACTAAACAGTGTTCCCGTGAATATCGGAACAAAGGAGCTCTCGCCGGATATGGAAGTGAATACGGTGTTCCAGACGTACCCGCCTGAAGAATTGCTGGCGAAAGGCTTCAACCTTGAGGTCAAGTGCAATGACTTGCAGACGCTGAGAGAGAAAAAAAGGAAGGTACAATCTTCACCTTTTATATGAACATGCTAATGGAACGCTCCACGAAAGAATGATACCCTCGCATCTACGTGTTAAACACATTCTTTTTTACCAAGTTGCGCCAGAACGGCTATTCCGCTGTGCGGCGCTGGACGTTCAGAATAGACTTGTTTAGATATGATATGGTGCTAGTCCCAATACATGTGGAGGTGCATTGGCTCTTGGCAGTCGTAGATTTCAGGCAGCCTCCTATTGCCATCTACAACAGCCTTGGTCTTCTATTTCTGCTTCTCGTTGCTGGCATATATGAAGAGCAACTGGCCCACGCGGGGCGACTGGGGATTTGTGCATGTCTAGTGTGACAGTTCGTCACCGCACGGATCCCTTCAACTAGCGTGATCGCCGACGTGCAACCGGCGAGAACTTGAGCGGCCGTGCAAGAAACGCGTATTGCAGCTCTCACTCCGCGATGTATTCCAAGGAGCACGAAAGCTGTGATGGCCGAGTTGGCGAAAGCGGAGGAGTATGTCTGCTTGAAGTTTCTGAAAAAACAGTCTTCGGTTGCCAAGACCATGTTGTGCGGGAATTACGCAAAGCCCATCTCAGCTCAGCCAAGCGACGCTGTGCTTCCTCGCCAAGACATAACGTACCCATCTGCGACTGGCGGAACACAAGTGGGAAATGCAGGCTCTCCCTCCGTGGATTCTGCTGAATGGTACGTTTAGGTGAGAGGTAATCTCGTCAGCGCCGAACAAGAAGAGAACACTCTGGAAGGTGTCTCGCCGCCGGAGGTTTCACCGGTGGTTCTACTCCGAAGCACAGGCGGCTGGCAACACTAAACAGTGTTCCCGTGAATATCGGAACAAAGGAGCTCTCGCCGGATATGGAAGTGAATACGGTGTTCCAGACGTACCCGCCTGAAGAATTGCTGGCGAAAGGCTTCAACCTTGAGGTCAAGTGCAATGACTTGCAGACGCTGAGAGAGAAAAAAAGGAAGGTACAATCTTCACCTTTTATATGAACATGCTAATGGAACGCTCCACGAAAGAATGATACCCTCGCATCTACGTGTTAAACACATTCTTTTTTACCAAGTTGCGCCAGAACGGCTATTCCGCTGTGCGGCGCTGGACGTTCAGAATAGACTTGTTTAGATATGATATGGTGCTAGTCCCAATACATGTGGAGGTGCATTGGCTCTTGGCAGTCGTAGATTTCAGGCAGCCTCCTATTGCCATCTACAACAGCCTTGGTCTGCTATTTCTGCTTCTCGTCGCTGGCATATATGAAGAGCAACTGGAGCACGCGGGCCGAATGGGAATTTGTGCATGTCTAGTGTGACAGTTCGTCACCGCACGGATCCCTTCAACTAGCGTGATCGCCGACGTGCAACCGGTGAGAACTTGAGCGGCCGTGCAAGAAACGCGTATTGCAGCTTTCACTCCGCGATTACGTATTCCAAGGAGCACGAAAGCTGTGATGGCCGAGTTGGCGAAAGCGGAAGAGTATGTCTGCTTGAAGTTTCTGAAAAAAGTCTTCTGTTGCCAAGACCCCGTTGTGTGAGAATGATGCAAAGCCCATCTCAGCTCAGCGAAGCGACACTGTGCTTCCTCGCCAAGACATAACACCCATATACGACTGGCGGAACAAAAGTGGGAAATGCAGGCTCTCCCTCCGTGGATTCTGCTGAGTGGTACGTTTAGGTGAGAGGCAATCTCGTCAGCGCCGAACACGAAGAGAACACTCTGGAAGGTGTCTCGCCGCCGGAGGTTTCACCGGTGGTTCTACTCCGAAGCACAGGCGGCTGGCAACACTAAACAGTGTTCCCGTGAATATCGGAACAAAGGAGCTCTCGCCGGATATGGAAGTGAATACGGTGTTCGAGACGTACCCGCCTGAAGAATTGCTGGCGAAAGGCTTCAACCTTGAGGTCAAGTGCAATGACTTGCAGACGCTGAGAAAGAAAAAAATGGATGATACAATCTTCACCTTTTATATGAACATGCTAATGGAACGCTCCACGAAAGAATGATACCCTCGCATCTACGTGTTAAACAATTTCTTTTTTACCAAGCTTCGTCAGAACGGCTATTCCGCTGTGCGGCGCTGGACGTTCAGAATTGACTTGTTTAGTTATGATATAGTGCTAGTCCCAATACGAGTGGAGGTGCATTGGCTCTTGGCAGTCGTATATTTCAGGCAGCCTCCTAATGCCATCTACAACAGCCTTGGTCTATTTCTGCTTCTTGTCGCTGGAGTATATGAAGAGCAACTGGACCACGCGGGCGACTGGGAATTTGTGCATGTCTATTGTGACAGCTCGTCACCGCACGGATCCCTTTAACTAGCGTGATCGCCGACGTGACACCGGTGAGAACTTGAGCGGCCGTGCAAGAAACGCGTATTGCAGCTCTCACTCCGCGATGTATTCCAAGGAGCACGAAAGCTGTGATGGCCGAGTTGGCGAAAGCGGAGGAGTATGTCTGCTTGAAGTTTCTGAAAAAACAGTCTTCGGTTGCCAAGACCATGTTGTGCGGGAATTACGCAAAGCCCATCTCAGCTCAGCCAAGCGACGCTGTGCTTCCTCGCCAAGACATAACGTACCCATCTGCGACTGGCGGAACACAAGTGGGAAATGCAGGCTCTCCCTCCGTGGATTCTGCTGAATGGTACGTTTAGGTGAGAGGTAATCTCGTCAGCGCCGAACAAGAAGAGAACACTCTGGAAGGTGTCTCGCCGCCGGAGGTTTCACCGGTGGTTCTACTCCGAAGCACAGGCGGCTGGCAACACTAAACAGTGTTCCCGTGAATATCGGAACAAAGGAGCTCTCGCCGGATATGGAAGTGAATACGGTGTTCCAGACGTACCCGCCTGAAGAATTGCTGGCGAAAGGCTTCAACCTTGAGGTCAAGTGCAATGACTTGCAGACGCTGAGAGAGAAAAAAAAGAAGGTACAATCTTCACCTTTTATATGAACATGCTAATGGAACGCTCCACGAAAGAATGATACCCTCGCATCTACGTGTTAAACACATTCTTTTTTACCAAGTTGCGCCAGAACGGCTATTCCGCTGTGCGGCGCTGGACGTTCAGAATAGACTTGTTTAGATATGATATGGTGCTAGTCCCAATACATGTGGAGGTGCATTGGCTCTTGGCAGTCGTAGATTTCAGGCAGCCTCCTATTGCCATCTACAACAGCCTTGGTCTGCTATTTCTGCTTCTCGACACTGGCATATATGAAGAGCAACTGGAGCACGCGGGCCGAATGGGAATTTGTGCATGTCTAGTGTGACAGTTCGTCACCGCACGGATCCCTTCAACTAGCGTGATTGCCGACGTGCAACCGGTGAGAACTTGAGCGGCCGTGCAAGAAACGCGTATTGCAGCTTTCACTCCGCGATTACGTATTCCAAGGAGCACGAAAGCTGTGATGGCCGAGTTGGCGAAAGCGGAAGAGTATGTCTGCTTGAAGTTTCTGAAAAAAGTCTTCTGTTGCCAAGACCCCGTTGTGTGAGAATGATGCAAAGCCCATCTCAGCTCAGCGAAGCGACACTGTGCTTCCTCGCCAAGACATAACACCCATATACGACTGGCGGAACAAAAGTGGGAAATGCAGGCTCTCCCTCCGTGGATTCTGCTGAGTGGTACGTTTAGGTGAGAGGCAATCTCGTCAGCGCCGAACACGAAGAGAACACTCTGGAAGGTGTCTCGCCGCCGGAGGTTTCACCGGTGGTTCTACTCCGAAGCACAGGCGGCTGGCAACACTAAACAGTGTTCCCGTGAATATCGGAACAAAGGAGCTCTCGCCGGATATGGAAGTGAATACGGTGTTCGAGACGTACCCGCCTGAAGAATTGCTGGCGAAAGGCTTCAACCTTGAGGTCAAGTGCAATGACTTGCAGACGCTGAGAAAGAAAAAAATGGATGATACAATCTTCACCTTTTATATGAACATGCTAATGGAACGCTCCACGAAAGAATGATACCCTCGAATCTACGTGTTAAACAATTTCTTTTTTACCAAGCTTCGTCAGAACGGCTATTCCGCTGTGCGGCGCTGGACGTTCAGAATTGACTTGTTTAGTTATGATATAGTGCTAGTCCCAATACGAGTGGAGGTGCATTGGCTCTTGGCAGTCGTAGATTTCAGGCAGCCTCCTAATGCCATCTACAACAGCCTTGGTCTATTTCTGCTTCTTGTCGCTGGAGTATATGAAGAGCAACTGGACCACGCGGGCGACTGGGAATTTGTGCATGTCTATTGTGACAGCTCGTCACCGCACGGATCCCTTTAACTAGCGTGATCGCCGACGTGACACCGGTGAGAACTTGAGCGGCCGTGCAAGAAACGCGTATTGCAGCTTTCACTCCGCGATGTATTCCAAGGAAGACGAAAGCTGTGATGGCCGAGTTGGCGAAAGCGGAAGAGTGTGTCTGCTTGAAGTTTCTGAAAAAAGACTTCGGTTGCCAAGACCCCGTTGTGCGAGAATGACGCAAGGCCCATCTCAGCTCAGCCAAGCGACCCTGTGCTTCCTCGCCAAGACATAACGTACCCATCTGCGACTGGCGGTACACAAGTGGGAAATGCAGGCTCTTCCTCCGTAGATTCTGATGAGTGTTACGTTTAGGTGAGAGGTAATCTCGTCAGCGCCGAACACGAAGAGAACACTCTGGAAGGTGTCTCGCCGCCTGAGGTTTCACCGGTGGTTCTACTCCGAAGCACAGGCGGCTGGCAACGCTAAACAGTGTTCCCGTGAATTTCGAAACAAAGGAGCTCTCGCCGGACATGGAAGTGAACGCGGTGATCGAGATGTACCCGCCTGAAGAATTGCTGGCGAAAAGCTTCAACCTTGAGGTCAAGTGCAATGACTTGCAGACGCTGAGAGAGAAAAAAAAGGAAGGTACAATCTTCACCTTTTATATGAACATGCTAATGGAACGCTCCACGAATGAATGATACCCTCGCATCTACGTGTTAAACACTTTCTTTTTTACCAAGCTGCGCCAGAACGGCTATTCCGCTGTGCGGCGCTGGACGTTCAGAATTGACTTGTATAGTTATGATATGGTGCTAGTCCCAATACATGTGGAGGTGCATTGGCTCTTGGCAGTCGTAGATTTCAGGCAGCCTCCTATTGCCATCTACAACAGCCTTGGTCTTCTATTTCTGCTTCTCGTTGCTGGCATATATGAAGAGCAACTGGCCCACGCGGGGCGACTGGGAATTTGTGCATGTCTAGTGTGACAGTTCGTCACCGCACGGATCCCTTCAACTAGCGTGATCGCCGACGTGCAACCGGTGAGAACTTGAGCGGCCGTGCAAGAAACGCGTATTGCAGCTTTCACTCCGCGATTATGTATTCCAAGGAGCACGAAAGCTGTGATGGCCGAGTTGGCGAAAGCGGAAGAGTATGTCTGCTTGAAGTTTCTGAAAAAAGTCTTCTGTTGCCAAGACCCCGTTGTGTGAAAATGATGCAAAGCCCATCTCAGCTCAGCGAAGCGACACTGTACTTCCTCGCCAAGACATAACATACCCATCTGCGACTGGCGGAACAAAAGTGGGAAATGCAGGCTCTCCCTCCGTGGATTCTGCTGAGTGGTACGTTTAGGTGAGAGGCAATCTCGTCAGCGCCGAACACGAAGAGAACACTCTGGAAGGTGTCTTGCCGCCGGAGGTTTCACCGGTGGTTCTACTCCGAAGCACAGGCGGCTGGCAACACTAAACAGTGTTCCCGTGAATATCGGAACAAAAGAGCTCTCGCCGGATATGGAAGTGAATACGGTGTTCGAGACGTACCCGCCTGAAGAATTGCTGGCGAAAGGCTTCAACCTTGAGGTCAAGTGCAATGACTTGCAGACGCTGAGAGAGAAAAAAAGGAAGGTACAATCTTCACCTTTTATATGAACATGCTAATGGAACGCTCCACGAAAGAATGATACCCTCGCATCTACGTGTTAAACACTTTTTTTTTACCAAGCTGCGCCAGAACGGCTATTCCGCTGTGCGGCGCTGGACGTTCAGAATTGACTTGTTTAGTTATGATATGGTGCTAGTCCCAATACATGTGGAGGTGCATTGGCTCTTGGCAGTCGTAGATTTCAGGCAGCCTCCTATTGCCATCTACAACAGCCTTGGTCTTCTATTTCTGCTTCTCGTTGCTGGCATATATGAAGAGCAACTGGCCCACGCGGGGCGACTGGGAATTTGTGCATGTCTAGTGTGACAGTTCGTCACCGCACGGATCCCTTCAACTAGCGTGATCGCCGACGTGCAACCGGCGAGAACTTGAGCGGCCGTGCAAGAAACGCGTATTGCAGCTCTCACTCCGCGATGTATTCCAAGGAGCACGAAAGCTGTGATGGCCGAGTTGGCGAAAGCGGAGGAGTATGTCTGCTTGAAGTTTCTGAAAAAACAGTCTTCGGTTGCCAAGACCATGTTGTGCGGGAATTACGCAAAGCCCATCTCAGCTCAGCCAAGCGACGCTGTGCTTCCTCGCCAAGACATAACGTACCCATCTGCGACTGGCGGAACACAAGTGGGAAATGCAGGCTCTCCCTCCGTGGATTCTGCTGAATGGTACGTTTAGGTGAGAGGTAATCTCGTCAGCGCCGAACAAGAAGAGAACACTCTGGAAGGTGTCTCGCCGCCGGAGGTTTCACCGGTGGTTCTACTCCGAAGCACAGGCGGCTGGCAACACTAAACAGTGTTCCCGTGAATATCGGAACAAAGGAGCTCTCGCCGGATATGGAAGTGAATACGGTGTTCCAGACGTACCCGCCTGAAGAATTGCTGGCGAAAGGCTTCAACCTTGAGGTCAAGTGCAATGACTTGCAGACGCTGAGAGAGAAAAAAAGGAAGGTACAATCTTCACCTTTTATATGAACATGCTAATGGAACGCTCCACGAAAGAATGATACCCTCGCATCTACGTGTTAAACACTTTCTTTTTACCAAGCTGCGCCAGAACGGCTATTCCGCTGTGCGGCGCTGGACGTTCAGAATAGACTTGTTTAGATATGATATGGTGCTAGTCCCAATACATGTGGAGGTGCATTGGCTCTTGGCAGTCGTAGATTTCAGGCAGCCTCCTATTGCCATCTACAACAGCCTTGGTCTTCTATTTCTGCTTCTCGTCGCTGGCATATATGAAGAGCAACTGGCCCACGCGGGCCGACTGGGAATTTGTGCATGTCTAGTGTGACAGTTCGTCACCGCACGGATCCCTTCAACTAGCGTGATCGCCGACGTGCAACCGGTGAGAACTTGAGCGGCCGTGCAAGAAACGCGTATTGCAGCTTTCACTCCGCGATTATGTATTCCAAGGAGTACGAAAGCTGTGATGGCCGAGTTGGCGAAAGCGGAAGAGTATGTCTGCTTGAAGTTTCCGAAAAAAGTCTTCTGTTGCCAAGACCCCGTTGTGTGAAAATGATGCAAAGCCCATCTCAGCTCAGCGAAGCGACACTGTGCTTCCTCGCCAAGACATAACATACCCATCTGCGACTGGCGGAACAAAAGTGGGAAATGCAGGCTCTCCCTCCGTGGATTCTGCTGAGTGGTACGTTTAGGTGAGAGGCAATCTCGTCAGCGCCGAACACGAAGAGAACACTCTGGAAGGTGTCTCGCCGCCGGAGGTTTCACCGGTGGTTCTACTCCGAAGCACAGGCGGCTGGCAACACTAAACAGTGTTCCCGTGAATATCGGAACAAAAGAGCTCTCGCCGGATATGGAAGTGAATACGGTGTTCGAGACGTACCCGCCTGAAGAATTGCTGGCGAAAGGCTTCAACCTTGAGGTCAAGTGCAATGACTTGCAGACGCTGAGAGAGAAAAAAAGGAAGGTACAATCTTCACCTTTTATATGAACATGCTAATGGAACGCTCCACGAAAGAATGATACCCTCGCATCTACGTGTTAAACACTTTCTTTTTTACCAAGCTGCGCCAGAACGGCTATTCCGCTGTGCGGCGCTGAACGTTCAGAATTGACTTGTTTAGTTATGATATGGTGCTAGTCCCAATACATGTGGAGGTGCATTGGCTCTTGGCAGCCGTAGATTTCAGGCAGCCTCCTATTGCCATCTACAACAGCCTTGGTCTTCTATTTCTGCTTCTCGTTGCTGGCATATATGAAGAGCAACTGGCCCACGCGGGGCGACTGGGAATTTGTGCATGTCTAGTGTGACAGTTCGTCACCGCACGGATCCCTTCAACTAGCGTGATCGCCGACGTGCAACCGGCGAGAACTTGAGCGGCCGTGCAAGAAACGCGTATTGCAGCTCTCACTCCGCGATGTATTCCAAGGAGCACGAAAGCTGTGATGGCCGAGTTGGCGAAAGCGGAGGAGTATGTCTGCTTGAAGTTTCTGAAAAAACAGTCTTCGGTTGCCAAGACCATGTTGTGCGGGAATTACGCAAAGCCCATCTCAGCTCAGCCAAGCGACGCTGTGCTTCCTCGCCAAGACATAACGTACCCATCTGCGACTGGCGGAACACAAGTGGGAAATGCAGGCTCTCCCTCCGTGGATTCTGCTGAATGGTACGTTTAGGTGAGAGGTAATCTCGTCAGCGCCGAACAAGAAGAGAACACTCTGGAAGGTGTCTCGCCGCCGGAGGTTTCACCGGTGGTTCTACTCCGAAGCACAGGCGGCTGGCAACACTAAACAGTGTTCCCGTGAATATCGGAACAAAGGAGCTCTCGCCGGATATGGAAGTGAATACGGTGTTCCAGACGTACCCGCCTGAAGAATTGCTGGCGAAAGGCATCAACCTTGAGGTCAAGTGCAATGACTTGCAGACGCTGAGAGAGAAAAAAAGGAAGGTACAATCTTCACCTTTTATATGAACATGCTAATGGAACGCTCCACGAAAGAATGATACCCTCGCATCTACGTGTTAAACACTTTCTTTTTTACCAAGCTGCGCCAGAACGGCTATTCCGCTGTGCGGCGCTGGACGTTCAGAATAGACTTGTTTAGATATATGGTGCTAGTCCCAATACATGTGGAGGTGCATTGGCTCTTGGCAGTCGTAGATTTCAGGCAGCCTCCTATTGCCATCTACAACAGCCTTGGTCTTCTATTTCTGCTTCTCGTCGCTGGCATATATGAAGAGCAACTGGACCACGCGGGCCGACTGGGAATTTGTGCATGTCTAGTGTGACAGTTCGTCACCGCACGGATCCCTTCAACTAGCGTGATCGCCGACGTGCAACCGGTGAGAACTTGTGCGGCCGTGCAAGAAACGCGCATTGCAGCTTTCACTCCGCGATTATGTATTCCAAGGAGCACGAAAGCTGTGATGGCCGAGTTGGCGAAAGCGGAAGAGTATGTCTGCTTGAAGTTTCTGAAAAAAGTCTTCTGTTGCCAAGACCCCGTTGTGTGAAAATGATGCAAAGCCCATCTCAGCTCAGCGAAGCGACACTGTACTTCCTCGCCAAGACATAACATACCCATCTGCGACTGGCGGAACAAAAGTGGGAAATGCAGGCTCTCCCTCCGTGGATTCTGCTGAGTGGTACGTTTAGGTGAGAGGCAATCTCGTCAGCGCCGAACACGAAGAGAACACTCTGGAAGGTGTCTCGCCGCCGGAGGTTTCACCGGTGGTTCTACTCCGAAGCACAGGCGGCTGGCAACACTAAACAGTGTTCCCGTGAATATCGGAACAAAAGAGCTCTCGCCGGATATGGAAGTGAATACGGTGTTCGAGACGTACCCGCCTGAAGAACTGCTGGCGAAAGGCTTCAACCTTGAGGTCAAGTGCAATGACTTGCAGACGCTGAGAGAAAAAAAAGGAAGGTACAATCTTCACCTTTTATATGAACATGCTAATGGAACGCTCCACGAAAGAATGATACCCTCGCATCTACGTGTTAAACACTTTCTTTTTTACCAAGCTGCTCCAGAACGGCTATTCCGCTGTGCGGCGCTGGACGTTCAGAATTGACTTGTTTAGTTATGATATGGTGCTAGTCCCAATACATGTGGAGGTGCATTGGCTCTTGGCAGTCGTAGATTTCAGGCAGCCTCCTATTGCCATCTACAACAGCCTTGGTCTTCTATTTCTGCTTCTCGTTGCTGGCATATATGAAGAGCAACTGGCCCACGCGGGGCGACTGGGAATTTGTGCATGTCTAGTGTGACAGTTCGTCACCGCACGGATCCCTTCAACTAGCGTGATCGCCGACGTGCAACCGGCGAGAACTTGAGCGGCCGTGCAAGAAACGCGTATTGCAGCTCTCACTCCGCGATGTATTCTTAGGAGCACGAAAGCTGTGATGGCCGAGTTGGCGAAAGCGGAGGAGTATGTCTGCTTGAAGTTTCTGAAAAAACAGTCTTCGGTTGCCAAGACCATGTTGTGCGGGAATTACGCAAAGCCCATCTCAGCTCAGCCAAGCGACGCTGTGCTTCCTCGCCAAGACATAACGTACCCATCTGCGACTGGCGGAACACAAGTGGGAAATGCAGGCTCTCCCTCCGTGGATTCTGCTGAATGGTACGTTTAGGTGAGAGGTAATCTCGTCAGCGCCGAACAAGAAGAGAACACTCTGGAAGGTGTCTCGCCGCCGGAGGTTTCACCGGTGGTTCTACTCCGAAGCACAGGCGGCTGGCAACACTAAACAGTGTTCCCGTGAATATCGGAACAAAGGAGCTCTCGCCGGATATGGAAGTGAATACGGTGTTCCAGACGTACCCGCCTGAAGAATTGCTGGCGAAAGGCTTCAACCTTGAGGTCAAGTGCAATGACTTGCAGACGCTGAGAGAGAAAAAAAGGAAGGTACAATCTTCACCTTTTATATGAACATGCTAATGGAACGCTCCACGAAAGAATGATACCCTCGCATCTACGTGTTAAACACATTCTTTTTTACCAAGTTGCGCCAGAACGGCTATTCCGCTGTGCGGCGCTGGACGTTCAGAATAGACTTGTTTAGATATGATATGGTGCTAGTCCCAATACATGTGGAGGTGCATTGGCTCTTGGCAGTCGTAGATTTCAGGCAGCCTCCTATTGCCATCTACAACAGCCTTGGTCTTCTATTTCTGCTTCTCGTTGCTGGCATATATGAAGAGCAACTGGCCCACGCGGGGCGACTGGGGATTTGTGCATGTCTAGTGTGACAGTTCGTCACCGCACGGATCCCTTCAACTAGCGTGATCGCCGACGTGCAACCGGCGAGAACTTGAGCGGCCGTGCAAGAAACGCGTATTGCAGCTCTCACTCCGCGATGTATTCCAAGGAGCACGAAAGCTGTGATGGCCGAGTTGGCGAAAGCGGAGGAGTATGTCTGCTTGAAGTTTCTGAAAAAACAGTCTTCGGTTGCCAAGACCATGTTGTGCGGGAATTACGCAAAGCCCATCTCAGCTCAGCCAAGCGACGCTGTGCTTCCTCGCCAAGACATAACGTACCCATCTGCGACTGGCGGAACACAAGTGGGAAATGCAGGCTCTCCCTCCGTGGATTCTGCTGAATGGTACGTTTAGGTGAGAGGTAATCTCGTCAGCGCCGAACAAGAAGAGAACACTCTGGAAGGTGTCTCGCCGCCGGAGGTTTCACCGGTGGTTCTACTCCGAAGCACAGGCGGCTGGCAACACTAAACAGTGTTCCCGTGAATATCGGAACAAAGGAGCTCTCGCCGGATATGGAAGTGAATGCGGTGTTCCCGACGTACCCGCCTGAAGAATTGCTGGCGAAAGGCTTCAACCTTGAGGTCAAGTGCAATGACTTGCAGACGCTGAGAGAGAAAAAAAGGAAGGTACAATCTTCACCTTTTATATGAACATGCTAATGGAACGCTCCACGAAAGAATGATACCCTCGCATCTACGTGTTAAACACATTCTTTTTTACCAAGTTGCGCCAGAACGGCTATTCCGCTGTGCGGCGCTGGACGTTCAGAATAGACTTGTTTAGATATGATATGCTGCTAGTCCCAATACATGTGGAGGTGCATTGGCTCTTGGCAGTCGTAGATTTCAGGCAGCCTCCTATTGCCATCTACAACAGCCTTGGTCTGCTATTTCTGCTTCTCGTCGCTGGCATATATGAAGAGCAACTGGAGCACGCGGGCCGAATGGGAATTTGTGCATGTCTAGTGTGACAGTTCGTCACCGCACGGATCCCTTCAACTAGCGTGATCGCCGACGTGCAACCGGTGAGAACTTGAGCGGCCGTGCAAGAAACGCGTATTGCAGCTTTCACTCCGCGATTACGTATTCCAAGGAGCACGAAAGCTGTGATGGCCGAGTTGGCAAAAGCGGAAGAGTATGTCTGCTTGAAGTTTCTGAAAAAAGTCTTCTGTTGCCAAGACCCCGTTGTGTGAGAATGATGCAAAGCCCATCTCAGCTCAGCGAAGCGACACTGTGCTTCCTCGCCAAGACATAACACCCATATACGACTGGCGGAACAAAAGTGGGAAATGCAGGCTCTCCCTCCGTGGATTCTGCTGAGTGGTACGTTTAGGTGAGAGGCAATCTCGTCAGCGCCGAACACGAAGAGAACACTCTGGAAGGTGTCTCGCCGCCGGAGGTTTCACCGGTGGTTCTACTCCGAAGCACAGGCGGCTGGCAACACTAAACAGTGTTCCCGTGAATATCGGAACAAAGGAGCTCTCGCCGGATATGGAAGTGAATACGGTGTTCGAGACGTACCCGCCTGAAGAATTGCTGGCGAAAGGCTTCAACCTTGAGGTCAAGTGCAATGACTTGCAGACGCTGAGAAAGAAAAAAATGGATGATACAATCTTCACCTTTTATATGAACATGCTAATGGAACGCTCCACGAAAGAATGATACCCTCGCATCTACGTGTTAAACAATTTCTTTTTTACCAAGCTTTTTCAGAACGGCTATTCCGCTGTGCGGCGCTGGACGTTCAGAATTGACTTGTTTAGTTATGATATAGTGCTAGTCCCAATACGAGTGGAGGTGCATTGGCTCTTGGCAGTCGTAGATTTCAGGCAGCCTCCTAATGCCATCTACAACAGCCTTGGTCTATTTCTGCTTCTTGTCGCTGGAGTATATGAAGAGCAACTGGACCACGCGGGCGACTGGGAATTTGTGCATGTCTATTGTGACAGCTCGTCACCGCACGGATCCCTTTAACTAGCGTGATCGCCGACGTGACACCGGTGAGAACTTGAGCGGCCGTGCAAGAAACGCGTATTGCAGCTCTCACTCCGCGATGTATTCCAAGGAGCACGAAAGCTGTGATGGCCGAGTTGGCGAAAGCGGAGGAGTATGTCTGCTTGAAGTTTCTGAAAAAACAGTCTTCGGTTGCCAAGACCATGTTGTGCGGGAATTACGCAAAGCCCATCTCAGCTCAGCCAAGCGACGCCGTGCTTCCTCGCCAAGACATAACGTACCCATCTGCGACTGGCGGAACACAAGTGGGAAATGCAGGCTCTCCCTCCGTGGATTCTGCTGAATGGTACGTTTAGGTGAGAGGTAATCTCGTCAGCGCCGAACAAGAAGAGAACACTCTGGAAGGTGTCTCGCCGCCGGAGGTTTCACCGGTGGTTCTACTCCGAAGCACAGGCGGCTGGCAACACTAAACAGTGTTCCCGTGAATATCGGAACAAAGGAGCTCTCGCCGGATATGGAAGTGAATACGGTGTTCCAGACGTACCCGCCTGAAGAATTGCTGGCGAAAGGCTTCAACCTTGAGGTCAAGTGCAATGACTTGCAGACGCTGAGAGAGAAAAAAAGGAAGGTACAATCTTCACCTTTTATATGAACATGCTAATGGAACGCTCCACGAAAGAATGATACCCTCGCATCTACGTGTTAAACACATTCTTTTTTACCAAGTTGCGCCAGAACGGCTATTCCGCTGTGCGGCGCTGGACGTTCAGAATAGACTTGTTTAGATATGATATGGTGCTAGTCCCAATACATGTGGAGGTGCATTGGCTCTTGGCAGTCGTAGATTTCAGGCAGCCTCCTATTGCCATCTACAACAGCCTTGGTCTGCTATTTCTGCTTCTCGTCGCTGGCATATATGAAGAGCAACTGGAGCACGCGGGCCGAATGGGAATTTGTGCATGTCTAGTGTGACAGTTCGTCACCGCACGGATCCCTTCAACTAGCGTGATCGCCGACGTGCAACCGGTGAGAACTTGAGCGGCCGTGCAAGAAACGCGTATTGCAGCTTTCACTCCGCGATTACGTATTCCAAGGAGCACGAAAGCTGTGATGGCCGAGTTGGCGAAAGCGGAAGAGTATGTCTGCTTGAAGTTTCTGAAAAAAGTCTTCTGTTGCCAAGACCCCGTTGTGTGAGAATGATGCAAAGCCCATCTCAGCTCAGCGAAGCGACACTGTGCTTCCTCGCCAAGACATAACACCCATATACGACTGGCGGAACAAAAGTGGGAAATGCAGGCTCTCCCTCCGTGGATTCTGCTGAGTGGTACGTTTAGGTGAGAGGCAATCTCGTCAGCGCCGAACACGAAGAGAACACTCTGGAAGGTGTCTCGCCGCCGGAGGTTTCACCGGTGGTTCTACTCCGAAGCACAGGCGGCTGGCAACACTAAACAGTGTTCCCGTGAATATCGGAACAAAGGAGCTCTCGCCGGATATGGAAGTGAATACGGTGTTCGAGACGTACCCGCCTGAAGAATTGCTGGCGAAAGGCTTCAACCTTGAGGTCAAGTGCAATGACTTGCAGACGCTGAGAAAGAAAAAAATGGATGATACAATCTTCACCTTTTATATGAACATGCTAATGGAACGCTCCACGAAAGAATGATACCCTCGCATCTACGTGTTAAACAATTTCTTTTTTACCAAGCTTCGTCAGAACGGCTATTCCGCTGTGCGGCGCTGGACGTTCAGAATTGACTTGTTTAGTTATGATATAGTGCTAGTCCCAATACGAGTGGAGGTGCATTGGCTCTTGGCAGTCGTAGATTTCAGGCAGCCTCCTAATGCCATCTACAACAGCCTTGGTCTATTTCTGCTTCTTGTCGCTGGAGTATATGAAGAGCAACTGGACCACGCGGGCGACTGGGAATTTGTGCATGTCTATTGTGACAGCTCGTCACCGCACGGATCCCTTTAACTAGCGTGATCGCCGACGTGACACCGGTGAGAACTTGAGCGGCCGTGCAAGAAACGCGTATTGCAGCTTTCACTCCGCGATGTATTCCAAGGAAGACGAAAGCTGTGATGGCCGAGTTGGCGAAAGCGGAAGAGTGTGTCTGCTTGAAGTTTCTGAAAAAAGACTTCGGTTGCCAAGACCCCGTTGTGCGAGAATGACGCATGGCCCATCTCAGCTCAGCCAAGCGACCCTGTGCTTCCTCGCCAAGACATAACGTACCCATCTGCGACTGGCGGTACACAAGTGGGAAATGCAGGCTCTTCCTCCGTAGATTCTGATGAGTGGTACGTTTAGGTGAGAGGTAATCTCGTCAGCGCCGAACACGAAGAGAACACTCTGGAAGGTGTCTCGCCGCCTGAGGTTTCACCGGTGGTTCTACTCCGAAGCACAGGCGGCTGGCAACGCTAAACAGTGTTCCCGTGAATTTCGAAACAAAGGAGCTCTCGCCGGACATGGAAGTGAACGCGGTGATCGAGATGTACCCGCCTGAAGAATTGCTGGCGAAAAGCTTCAACCTTGAGGTCAAGTGCAATGACTTGCAGACGCTAAGAGAGAAAAATGGATCATACAATCTTCACGTTTTATATGAACATGCTAATGGAACGCTCCACGAAAGATTGATACCCTCGCATATTCATGTTAAACACTTTCTTTTTTACCAAGCTGCGTGAGAACGGCTATTCCGCTGAGCGGTGCTGGACGTTCAGAATTGACTTGTTATTTATGATATGGTGCTAGTCCCAATACATGTGGAGGTGCATTGGCTCTTGGCAGTCGTAGATTTCAGGCAGCCTCCTATTGCCATCTACAACAGCCTTGGTCTTCTTTTTCTGCTTCTCGTCGCTGGCATATATGAAGAGCAACTGGACCACGCGGGCCGACTGGGAATTTGTGCATGTCTAGTGTGACAGTTCGTCACCGCACGGATCCCTTCAACTAGCGTGATCGCCGACGTGCAACCGGTGAGAACTTGAGCGGCCGTGCAAGAAACGCGTATTGCAGCTTTCACTCCGCGATTATGTATTCCAAGGAGCACGAAAGCTGTGATGGCCGAGTTGGCGAAAGCGGAAGAGTATGTCTGCTTGAAGTTTCTGAAAAAAGTCTTCTGTTGCCAAGACCCCGTTGTGTGAAAATGATGCAAAGCCCATCTCAGCTCAGCGAAGCGACACTGTGCTTCCTCGCCAAGACATAACATACCCATCTGCGACTGGCGGAACAAAAGTGGGAAATGCAGGCTCTCCCTCCGTGGATTCTGCTGAGTGGTACGTTTAGGTGAGAGGCAATCTCGTCAGCGCCGAACACGAAGAGAACACTCTGGAAGGTGTCTCGCCGCCGGAGGTTTCACCGGTGGTTCTACTCCGAAGCACAGGCGGCTGGCAACACTAAACAGTGTTCCCGTGAATATCGGAACAAAAGAGCTCTCGCCGGATATGGAAGTGAATACGGTGTTCGAGACGTACCCGCCTGAAGAATTGCTGGCGAAAGGCTTCAACCTTGAGGTCAAGTGCAATGACTTGCAGACGCTGAGAGAGAAAAAAAAGGAAGGTACAATCTTCACCTTTTATATGAACATGCTAATGGAACGCTCCACGAATGAATGATACCCTCGCATCTACGTGTTAAACACTTTCTTTTTTACCAAGCTGCGCCAGAACGGCTATTCCGCTGTGCGGCGCTGGACGTTCAGAATTGACTTGTATAGTTATGATATGGTGCTAGTCCCAATACATGTGGAGGTGCATTGGCTCTTGGCAGTCGTAGATTTCAGGCAGCCTCCTATTGCCATCTACAACAGCCTTGGTCTTCTATTTCTGCTTCTCGTTGCTGGCATATATGAAGAGCAACTGGCCCACGCGGGGCGACTGGGAATTTGTGCATGTCTAGTGTGACAGTTCGTCACCGCACGGATCCCTTCAACTAGCGTGATCGCCGACGTGCAACCGGTGAGAACTTGAGCGGCCGTGCAAGAAACGCGTATTGCAGCTTTCACTCCGCGATTATGTATTCCAAGGAGCACGAAAGCTGTGATGGCCGAGTTGGCGAAAGCGGAAGAGTATGTCTGCTTGAAGTTTCTGAAAAAAGTCTTCTGTTGCCAAGACCCCGTTGTGTGAAAATGATGCAAAGCCCATCTCAGCTCAGCGAAGCGACACTGTACTTCCTCGCCAAGACATAACATACCCATCTGCGACTGGCGGAACAAAAGTGGGAAATGCAGGCTCTCCCTCCGTGGATTCTGCTGAGTGGTACGTTTAGGTGAGAGGCAATCTCGTCAGCGCCGAACACGAAGAGAACACTCTGGAAGGTGTCTCGCCGCCGGAGGTTTCACCGGTGGTTCTACTCCGAAGCACAGGCTGCTGGCAACACTAAACAGTGTTCCCGTGAATATCGGAACAAAAGAGCTCTCGCCGGATATGGAAGTGAATACGGTGTTCGAGACGTACCCGCCTGAAGAATTGCTGGCGAAAGGCTTCAACCTTGAGGTCAAGTGCAATGACTTGCAGACGCTGAGAGAAAAAAAAGGAAGGTACAATCTTCACCTTTTATATGAACATGCTAATGGAACGCTCCACGAAAGAATGATAGCCTCGCATCTACGTGTTAAACACTTTCTTTTTTACCAAGCTGCGCCAGAACGGCTATTCCGCTGTGCGGCGCTGGACGTTCAGAATTGACTTGTTTAGTTATGATATGGTGCTAGTCCCAATACATGTGGAGGTGCATTGGCTCTTGGCAGTCGTAGATTTCAGGCAGCCTCCTATTGCCATCTACAACAGCCTTGGTCTTCTATTTCTGCTTCTCGTTGCTGGAATATATGAAGAGCAACTGGCCCACGCGGGGCGACTGGGAATTTGTGCATGTCTAGTGTGACAGTTCGTCACCGCACGGATCCCTTCAACTAGCGTGATCGCCGACGTGCAACCGGCGAGAACTTGAGCGGCCGTGCAAGAAACGCGTATTGCAGCTCTCACTCCGCGATGTATTCCAAGGAGCACGAAAGCTGTGATGGCCGAGTTGGCGAAAGCGGAGGAGTATGTCTGCTTGAAGTTTCTGAAAAAAGTCTTCGGTTGCCAAGACCATGTTGTGCGGGAATTACGCAAAGCCCATCTCAGCTCAGCCAAGCGACGCTGTGCTTCCTCGCCAAGACATAACGTACCCATCTGCGACTGGCGGAACACAAGTGGGAAATGCAGGCTCTCCCTCCGTGGATTCTGCTGAATTGTACGTTTAGGTGAGAGGTAATCTCGTCAGCGCCGAACAAGAAGAGAACACTCTGGAAGGTGTCTCGCCGCCGGAGGTTTCACCGGTGGTTCTACTCCGAAGCACAGGCGGCTGGCAACACTAAACAGTGTTCCCGTGAATATCGGAACAAAGGAGCTCTCGCCGGATATGGAAGTGAATACGGTGTTCCAGACGTACCCGCCTGAAGAATTGCTGGCGAAAGGCTTCAACCTTGAGGTCAAGTGCAATGACTTGCAGACGCTGAGAGAGAAAAAAAGGAAGGTATAATCTTCACCTTTTATATGAACATGCTAATGGAACGCTCCACGAAAGAATGATACCCTCGCATCTACGTGTTAAACACTTTCTTTTTTACCAAGCTGCGCCAGAACGGCTATTCCGCTGTGCGGCGCTGGACGTTCAGAATAGACTTGTTTAGATATGATATGGTGCTAGTCCCAATACATGTGGAGGTGCATTGGCTCTTGGCAGTCGTAGATTTCAGGCAGCCTCCTATTGCCATCTACAACAGCCTTGGTCTTCTATTTCTGCTTCTCGTCGCTGGCATATATGAAGAGCAACTGGAGCACGCGGGCCGAATGGGAATTTGTGCATGTCTAGTGTGACAGTTCGTCACCGCACGGATCCCTTCAACTAGCGTGATCGCCGACGTGCAACCGGTGAGAACTTGAGCGGCCGTGCAAGAAACGCGTATTGCAGCTTTCACTCCGCGATTACGTATTCCAAGGAGCACGAAAGCTGTGATGGCCGAGTTGGCGAAAGCGGAAGAGTATGTCTGCTCGAAGTTTCTGAAAAAAACAGTCTTCGGTTGCCAAGACCCTGTTATGCGAGAATGACGCAAAGCCCATCTCAGCTCAGCCAAGCGACGCTGTGCTTCCTCGCCAAGACATAACGTACCCATCTGCGACTGGCGGAACACAAGTGGGAAATGCAGGCTCTCCCTCCGTGGATTCTGCTGAATGGTACGTTTAGGTGAGAGGTAATCTCGTCAGCGCCGAACAAGAAGAGAACACTCTGGAAGGTGTCTCGCCGCCGGAGGTTTCACCGGTGGTTCTACTCCGAAGCACAGGCGGCTGGCAACACTAAACAGTGTTCCCGTGAATATCGGAACAAAGGAGCTCTCGCCGGATATGGAAGTGAATACGGTGTTCCAGACGTACCCGCCTGAAGAATTGCTGGCGAAAGGCTTCAACCTTGAGGTCAAGTGCAATGACTTGCAGACGCTGAGAGAAAAAAAGGAAGGTACAATCTTCACCTTTTATATGAACATGCTAATGGAACGCTCCACGAAAGAATGATACCCTCGCATCTACGTGTTAAACACTTTCTTTTTTACCAAGCTGCGCCAGAACGGCTATTCCGCTGTGCGGCGCTGGACGTTCAGAATAGACTTGTTCAGATATGATATGGTGCTAGTCCCAATACATGTGGAGGTGCATTGGCTCTTGGCAGTCGTAGATTTCAGGCAGCCTCCTATTGCCATCTACAACAGCCTTGGTCTTCTATTTCTGCTTCTCGTCGCTGGCATATATGAAGAGCAACTGGAGCACGCGGGCCGAATGGGAATTTGTGCATGTCTAGTGTGACAGTTCGTCACCGCACGGATCCCTTCAACTAGCGTGATCGCCGACGTGCAACCGGTGAGAACTTGAGCGGCCGTGCAAGAAACGCGTATTGCAGCTTTCACTCCGCGATTACGTATTCCAAGGAGCACGAAAGCTGTGATGGCCGAGTTGGCGAAAGCGGAGGAGTATGTCTGCTTGAAGTTTCTGAAAAAACAGTCTTCGGTTGCCAAGACCATGTTGTGCGGGAATTACGCAAAGCCCATCTCAGCTCAGCCAAGCGACGCTGTGCTTCCTCGCCAAGACATAACGTACCCATCTGCGACTGGCGGAACACAAGTGGGAAATGCAGGCTCTCCCTCCGTGGATTCTGCTGAATGGTACGTTTAGGTGAGAGGTAATCTCGTCAGCGCCGAACAAGAAGAGAACACTCTGGAAGGTGTCTCGCCGCCGGAGGTTTCACCGGTGGTTCTACTCCGAAGCACAGGCGGCTGGCAACACTAAACAGTGTTCCCGTGAATATCGGAACAAAGGAGCTCTCGCCGGATATGGAAGTGAATACGGTGTTCCAGACGTACCCGCCTGAAGAATTGCTGGCGAAAGGCTTCAACCTTGAGGTCAAGTGCAATGACTTGCAGACGCTGAGAGAAAAAAAGGAAGGTACAATCTTCACCTTTTATATGAACATGCTAATGGAACGCTCCACGAAAGAATGATACCCTCGCATCTACGTGTTAAACACTTTCTTTTTTACCAAGCTGCGCCAGAACGGCTATTCCGCTGTGCGGCGCTGGACGTTCAGAATAGACTTGTTCAGATATGATATGGTGCTAGTCCCAATACATGTGGAGGTGCATTGGCTCTTGGCAGTCGTAGATTTCAGGCAGCCTCCTATTGCCATCTACAACAGCCTTGGTCTTCTATTTCTGCTTCTCGTTGCTGGCATATATGAAGAGCAACTGGCCCACGCGGGGCGACTGGGAATTTGTGCATGTCTAGTGTGACAGTTCGTCACCGCACGGATCCCTTCAACTAGCGTGATCGCCGACGTGCAACCGGTGAGAACTTGAGCGGCCGTGCAAGAAACGCGTATTGCAGCTTTCACTCCGCGATTATGTATTCCAAGGAGCACGAAAGCTGTGATGGCCGAGTTGGCGAAAGCGGAAGAGTATGTCTGCTTGAAGTTTCTGAAAAAAGTCTTCTGTTGCCAAGACCCCGTTGTGTGAAAATGATGCAAAGCCCATCTCAGCTCAGCGAAGCGACACTGTACTTCCTCGCCAAGACATAACATACCCATCTGCGACTGGCGGAACAAAAGTGGGAAACGCAGGCTCTCCCTCCGTGGATTCTGCTGAGTGGTACGTTTAGGTGAGAGGCAATCTCGTCAGCGCCGAACACGAAGAGAACACTCTGGAAGGTGTCTCGCCGCCGGAGGTTTCACCGGTGGTTCTACTCCGAAGCACAGGCTGCTGGCAACACTAAACAGTGTTCCCGTGATTATCGAAACAAAAGAGCTCTCGCCGGATATGGAAGTGAATACGGTGTTCGAGACGTACCCGCCTGAAGAATTGCTGGCGAAAGGCTTCAACCTTGAGGTCAAGTGCAATGACTTGCAGACGCTGAGAGAGAAAAAAAAAGGAAGGTACAATCTTCACCTTTTATATGAACATGCTAATGGAACGCTCCACGAAAGAATGATAGCCTCGCATCTACGTGTTAAACACTTTCTTTTTTACCAAGCTGCGCCAGAACGGCTATTCCGCTGTGCGGCGCTGGACGTTCAGAATTGACTTGTTTAGTTATGATATGGTGCTAGTCCCAATACATGTGGAGGTGCATTGGCTCTTGGCAGTCGTAGATTTCAGGCAGCCTCCTATTGCCATCTACAACAGCCTTGGTCTTCTATTTCTGCTTCTCGTTGCTGGCATATATGAAGAGCAACTGGCCCACGCGGGGCGACTGGGAATTTGTGCATGTCTAGTGTGACAGTTCGTCACCGCACGGATCCCTTCAACTAGCGTGATGGCCGACGTGCAACCGGCGAGAACTTGAGCGGCCGTGCAAGAAACGCGTATTGCAGCTCTCACTCCGCGATGTATTCCAAGGAGCACGAAAGCTGTGATGGCCGAGTTGGCGAAAGCGGAGGAGAATGTCTGCTTGAAGTTTCTGAAAAAACAGTCTTCGGTTGCCAAGACCATGTTGTGCGGGAATTACGCAAAGCCCATCTCAGCTCAGCCAAGCGACGCTGTGCTTCCTCGCCAAGACATAACGTACCCATCTGCGACTGGCGGAACACAAGTGGGAAATGCAGGCTCTCCCTCCGTGGATTCTGCTGAATTGTACGTTTAGGTGAGAGGTAATCTCGTCAGCGCCGAACAAGAAGAGAACACTCTGGAAGGTGTCTCGCCGCCGGAGGTTTCACCGGTGGTTCTACTCCGAAGCACAGGCGGCTGGCAACACTAAACAGTGTTCCCGTGAATATCGGAACAAAGGAGCTCTCGCCGGATATGGAAGTGAATACGGTGTTCCAGACGTACCCGCCTGAAGAATTGCTGGCGAAAGGCTTCAACCTTGAGGTCAAGTGCAATGACTTGCAGACGCTGAGAGAGAAAAAAGGAAGGTATAATCTTCACCTTTTATATGAACATGCTAATGGAACGCTCCACGAAAGAATGATACCCTCGCATCTACGTGTTAAACACTTTCTTTTTTACCAAGCTGCGCCAGAACGGCTATTCCGCTGTGCGGCGCTGGACGTTCAGAATAGACTTGTTTAGATATGATATGGTGCTAGTCCCAATACATGTGGAGGTGCATTGGCTCTTGGCAGTCGTAGATTTCAGGCAGCCTCCTATTGCCATCTACAACAGCCTTGGTCTTCTATTTCTGCTTCTCGTCGCTGGCATATATGAAGAGCAACTGGAGCACGCGGGCCGAATGGGAATTTGTGCATGTCTAGTGTGACAGTTCGTCACCGCACGGATCCCTTCAACTAGCGTGATCGCCGACGTGCAACCGGTGAGAACTTGAGCGGCCGTGCAAGAAACGCGTATTGCAGCTTTCACTCCGCGATTATGTATTCCAAGGAGCACGAAAGCTGTGATGGCCGAGTTGGCGAAAGCGGAAGAGTATGTCTGCTTGAAGTTTCTGAAAAAAGTCTTCTGTTGCCAAGACCCCGTTGTGTGAAAATGATGCAAAGCCCATCTCAGCTCAGCGAAGCGACACTGTGCTTCCTCGCCAAGACATAACATACCCATCTGCGACTGGCGGAACAAAAGTGGGAAATGCAGGCTCTCCCTCCGTGGATTCTGCTGAGTGGTACGTTTAGGTGAGAGGCAATCTCGTCAGCGCCGAACACGAAGAGAACACTCTGGAAGGTGTCTCGCCGCCGGAGGTTTCACCGGTGGTTCTACTCCGAAGCACAGGCGGCTGGCAACATTAAACAGTGTTCCCGTGAATATCGGAACAAAAGAGCTCTCGCCGGATATGGAAGTGAATACGGTGTTCGAGACGTACCCGCCTGAAGAATTGCTGGCGAAAGGCTTCAACCTTGAGGTCAAGTGCAATGACTTGCAGACGCTGAGAGAGAAAAAAAAGGAAGGTACAATCTTCACCTTTTATATGAACATGCTAATGGAACCCTCCACGAAAGAATGATAGCCTCGCATCTACGTGTTAAACACTTTCTTTTTTACCAAGCTGCGCCAGAACGGCTATTCCGCTGTGCGGCGCTGGACGTTCAGAATTGACTTGTTTAGTTATGATATGGTGCTAGTCCCAATACATGTGGAGGTGCATTGGCTCTTGGCAGTCGTAGATTTCAGGCAGCCTCCTATTGCCATCTACAACAGCCTTGGTCTTCTATTTCTGCTTCTCGTTGCTGGCATATATGAAGAGCAACTGGCCCACGCGGGGCGACTGGGAATTTGTGCATGTCTAGTGTGACAGTTCGTCACCGCACGGATCCCTTCAACTAGCGTGATCGCCGACGTGCAACCGGCGAGAACTTGAGCGGCCGTGCAAGAAACGCGTATTGCAGCTCTCACTCCGCGATGTATTCCAAGGAGCACGAAAGCTGTGATGGCCGAGTTGGCGAAAGCGGAGGAGTATGTCTGCTTGAAGTTTCTGAAAAAACAGTCTTCGGTTGCCAAGACCATGTTGTGCGGGAATTACGCAAAGCCCATCTCAGCTCAGCCAAGCGACGCTGTGCTTCCTCGCCAAGACATAACGTACCCATCTGCGACTGGCGGAACACAAGTGGGAAATGCAGGCTCTCCCTCCGTGGATTCTGCTGAATTGTACGTTTAGGTGAGAGGTAATCTCGTCAGCGCCGAACAAGAAGAGAACACTCTGGAAGGTGTCTCGCCGCCGGAGGTTTCACCGGTGGTTCTACTCCGAAGCACAGGCGGCTGGCAACACTAAACAGTGTTCCCGTGAATATCGGAACAAAGGAGCTCTCGCCGGATATGGAAGTGAATACGGTGTTCCAGACGTACCCGCCTGAAGAATTGCTGGCGAAAGGCTTCAACCTTGAGGTCAAGTGCAATGACTTGCAGACGCTGAGAGAGAAAAAAAGGAAGGTATAATCTTCACCTTTTATATGAACATGCTAATGGAACGCTCCACGAAAGAATGATACCCTCGCATCTACGTGTTAAACACTTTCTTTTTTACCAAGCTGCGCCAGAACGGCTATTCCGCTGTGCGGCGCTGGACGTTCAGAATAGACTTGTTTACATATGATATGGTGCTAGTCCCAATACATGTGGAGGTGCATTGGCTCTTGGCAGTCGTAGATTTCAGGCAGCCTCCTATTGCCATCTACAACAGCCTTGGTCTTCTATTTCTGCTTCTCGTCGCTGGCATATATGAAGAGCAACTGGAGCACGCGGGCCGAATGGGAATTTGTGCATGTCTAGTGTGACAGTTCGTCACCGCACGGGTCCCTTCAACTAGCGTGATCGCCGACGTGCAACCGGTGAGAACTTGAGCGGCCGTGCAAGAAACGCGTATTGCAGCTTTCACTCCGCGATTACGTATTCCAAGGAGCACGAAAGCTGTGATGGCCGAGTTGGCGAAAGCGGAAGAGTATGTCTGCTCGAAGTTTCTGAAAAAAACAGTCTTCGGTTGCCAAGACCCTGTTATGCGAGAATGCCGCAAAGCCCATCTCAGCTCAGCCAAGCGACGCTGTGCTTCCTCGCCAAGACATAACGTACCCATCTGCGACTGGCGGAACACAAGTGGGAAATGCAGGCTCTCCCTCCGTGGATTCTGCTGAATGGTACGTTTAGGTGAGAGGTAATCTCGTCAGCGCCGAACAAGAAGAGAACACTCTGGAAGGTGTCTCGCCGCCGGAGGTTTCACCGGTGGTTCTACTCCGAAGCACAGGCGGCTGGCAACACTAAACAGTGTTCCCGTGAATTTCGAAACAAAGGAGCTCTCGCCGGACATGGAAGTGAACGCGGTGATCGAGATGTACCCGCCTGAAGAATTGCTGGCGAAAAGCTTCAACCTTGAGGTCAAGTGCAATGACTTGCACACGCTAAGAGAGAAAAATGGATCATACAATTTTCACGTTTTATATGAACATGCTAATGGAACGCTCCACGAAAGATTGATACCCTCGCATATACATGTTAAACACTTTCTTTTTTACCAAGCTGCGTGAGAACGTCTATTCCGCTGAGCGGTGCTGGACGTTCAGAATTGACTTGTTTAGTTATGATATGGTGCTAGTCCCAATACATCTGGAGGTGCATTGGCTCTTGGCAGTCGTAGATTTCAGGCAGCCTCCTATTGCCATCTACAACAGCCTTGGTCTTCTATTTCTGCTTCTCGTCGCTGGCATATATGAAGAGCAACTGGACCACGCGGGCCGACTGGGAATTTGTGCATGTCTAGTGTGATAGTTCGTCACCGCACGGATCCCTTCAACTAGCGTGATCGCCGACGTGCAACCGGTGAGAACTTGAGCGGCCGTGCAAGAAACGCGTATTGCAGCTTTCACTCCGCGATTATGTATTCCTAGGAGCACGAAAGCTGTGATGGCCGAGTTGGCGAAAGCGGAAGAGTATGTCTGCTTGAAGTTTCTGAAAAAAGTCTTCTGTTGCCAAGACCCCGTTGTGTGAAAATGATGCAAAGCCCATCTCAGCTCAGCGAAGCGACACTGTGCTTCCTCGCCAAGACATAACATACCCATCTGCGACTGGCGGAACAAAAGTGGGAAATGCAGGCTCTCCCTCCGTGGATTCTGCTGAGTGGTACGTTTAGGTGAGAGGCAATCTCGTCAGCGCCGAACACGAAGAGAACACTCTGGAAGGTGTCTCGCCGCTGGAGGTTTCACCGGTGGTTCTACTCCGAAGCACAGGCGGCTGGCAACACTAAACAGTGTTCCCGTGAATATCGGAACAAAAGAGCTCTCGCCGGATATGGAAGTGAATACGGTGTTCGAGACGTACCCGCCTGAAGAATTGCTGGCGAAAGGCTTCAACCTTGAGGTCAAGTGCAATGACTTGCACACGCTAAGAGAGAAAAATGGATCATACAATTTTCACGTTTTATATGAACATGCTAATGGAACGCTCCACGAAAGATTGATACCCTCGCATATACATGTTAAACACTTTCTTTTTTACCAAGCTGCGTGAGAACGGCTATTCCGCTGAGCGGTGCTGGACGTTCAGAATTGACTTGTTTAGTTATGATATGGTGCTAGTCCCAATACATCTGGAGGTGCATTGGCTCTTGGCAGTCGTAGATTTCAGGCAGCCTCCTATTGCCATCTACAACAGCCTTGGTCTTCTATTTCTGCTTCTCGTCGCTGGCATATATGAAGAGCAACTGGACCACGCGGGCCGACTGGGAATTTGTGCATGTCTAGTGTGACAGTTCGTCACCGCACGGATCCCTTCAACTAGCGTGATCGCCGACGTGCAACCGGTGAGAACTTGAGCGGCCGTGCAAGAAACGCGTATTGCAGCTTTCACTCCGCGATTATGTATTCCTAGGAGCACGAAAGCTGTGATGGCCGAGTTGGCGAAAGCGGAAGAGTATGTCTGCTTGAAGTTTCTGAAAAAAGTCTTCTGTTGCCAAGACCCCGTTGTGTGAAAATGATGCAAAGCCCATCTCAGCTCAGCGAAGCGACACTGTGCTTCCTCGCCAAGACATAACATACCCATCTGCGACTGGCGGAACAAAAGTGGGAAATGCAGGCTCTCCCTCCGTGGATTCTGCTGAGTGGTACGTTTAGGTGAGAGGCAATCTCGTCAGCGCCGAACACGAAGAGAACACTCTGGAAGGTGTCTCGCCGCCGGAGGTTTCACCGGTGGTTCTACTCCGAAGCACAGGCGGCTGGCAACACTAAACAGTGTTCCCGTGAATATCGGAACAAAGGAGCTCTCGCCGGATATGGAAGTGAATACGGTGTTCCAGACGTACCCGCCTGAAGAATTGCTGGCGAAAGGCTTCAACCTTGAGGTCAAGTGCAATGACTTGCAGACGCTGAGAGAGAAAAAAAGGAAGGTATAATCTTCACCTTTTATATGAACATGCTAATGGAACGCTCCACGAAAGAATGATACCCTCGCATCTACGTGTTAAACACTTTCTTTTTTACCAAGCTGCGCCAGAACGGCTATTCCGCTGTGCGGCGCTGGACGTTCAGAATAGACTTGTTTAGATATGATATGGTGCTAGTCCCAATACATGTGGAGGTGCATTGGCTCTTGGCAGTCGTAGATTTCAGGCAGCCTCCTATTGCCATCTACAACAGCCTTGGTCTTCTATTTCTGCTTCTCGTCGCTGGCATATATGAAGAGCAACTGGAGCACGCGGGCCGAATGGGAATTTGTGCATGTCTAGTGTGACAGTTCGTCACCGCACGGATCCCTTCAACTAGCGTGATCGCCGACGTGCAACCGGTGAGAACTTGAGCGGCCGTGCAAGAAACGCGTATTGCAGCTTTCACTCCGCGATTACGTATTCCAAGGAGCACGAAAGCTGTGATGGCCGAGTTGGCGAAAGCGGAAGAGTATGTCTGCTCGAAGTTTCTGAAAAAAACAGTCTTCGGTTGCCAAGACCCTGTTATGCGAGAATGCCGCAAAGCCCATCTCAGCTCAGCCAAGCGACGCTGTGCTTCCTCGCCAAGACATAACGTACCCATCTGCGACTGGCGGAACACAAGTGGGAAATGCAGGCTCTCCCTCCGTGGATTCTGCTGAATGGTACGTTTAGGTGAGAGGTAATCTCGTCAGCGCCGAACAAGAAGAGAACACTCTGGAAGGTGTCTCGCCGCCGGAGGTTTCACCGGTGGTTCTACTCCGAAGCACAGGCGGCTGGCAACACTAAACAGTGTTCCCGTGAATTTCGAAACAAAGGAGCTCTCGCCGGACATGGAAGTGAACGCGGTGATCGAGATGTACCCGCCTGAAGAATTGCTGGCGAAAAGCTTCAACCTTGAGGTCAAGTGCAATGACTTGCACACGCTAAGAGAGAAAAATGGATCATACAATTTTCACGTTTTATATGAACATGCTAATGGAACGCTCCACGAAAGATTGATACCCTCGCATATACATGTTAAACACTTTCTTTTTTACCAAGCTGCGTGAGAACGTCTATTCCGCTGAGCGGTGCTGGACGTTCAGAATTGACTTGTTTAGTTATGATATGGTGCTAGTCCCAATACATCTGGAGGTGCATTGGCTCTTGGCAGTCGTAGATTTCAGGCAGCCTCCTATTGCCATCTACAACAGCCTTGGTCTTCTATTTCTGCTTCTCGTCGCTGGCATATATGAAGAGCAACTGGACCACGCGGGCCGACTGGGAATTTGTGCATGTCTAGTGTGATAGTTCGTCACCGCACGGATCCCTTCAACTAGCGTGATCGCCGACGTGCAACCGGTGAGAACTTGAGCGGCCGTGCAAGAAACGCGTATTGCAGCTTTCACTCCGCGATTATGTATTCCTAGGAGCACGAAAGCTGTGATGGCCGAGTTGGCGAAAGCGGAAGAGTATGTCTGCTTGAAGTTTCTGAAAAAAGTCTTCTGTTGCCAAGACCCCGTTGTGTGAAAATGATGCAAAGCCCATCTCAGCTCAGCGAAGCGACACTGTGCTTCCTCGCCAAGACATAACATACCCATCTGCGACTGGCGGAACAAAAGTGGGAAATGCAGGCTCTCCCTCCGTGGATTCTGCTGAGTGGTACGTTTAGGTGAGAGGCAATCTCGTCAGCGCCGAACACGAAGAGAACACTCTGGAAGGTGTCTCGCCGCTGGAGGTTTCACCGGTGGTTCTACTCCGAAGCACAGGCGGCTGGCAACACTAAACAGTGTTCCCGTGAATATCGGAACAAAAGAGCTCTCGCCGGATATGGAAGTGAATACGGTGTTCGAGACGTACCCGCCTGAAGAATTGCTGGCGAAAGGCTTCAACCTTGAGGTCAAGTGCAATGACTTGCACACGCTAAGAGAGAAAAATGGATCATACAATTTTCACGTTTTATATGAACATGCTAATGGAACGCTCCACGAAAGATTGATACCCTCGCATATACATGTTAAACACTTTCTTTTTTACCAAGCTGCGTGAGAACGGCTATTCCGCTGAGCGGTGCTGGACGTTCAGAATTGACTTGTTTAGTTATGATATGGTGCTAGTCCCAATACATCTGGAGGTGCATTGGCTCTTGGCAGTCGTAGATTTCAGGCAGCCTCCTATTGCCATCTACAACAGCCTTGGTCTTCTATTTCTGCTTCTCGTCGCTGGCATATATGAAGAGCAACTGGACCACGCGGGCCGACTGGGAATTTGTGCATGTCTAGTGTGACAGTTCGTCACCGCACGGATCCCTTCAACTAGCGTGATCGCCGACGTGCAACCGGTGAGAACTTGAGCGGCCGTGCAAGAAACGCGTATTGCAGCTTTCACTCCGCGATTATGTATTCCTAGGAGCACGAAAGCTGTGATGGCCGAGTTGGCGAAAGCGGAAGAGTATGTCTGCTTGAAGTTTCTGAAAAAAGTCTTCTGTTGCCAAGACCCCGTTGTGTGAAAATGATGCAAAGCCCATCTCAGCTCAGCGAAGCGACACTGTGCTTCCTCGCCAAGACATAACATACCCATCTGCGACTGGCGGAACAAAAGTGGGAAATGCAGGCTCTCCCTCCGTGGATTCTGCTGAGTGGTACGTTTAGGTGAGAGGCAATCTCGTCAGCGCCGAACACGAAGAGAACACTCTGGAAGGTGTCTCGCCGCCGGAGGTTTCACCGGTGGTTCTACTCCGAAGCACAGGCGGCTGGCAACACTAAACAGTGTTCCCGTGAATATCGGAACAAAAGAGCTCTCGCCGGATATGGAAGTGAATACGGTGTTCTAGACGTACCCGCCTGAAGAATTGCTGGCGAAAGGCTTCAACCTTGAGGTCAAGTGCAATGACTTGCAGACGCTGAGAGAGAAAAAAAAGGAAGGTACAATCTTCACCTTTTATATGAACATGCTAATGGAACGCTCCACGAAAGAATGATACCCTCGCATCTACGTGTTAAACACTTTCTTTTTTACCAAGCTGCGCCAGAACGGCTATTCCGCTGTGCGGCGCTGGACGTTCAGAATTGACTTGTTTAGTTATGATATGGTGCTAGTCCCAATACATGTGGAGGTGCATTGGCTCTTGGCAGTCGTAGATTTCAGGCAGCCTCCTATTGCCATCTACAACAGCCTTGGTCTTCTATTTCTGCTTCTCGTTGCTGGCATATATGAAGAGCAACTGGCCCACGCGGGGCGACTGGGAATTTGTGCATGTCTAGTGTGACAGTTCGTCACCGCACGGATCCCTTCAACTAGCGTGATCGCCGACGTGCAACCGGCGAGAACTTGAGCGGCCGTGCAAGAAACGCGTATTGCAGCTCTCACTCCGCGATGTATTCCAAGGAGCACGAAAGCTGTGATGGCCGAGTTGGCGAAAGCGGAGGAGTATGTCTGCTTGAAGTTTCTGAAAAAACAGTCTTCGGTTGCCAAGACCATGTTGTGCGGGAATTACGCAAAGCCCATCTCAGCTCAGCCAAGCGACGCTGTGCTTCCTCGCCAAGACATAACGTACCCATCTGCGACTGGCGGAACACAAGTGGGAAATGCAGGCTCTCCCTCCGTGGATTCTGCTGAATGGTACGTTTAGGTGAGAGGTAATCTCGTCAGCGCCGAACAAGAAGAGAACACTCTGGAAGGTGTCTCGCCGCCGGAGGTTTCACCGGTGGTTCTACTCCGAAGCACAGGCGGCTGGCAACACTAAACAGTGTTCCCGTGAATATCGCAACAAAGGAGCTCTCGCCGGATATGGAAGTGAATACGGTGTTCCAGACGTACCCGCCTGAAGAATTGCTGGCGAAAGGCTTCAACCTTGAGGTCAAGTGCAATGACTTGCAGACGCTGAGAGAGAAAAAAAGGAAGGTACAATCTTCACCTTTTATATGAACATGCTAATGGAACGCTCCACGAAAGAATGATACCCTCGCATCTACGTGTTAAACACTTTCTTTTTTACCAAGCTGCGCCAGAACGGCTATTCCGCTGTGCGGCGCTGGACGTTCAGAATAGACTTGTTTAGATATGATATGGTGCTAGTCCCAATACATGTGGAGGTGCATTGGCTCTTGGCAGTCGTAGATTTCAGGCAGCCTCCTATTGCCATCTACAACAGCCTTGGTCTTCTATTTCTGCTTCTCGTCGCTGGCATATATGAAGAGCAACGGGACCACGCGGGCCGACTGGGAATTTGTGCATGTCTAGTGTGACAGTTCGTCACCGCACGGATCCCTTCAACTAGCGTGATCGCCGACGTGCAACCGGTGAGAACTTGAGCGGCCGTGCAAGAAACGCGTATTGCAGCTTTCACTCCGCGATTATGTATTCCAAGGAGCACGAAAGCTGTGATGGCCGAGTTGGCGAAAGCGGAAGAGTATGTCTGCTTGAAGTTTCTGAAAAAAGTCTTCTGTTGCCAAGACCCCGTTGTGTGAAAATGATGCAAAGCCCATCTCAGCTCAGCGAAGCGACACTGTACTTCCTCGCCAAGACATAACATACCCATCTGCGACTGGCGGAACAAAAGTGGGAAATGCAGGCTCTCCCTCCGTGGATTCTGCTGAGTGGTACGTTTAGGTGAGAGGCAATCTCGTCAGCGCCGAACACGAAGAGAACACTCTGGAAGGTGTCTCGCCGCCGGAGGTTTCACCGGTGGTTCTACTCCGAAGCACAGGCGGCTGGCAACACTAAACAGTGTTCCCGTGAATATCGGAACAAAAGAGCTCTCGCCGGATATGGAAGTGAATACGGTGTTCGAGACGTACCCGCCTGAAGAACTGCTGGCGAAAGGCTTCAACCTTGAGGTCAAGTGCAATGACTTGCAGACGCTGAGAGAAAAAAAAGGAAGGTACAATCTTCACCTTTTATATGAACATGCTAATGGAACGCTCCACGAAAGAATGATACCCTCGCATCTACGTGTTAAACACTTTCTTTTTTACCAAGCTGCTCCAGAACGGCTATTCCGCTGTGCGGCGCTGGACGTTCAGAATTGACTTGTTTAGTTATGATATGGTGCTAGTCCCAATACATGTGGAGGTGCATTGGCTCTTGGCAGTCGTAGATTTCAGGCAGCCTCCTATTGCCATCTACAACAGCCTTGGTCTTCTATTTCTGCTTCTCGTTGCTGGCATATATGAAGAGCAACTGGCCCACGCGGGGCGACTGGGAATTTGTGCATGTCTAGTGTGACAGTTCGTCACCGCACGGATCCCTTCAACTAACGTGATCGCCGACGTGCAACCGGCGAGAACTTGAGCGGCCGTGCAAGAAACGCGTATTGCAGCTCTCACTCCGCGATGTATTCTTAGGAGCACGAAAGCTGTGATGGCCGAGTTGGCGAAAGCGGAGGAGTATGTCTGCTTGAAGTTTCTGAAAAAACAGTCTTCGGTTGCCAAGTCCATGTTGTGCGGGAATTACGCAAAGCCCATCTCAGCTCAGCCAAGCGACGCTGTGCTTCCTCGCCAAGACATAACGTACCCATCTGCGACTGGCGGAACACAAGTGGGAAATGCAGGCTCTCCCTCCGTGGATTCTGCTGAATGGTACGTTTAGGTGAGAGGTAATCTCGTCAGCGCCGAACAAGAAGAGAACACTCTGGAAGGTGTCTCGCCGCCGGAGATTTCACCGGTGGTTCTACTCCGAAGCACAGGCGGCTGGCAACACTAAACAGTGTTCCCGTGAATATCGGAACAAAGGAGCTCTCGCCGGATATGGAAGTGAATACGGTGTTCCAGACGTACCCGCCTGAAGAATTGCTGGCGAAAGGCTTCAACCTTGAGGTCAAGTGCAATGACTTGCAGACGCTGAGAGAGAAAAAAAGGAAGGTACAATCTTCACCTTTTATATGAACATGCTAATGGAACGCTCCACGAAAGAATGATACCCTCGCATCTACGTGTTAAACACATTCTTTTTTACCAAGTTGCGCCGGAACGGCTATTCCGCTGTGCGGCGCTGGACGTTCAGAATAGACTTGTTTAGATATGATATGGTGCTAGTCCCAATACATGTGGAGGTGCATTGGCTCTTGGCAGTCGTAGATTTCAGGCAGCCTCCTATTGCCATCTACAACAGCCTTGGTCTTCTATTTCTGCTTCTCGTTGCTGGCATATATGAAGAGCAACTGGCCCACGCGGGGCGACTGGGAATTTGTGCATGTCTAGTGTGACAGTTGGTCACCGCACGGATCCCTTCAACTAGCGTGATCGCCGACGTGCAACCGGCGAGAACTTGAGCGGCCGTGCAAGAAACGCGTATTGCAGCTCTCACTCCGCGATGTATTCCAAGGAGCACGAAAGCTGTGATGGCCGAGTTGGCGAAAGCGGAGGAGTATGTCTGCTTGAAGTTTCTGAAAAAACAGTCTTCGGTTGCCAAGACCATGTTGTGCGGGAATTACGCAAAGCCCATCTCAGCTCAGCCAAGCGACGCTGTGCTTCCTCGCCAAGACATAACGTACCCATCTGCGACTGGCGCAACACAAGTGGGAAATGCAGGCTCTCCCTCCGTGGATTCTGCTGAATGGTACGTTCAGGTGAGAGGTAATCTCGTCAGCGCCGAACAGAAGAGAACACTCTGGAAGGTGTCTCGCCGCCGGAGGTTTCACCGGTGGTTCTACTCCGAAGCACAGGCGGCTGGCAACACTAAACAGTGTTCCCGTGAATATCGGAACAAAGGAGCTCTCGCCGGATATGGAAGTGAATACGGTGTTCCAGACGTACCCGCCTGAAGAATTGCTGGCGAAAGGCTTCAACCTTGAGGTCAAGTGCAATGACTTGCAGACGCTGAGAGAGAAAAAAAGGAAGGTACAATCTTCACCTTTTATATGAACATGCTAATGGAACGCTCCACGAAAGAATGATACCCTCGCATCTACGTTTTAAACACATTCTTTTTTACCAAGTTGCGCCAGAACGGCTATTCCGCTGTGCGGCGCTGGACGTTCAGAATAGACTTGTTTAGATATGATAAGGTGCTAGTCCCAATACATGTGGAGGTGCATTGGCTCTTGGCAGTCGTAGATTTCAGGCAGCCTCCTATTGCCATCTACAACAGCCTTGGTCTGCTATTTCTGCTTCTCGTCGCTGGCATATATGAAGAGCAACTGGAGCACGCGGGCCGAATGGGAATTTGTGCATGTCTAGTGTGACAGTTCGTCACCGCACGGATCCCTTCAACTAGCGTGATCGCCGACGTGCAACCGGTGAGAACTTGAGCGGCCGTGCAAGAAACGCGTATTGCAGCTTTCACTCCGCGATTACGTATTCCAAGGAGCAGGAAAGCTGTGATGGCCGAGTTGGCGAAAGCGGAAGAGTATGTCTGCTTGAAGTTTCTGAAAAAAGTCTTCTGTTGCCAAGACCCCGTTGTGTGAGAATGATGCAAAGCCCATCTCAGCTCAGCGAAGCGACACTGTGCTTCCTCGCCAAGACATAACACCCATCTACGACTGGCGGAACAAAAGTGGGAAATGCAGGCTCTCCCTCCGTGGATTCTGCTGAGTGGTACGTTTAGGTGAGAGGCAATCTCGTCAGCGCCGAACACGAAGAGAACACTCTGGAAGGTGTCTCGCCGCCGGAGGTTTCACCGGTGGTTCTACTCCGAAGCACAGGCGGCTGGCAACACTAAACAGTGTTCCCGTGAATATCGGAACAAAGGAGCTCTCGCCGGATATGGAAGTGAATACGGTGTTCGAGACGTACCCGCCTGAAGAATTGCTGGCGAAAGGCTTCAACCTTGAGGTCAAGTGCAATGACTTGCAGACGCTGGGAAAGAAAAAAATGGATGATACAATCTTCACCTTTTATATGAACATGCTAATGGAACGCTCCACGAAAGAATGATACCCTCGCATCTACGTGTTAAACAATTTCTTTTTTACCAAGCTTCGTCAGAACGGCTATTCCGCTGTGCGGCGCTGGACGTTCAGAATTGACTTGTTTAGTTATGATATAGTGCTAGTCCCAATACGAGTGGAGGTGCATTGGCTCTTGGCAGTCGTAGATTTCAGGCAGCCTCCTAATGCCATCTACAACAGCCTTGGTCTATTTCTGCTTCTTGTCGCTGGAGTATATGAAGAGCAACTGGACCACGCGGGCGACTGGGAATTTGTGCATGTCTATTGTGACAGCTCGTCACCGCACGGATCCCTTTAACTAGCGTGATCGCCGACGTGACACCGGTGAGAACTTGAGCGGCCGTGCAAGAAACGCGTATTGCAGCTTTCACTCCGCGATGTATTCCAAGGAAGACGAAAGCTGTGATGGCCGAGTTGGCGAAAGCGGAAGAGTGTGTCTGCTTGAAGTTTCTGAAAAAAGACTTCGGTTGCCAAGACCCCGTTGTGCGAGAATGACGCAAGGCCCATCTCAGCTCAGCCAAGCGACCCTGTGCTTCCTCGCCAAGACATAACGTACCCATCTGCGACTGGCGGTACACAAGTGGGAAATGCAGGCTCTTCCTCCGTAGGTTCTGATGAGTGGTACGTTTAGGTGAGGTAATCTCGTCAGCGCCGAACAGGAAGAGAAGCACAGGCGGCTGGCAACACTAAACAGTGTTCCCATGAATTTCGGAACAAAGGAGCTCTCGCCGGACATGGAAGTGAACACGGTGATCGAGATGTACCCCCCTGAAGAATTGCTGGCGAAATGCTTCAACCTTGAGGTCAAGTGCAATGACTTGCAGACGCTAAGAGAGAAAAATGAATCATACAATCTTCACGTTTTATATGAACATGCTAATGGAACGCTCCACGAAAGATTGATACCCTCGCATATACATGTTAAATACTTTCTTTTTTACCAAGCTGCGTCAGAACGGCTATTCCGCTGTGCGGTGCTGGACGTTCAGAATTGACTTGTTTAGTTATGATATGGTGCTAGTCCCAATACATGTGGAGGTGCACTGGCTCTTGGCAGTCGTAGATTTCAGGCAGCCTCCTATTGCCATCTACAACAGCCTTGGTCTTCTATTTCTGCTTCTCGTCGCTGGCATATATGAAGAGCAACTGGACCACGCGGGCCGACTGGGAATTTGTGCATGTCTACTGTGACAGTTTGTCACCGCACGGATCCCTTCAACTAGCGTGATCGCCGACGTGCAACCGGTGAGAACTTGAGCGGCCGTGCAATAAACACGTATTGCAGCTCTCACTCCGCGATGTATTCCAAGGAGCACGAAAGCTGTGATGGCCGAGTTGGCGAAAGCGGAGGAATATGTCTGCTTGAAGTTTCTGAAAAAACAGTCTTCGGTTGCCAAGACCCTGTTGTGCGGGAATTACGCAAAGCCCATCTCAGCTCAGCCAAGCGACGCTGTGCTTCCTCGCCAAGACATAACGTACCCATCTGCGACTGGCGGAACACAAGTGGGAAATGCAGGCTCTCCCTCCGTGGATTCTGCTGAGTGGTACGTTTAGGTGAGAGGTAATCTCGTCAGCGCCGAACACGAAGAGAACACTCTGGAAGGTGTCTCGCCGCCTGAGGTTTCACCGGTTGTTCTACTCCGAAGCACAGGCGGCTGGCAACGCTAAACAGTGTTCCCGTGAATTTCGAAACAAAGGAGCTCTCGCCGGACATGGAAGTGAACGCGGTGATCGAGATGTACCCGCCTGAAGAATTGCTGGCGAAAAGCTTCAACCTTGAGGTCAAGTGCAATGACTTGCAGACGCTAAGAGAGAAAAATGGATCATACAATCTTCACGTTTTATATGAACATGCTAATGGAACGCTCCACGAAAGATTGATACCCTCGCATATTCATGTTAAACACTTTCTTTTTTACCAAGCTGCGCCAGAACGGCTATTCCGCTGTGCGGCGCTGGACGTTCAGAATTGACTTGTTTAGTTATGATATGGTGCTAGTCCCAATACATGTGGAGGTGCATTGGCTCTTGGCAGTCGTAGATTTCAGGCAGCCTCCTATTGCCATCTACAACAGCCTTGGTCTTCTATTTCTGCTTCTCGTTGCTGGCATATATGAAGAGCAACTGGCCCACGCGGGGCGACTGGGAATTTGTGCATGTCTAGTGTGACAGTTCGTCACCGCACGGATCCCTTCAACTAGCGTGATCGCCGACGTGCAACCGGTGAGAACTTGAGCGGCCGTGCAAGAAACGCGTATTGCAGCTTTCACTCCGCGATTATGTATTCCAAGGAGCACGAAAGCTGTGATGGCCGAGTTGGCGAAAGCGGAAGAGTATGTCTGCTTGAAGTTTCTGAAAAAAGTCTTCTGTTGCCAAGACCCCGTTGTGTGAAAATGATGCAAAGCCCATCTCAGCTCAGCGAAGCGACACTGTACTTCCTCGCCAAGACATAACATACCCATCTGCGACTGGCGGAACAAAAGTGGGAAATGCAGGCTCTCCCTCCGTGGATTCTGCTGAGTGGTACGTTTAGGTGAGAGGCAATCTCGTCAGCGCCGAACACGAAGAGAACACTCTGGAAGGTGTCTCGCCGCCGGAGGTTTCACCGGTGGTTCTACTCCGAAGCACAGGCTGCTGGCAACACTAAACAGTGTTCCCGTGAATATCGGAACAAAAGAGCTCTCGCCGGATATGGAAGTGAATACGGTGTTCGAGACGTACCCGCCTGAAGAATTGCTGGCGAAAGGCTTCAAACTTGAGGTCAAGTGCAATGACTTGCAGACGCTGAGAGAAAAAAAAGGAAGGTACAATCTTCACCTTTTATATGAACATGCTAATGGAACGCTCCACGAAAGAATGATAGCCTCGCATCTACGTGTTAAACACTTTCTTTTTTACCAAGCTGCGCCAGAACGGCTATTCCGCTGTGCGGCGCTGGACGTTCAGAATTGACTTGTTTAGTTATGATATGGTGCTAGTCCCAATACATGTGGAGGTGCATTGGCTCTTGGCAGTCGTAGATTTCAGGCAGCCTCCTATTGCCATCTACAACAGCCTTGGTCTTCTATTTCTGCTTCTCGTTGCTGGAATATATGAAGGGCAACTGGCCCACGCGGGGCGACTGGGAATTTGTGCATGTCTAGTGTGACAGTTCGTCACCGCACGGATCCCTTCAACTAGCGTGATCGCCGACGTGCAACCGGCGAGAACTTGAGCGGCCGTGCAAGAAACGCGTATTGCAGCTCTCACTCCGCGATGTATTCCAAGGAGCACGAAAGCTGTGATGGCCGAGTTGGCGAAAGCGGAGGAGTATGTCTGCTTGAAGTTTCTGAAAAAACAGTCTTCGGTTGCCAAGACCATGTTGTGCGGGAATTACGCAAAGCCCATCTCAGCTCAGCCAAGCGACGCTGTGCTTCCTCGCCAAGACATAACGTACCCATCTGCGACTGGCGGAACACAAGTGGGAAATGCAGGCTCTCCCTCCGTGGATTCTGCTGAATTGTACGTTTAGGTGAGAGGTAATCTCGTCAGCGCCGAACAAGAAGAGAACACTCTGGAAGGTGTCTCGCCGCCGGAGGTTTCACCGGTGGTTCTACTCCGAAGCACAGGCGGCTGGCAACACTAAACAGTGTTCCCGTGAATATCGGAACAAAGGAGCTCTCGCCGGATATGGAAGTGAATACGGTGTTCCAGACGTACCCGCCTGAAGAATTGCTGGCGAAAGGCTTCAACCTTGAGGTCAAGTGCAATGACTTGCAGACGCTGAGAGAGAAAAAAAGGAAGGTATAATCTTCACCTTTTATATGAACATGCTAATGGAACGCTCCACGAAAGAATGATACCCTCGCATCTACGTGTTAAACACTTTCTTTTTTACCAAGCTGCGCCAGAACGGCTATTCCGCTGTGCGGCGCTGGACGTTCAGAATAGACTTGTTTAGATATGATATGGTGCTAGTCCCAATACATGTGGAGGTGCATTGGCTCTTGGCAGTCGTAGATTTCAGGCAGCCTCCTATTGCCATCTACAACAGCCTTGGTCTTCTATTTCTGCTTCTCGTCGCTGGCATATATGAAGAGCAACTGGAGCACGCGGGCCGAATGGGAATTTGTGCATGTCTAGTGTGACAGTTCGTCACCGCACGGATCCCTTCAACTAGCGTGATCGCCGACGTGCAACCGGTGAGAACTTGAGCGGCCGTGCAAGAAACGCGTATTGCAGCTTTCACTCCGCGATTACGTATTCCAAGGAGCACGAAAGCTGTGATGGCCGAGTTGGCGAAAGCGGAAGAGTATGTCTGCTCGAAGTTTCTGAAAAAAACAGTCTTCGGTTGCCAAGACCCTGTTATGCGAGAATGACGCAAAGCCCATCTCAGCTCAGCCAAGCGACGCTGTGCTTCCTCGCCAAGACATAACGTACCCATCTGCGACTGGCGGAACACAAGTGGGAAATGCAGGCTCTCCCTCCGTGGATTCTGCTGAATGGTACGTTTAGGTGAGAGGTAATCTCGTCAGCGCCGAACAAGAAGAGAACACTCTGGAAGGTGTCTCGCCGCCGGAGGTTTCACCGGTGGTTCTACTCCGAAGCACAGGCGGCTGGCAACACTAAACAGTGTTCCCGTGAATATCGGAACAAAGGAGCTCTCGCCGGATATGGAAGTGAATACGGTGTTCCAGACGTACCCGCCTGAAGAATTGCTGGCGAAAGGCTTCAACCTTGAGGTCAAGTGCAATGACTTGCAGACGCTGAGAGAAAAAAAGGAAGGTACAATCTTCACCTTTTATATGAACATGCTAATGGAACGCTCCACGAAAGAATGATACCCTCGCATCTACGTGTTAAACACTTTCTTTTTTACCAAGCTGCGCCAGAACGGCTATTCCGCTGTGCGGCGCTGGACGTTCAGAATTGACTTGTTTAGTTATGATATGGTGCTAGTCCCAATACATGTGGAGGTGCATTGGCTCTTGGCAGTCGTAGATTTCAGGCAGCCTCCTATTGCCATCTACAACAGCCTTGGTCTTCTATTTCTGCTTCTCGTTGCTGGCATATATGAAGAGCAACTGGCCCACGCGGGGCGACTGGGAATTTGTGCATGTCTAGTGTGACAGTTCGTCACCGCACGGATCCCTTCAACTAGCGTGATCGCCGACGTGCAACCGGTGAGAACTTGAGCGGCCGTGCAAGAAACGCGTATTGCAGCTTTCACTCCGCGATTATGTATTCCAAGGAGCACGAAAGCTGTGATGGCCGAGTTGGCGAAAGCGGAAGAGTATGTCTGCTTGAAGTTTCTGAAAAAAGTCTTCTGTTGCCAAGACCCCGTTGTGTGAAAATGATGCAAAGCCCATCTCAGCTCAGCGAAGCGACACTGTACTTCCTCGCCAAGACATAACATACCCATCTGCGACTGGCGGAACAAAAGTGGGAAATGCAGGCTCTCCCTCCGTGGATTCTGCTGAGTGGTACGTTTAGGTGAGAGGCAATCTCGTCAGCGCCGAACACGAAGAGAACACTCTGGAAGGTGTCTCGCCGCCGGAGGTTTCACCGGTGGTTCTACTCCGAAGCACAGGCTGCTGGCAACACTAAACAGTGTTCCCGTGAATATCGGAACAAAAGAGCTCTCGCCGGATATGGAAGTGAATACGGTGTTCGAGACGTACCCGCCTGAAGAATTGCTGGCGAAAGGCTTCAAACTTGAGGTCAAGTGCAATGACTTGCAGACGCTGAGAGAAAAAAAAGGAAGGTACAATCTTCACCTTTTATATGAACATGCTAATGGAACGCTCCACGAAAGAATGATAGCCTCGCATCTACGTGTTAAACACTTTCTTTTTTACCAAGCTGCGCCAGAACGGCTATTCCGCTGTGCGGCGCTGGACGTTCAGAATTGACTTGTTTAGTTATGATATGGTGCTAGTCCCAATACATGTGGAGGTGCATTGGCTCTTGGCAGTCGTAGATTTCAGGCAGCCTCCTATTGCCATCTACAACAGCCTTGGTCTTCTATTTCTGCTTCTCGTTGCTGGAATATATGAAGGGCAACTGGCCCACGCGGGGCGACTGGGAATTTGTGCATGTCTAGTGTGACAGTTCGTCACCGCACGGATCCCTTCAACTAGCGTGATCGCCGACGTGCAACCGGCGAGAACTTGAGCGGCCGTGCAAGAAACGCGTATTGCAGCTCTCACTCCGCGATGTATTCCAAGGAGCACGAAAGCTGTGATGGCCGAGTTGGCGAAAGCGGAGGAGTATGTCTGCTTGAAGTTTCTGAAAAAACAGTCTTCGGTTGCCAAGACCATGTTGTGCGGGAATTACGCAAAGCCCATCTCAGCTCAGCCAAGCGACGCTGTGCTTCCTCGCCAAGACATAACGTACCCATCTGCGACTGGCGGAACACAAGTGGGAAATGCAGGCTCTCCCTCCGTGGATTCTGCTGAATTGTACGTTTAGGTGAGAGGTAATCTCGTCAGCGCCGAACAAGAAGAGAACACTCTGGAAGGTGTCTCGCCGCCGGAGGTTTCACCGGTGGTTCTACTCCGAAGCACAGGCGGCTGGCAACACTAAACAGTGTTCCCGTGAATATCGGAACAAAGGAGCTCTCGCCGGATATGGAAGTGAATACGGTGTTCCAGACGTACCCGCCTGAAGAATTGCTGGCGAAAGGCTTCAACCTTGAGGTCAAGTGCAATGACTTGCAGACGCTGAGAGAGAAAAAAAGGAAGGTATAATCTTCACCTTTTATATGAACATGCTAATGGAACGCTCCACGAAAGAATGATACCCTCGCATCTACGTGTTAAACACTTTCTTTTTTACCAAGCTGCGCCAGAACGGCTATTCCGCTGTGCGGCGCTGGACGTTCAGAATAGACTTGTTTAGATATGATATGGTGCTAGTCCCAATACATGTGGAGGTGCATTGGCTCTTGGCAGTCGTAGATTTCAGGCAGCCTCCTATTGCCATCTACAACAGCCTTGGTCTTCTATTTCTGCTTCTCGTCGCTGGCATATATGAAGAGCAACTGGAGCACGCGGGCCGAATGGGAATTTGTGCATGTCTAGTGTGACAGTTCGTCACCGCACGGATCCCTTCAACTAGCGTGATCGCCGACGTGCAACCGGTGAGAACTTGAGCGGCCGTGCAAGAAACGCGTATTGCAGCTTTCACTCCGCGATTACGTATTCCAAGGAGCACGAAAGCTGTGATGGCCGAGTTGGCGAAAGCGGAAGAGTATGTCTGCTCGAAGTTTCTGAAAAAAACAGTCTTCGGTTGCCAAGACCCTGTTATGCGAGAATGACGCAAAGCCCATCTCAGCTCAGCCAAGCGACGCTGTGCTTCCTCGCCAAGACATAACGTACCCATCTGCGACTGGCGGAACACAAGTGGGAAATGCAGGCTCTCCCTCCGTGGATTCTGCTGAATGGTACGTTTAGGTGAGAGGTAATCTCGTCAGCGCCGAACAAGAAGAGAACACTCTGGAAGGTGTCTCGCCGCCGGAGGTTTCACCGGTGGTTCTACTCCGAAGCACAGGCGGCTGGCAACACTAAACAGTGTTCCCGTGAATATCGGAACAAAGGAGCTCTCGCCGGATATGGAAGTGAATACGGTGTTCCAGACGTACCCGCCTGAAGAATTGCTGGCGAAAGGCTTCAACCTTGAGGTCAAGTGCAATGACTTGCAGACGCTGAGAGAAAAAAAGGAAGGTACAATCTTCACCTTTTATATGAACATGCTAATGGAACGCTCCACGAAAGAATGATACCCTCGCATCTACGTGTTAAACACTTTCTTTTTTACCAAGCTGCGCCAGAACGGCTATTCCGCTGTGCGGCGCTGGACGTTCAGAATTGACTTGTTTAGTTATGATATGGTGCTAGTCCCAATACATGTGGAGGTGCATTGGCTCTTGGCAGTCGTAGATTTCAGGCAGCCTCCTATTGCCATCTACAACAGCCTTGGTCTTCTATTTCTGCTTCTCGTTGCTGGAATATATGAAGGGCAACTGGCCCACGCGGGGCGACTGGGAATTTGTGCATGTCTAGTGTGACAGTTCGTCACCGCACGGATCCCTTCAACTAGCGTGATCGCCGACGTGCAACCGGCGAGAACTTGAGCGGCCGTGCAAGAAACGCGTATTGCAGCTCTCACTCCGCGATGTATTCCAAGGAGCACGAAAGCTGTGATGGCCGAGTTGGCGAAAGCGGAGGAGTATGTCTGCTTGAAGTTTCTGAAAAAACAGTCTTCGGTTGCCAAGACCATGTTGTGCGGGAATTACGCAAAGCCCATCTCAGCTCAGCCAAGCGACGCTGTGCTTCCTCGCCAAGACATAACGTACCCATCTGCGACTGGCGGAACACAAGTGGGAAATGCAGGCTCTCCCTCCGTGGATTCTGCTGAATTGTACGTTTAGGTGAGAGGTAATCTCGTCAGCGCCGAACAAGAAGAGAACACTCTGGAAGGTGTCTCGCCGCCGGAGGTTTCACCGGTGGTTCTACTCCGAAGCACAGGCGGCTGGCAACACTAAACAGTGTTCCCGTGAATATCGGAACAAAGGAGCTCTCGCCGGATATGGAAGTGAATACGGTGTTCCAGACGTACCCGCCTGAAGAATTGCTGGCGAAAGGCTTCAACCTTGAGGTCAAGTGCAATGACTTGCAGACGCTGAGAAAGAAAAAAATGGATGATACAATCTTCACCTTTTATATGAACATGCTAATGGAACGCTCCACGAAAAAATGATACCCTCGCATCTACGTGTTAAACAATTTCTTTTTTACCAAGCTTCGTCAGAACGGCTATTCCGCTGTGCGGCGCTGGACGTTCAGAATTGACTTGTTTAGTTATGATATAGTGCTAGTCCCAATACATGTGGAGGTGCATTGGCTCTTGGCAGTCGTAGATTTCAGGCAGCCTCCTATTGCCATCTACAACAGCCTTGGTCTTCTATTTCTGCTTCTCGTCGCTGGCATATATGAAGAGCAACTGGACCACGCGGGCCGACTGGGAATTTGTGCATGTCTATTGTGACAGCTCGTCACCGCACGGATCCCTTCAACTAGCGTGATCGCCGACGTGCAACCGGTGAGAACTTGAGCGGCCGTGCAAGAAACGCGTATTGCAGCTTTCACTCCGCGATTACGTATTCCAAGGAGCACGAAAGCTATGATGGCCGAGTTGGCGAAAGCGGAAGAGTATGTCTGCTTGAAGTTTCTGAAAAAAGTCTTCTGTTGCCAAGACCCTGTTATGCGAGAATGACGCAAAGCCCATCTCAGCTCAGCCAAGCGACGCTGTGCTTCCTCGCCAAGACATAACGTACCCATCTGCGACTGGCGGAACACAAGTGGGAAATGCAGGCTCTCCCTCCGTGGATTCTGCTGAATGGTACGTTTAGGTGAGAGGTAATCTCGTCAGCGCCGAACAAGAAGAGAACACTCTGGAAGGTGTCTCGCCGCCGGAGGTTTCACCGGTGGTTCTACTCCGAAGCACAGGCGGCTGGCAACACTAAACAGTGTTCCCGTGAATATCGGAACAAAGGAGCTCTCGCCGGATATGGAAGTGAATACGGTGTTCCAGACGTACCCGCCTGAAGAATTGCTGGCGAAAGGCTTCAACCTTGAGGTCAAGTGCAATGACTTGCAGACGCTGAGAGAAAAAAAGGAAGGTACAATCTTCACCTTTTATATGAACATGCTAATGGAACGCTCCACGAAAGAATGATACCCTCGCATCTACGTGTTAAACACTTTCTTTTTTACCAAGCTGCGCCAGAACGGCTATTCCGCTGTGCGGCGCTGGACGTTCAGAATAGACTTGTTCAGATATGATATGGTGCTAGTCCCAATACATGTGGAGGTGCATTGGCTCTTGGCAGTCGTAGATTTCAGGCAGCCTCCTATTGCCATCTACAACAGCCTTGGTCTTCTATTTCTGCTTCTCGTCGCTGGCATATATGAAGAGCAACTGGAGCACGCGGGCCGAATGGGAATTTGTGCATGTCTAGTGTGACAGTTCGTCACCGCACGGATCCCTTCAACTAGCGTGATCGCCGACGTGCAACCGGTGAGAACTTGAGCGGCCGTGCAAGAAACGCGTATTGCAGCTTTCACTCCGCGATTACGTATTCCAAGGAGCACGAAAGCTGTGATGGCCGAGTTGGCGAAAGCGGAAGAGTATGTCTGCTTGAAGTTTCTGAAAAAACAGTCTTCTGTTGCCAAGACCCCGTTGTGTGAGAATGATGCAAAGCCCATCTCAGCTCAGCGAAGCGACACTGTGCTTCCTCGCCAAGACATAACACCCATCTACGACTGGCGGAACAAAAGTGGGAAATGCAGGCTCTCCCTCCGTGGATTCTGCTGAGTGGTACGTTTAGGTGAGAGGCAATCTCGTCAGCGCCGAACACGAAGAGAACACTCTGGAAGGTGTCTCGCCGCCGGAGGTTTCACCGGTGGTTCTACTCCGAAGCACAGGCGGCTGGCAACACTAAACAGTGTTCCCGTGAATATCGGAACAAAGGAGCTCTCGCCGGATATGGAAGTGAATACGGTGTTCGAGACGTACCCGCCTGAAGAATTGCTGGCGAAAGGCTTCAACCTTGAGGTCAAGTGCAATGACTTGCAGACGCTGAGAAAGAAAAAAATGGATGATACAATCTTCACCTTTTATATGAACATGCTAATGGAACGCTCCACGAAAAAATGATACCCTCGCATCTACGTGTTAAACAATTTCTTTTTTACCAAGCTTCGTCAGAACGGCTATTCCGCTGTGCGGCGCTGGACGTTCAGAATTGACTTGTTTAGTTATGATATAGTGCTAGTCCCAATACATGTGGAGGTGCATTGGCTCTTGGCAGTCGTAGATTTCAGGCAGCCTCCTATTGCCATCTACAACAGCCTTGGTCTTCTATTTCTGCTTCTCGTCGCTGGCATATATGAAGGGCAACTGGCCCACGCGGGGCGACTGGGAATTTGTGCATGTCTAGTGTGACAGTTCGTCACCGCACGGATCCCTTCAACTAGCGTGATCGCCGACGTGCAACCGGCGAGAACTTGAGCGGCCGTGCAAGAAACGCGTATTGCAGCTCTCACTCCGCGATGTATTCCAAGGAGCACGAAAGCTGTGATGGCCGAGTTGGCGAAAGCGGAGGAGTATGTCTGCTTGAAGTTTCTGAAAAAACAGTCTTCGGTTGCCAAGACCATGTTGTGCGGGAATTACGCAAAGCCCATCTCAGCTCAGCCAAGCGACGCTGTGCTTCCTCGCCAAGACATAACGTACCCATCTGCGACTGGCGGAACACAAGTGGGAAATGCAGGCTCTCCCTCCGTGGATTCTGCTGAATTGTACGTTTAGGTGAGAGGTAATCTCGTCAGCGCCGAACAAGAAGAGAACACTCTGGAAGGTGTCTCGCCGCCGGAGGTTTCACCGGTGGTTCTACTCCGAAGCACAGGCGGCTGGCAACACTAAACAGTGTTCCCGTGAATATCGGAACAAAGGAGCTCTCGCCGGATATGGAAGTGAATACGGTGTTCCAGACGTACCCGCCTGAAGAATTGCTGGCGAAAGGCTTCAACCTTGAGGTCAAGTGCAATGACTTGCAGACGCTGAGAGAGAAAAAAAGGAAGGTATAATCTTCACCTTTTATATGAACATGCTAATGGAACGCTCCACGAAAGAATGATACCCTCGCATCTACGTGTTAAACACTTTCTTTTTTACCAAGCTGCGCCAGAACGGCTATTCCGCTGTGCGGCGCTGGACGTTCAGAATAGACTTGTTTAGATATGATATGGTGCTAGTCCCAATACATGTGGAGGTGCATTGGCTCTTGGCAGTCGTAGATTTCAGGCAGCCTCCTATTGCCATCTACAACAGCCTTGGTCTTCTATTTCTGCTTCTCGTCGCTGGCATATATGAAGAGCAACTGGAGCACGCGGGCCGAATGGGAATTTGTGCATGTCTAGTGTGACAGTTCGTCACCGCACGGATCCCTTCAACTAGCGTGATCGCCGACGTGCAACCGGTGAGAACTTGAGCGGCCGTGCAAGAAACGCGTATTGCAGCTTTCACTCCGCGATTACGTATTCCAAGGAGCACGAAAGCTGTGATGGCCGAGTTGGCGAAAGCGGAAGAGTATGTCTGCTCGAAGTTTCTGAAAAAAACAGTCTTCGGTTGCCAAGACCCTGTTATGCGAGAATGACGCAAAGCCCATCTCAGCTCAGCCAAGCGACGCTGTGCTTCCTCGCCAAGACATAACGTACCCATCTGCGACTGGCGGAACACAAGTGGGAAATGCAGGCTCTCCCTCCGTGGATTCTGCTGAATGGTACGTTTAGGTGAGAGGTAATCTCGTCAGCGCCGAACAAGAAGAGAACACTCTGGAAGGTGTCTCGCCGCCGGAGGTTTCACCGGTGGTTCTACTCCGAAGCACAGGCGGCTGGCAACACTAAACAGTGTTCCCGTGAATATCGGAACAAAGGAGCTCTCGCCGGATATGGAAGTGAATACGGTGTTCCAGACGTACCCGCCTGAAGAATTGCTGGCGAAAGGCTTCAACCTTGAGGTCAAGTGCAATGACTTGCAGACGCTGAGAGAAAAAAAGGAAGGTACAATCTTCACCTTTTATATGAACATGCTAATGGAACGCTCCACGAAAGAATGATACCCTCGCATCTACGTGTTAAACACTTTCTTTTTTACCAAGCTGCGCCAGAACGGCTATTCCGCTGTGCGGCGCTGGACGTTCAGAATAGACTTGTTCAGATATGATATGGTGCTAGTCCCAATACATGTGGAGGTGCATTGGCTCTTGGCAGTCGTAGATTTCAGGCAGCCTCCTATTGCCATCTACAACAGCCTTGGTCTTCTATTTCTGCTTCTCGTCGCTGGCATATATGAAGAGCAACTGGAGCACGCGGGCCGAATGGGAATTTGTGCATGTCTAGTGTGACAGTTCGTCACCGCACGGATCCCTTCAACTAGCGTGATCGCCGACGTGCAACCGGTGAGAACTTGAGCGGCCGTGCAAGAAACGCGTATTGCAGCTTTCACTCCGCGATTACGTATTCCAAGGAGCACGAAAGCTGTGATGGCCGAGTTGGCGAAAGCGGAAGAGTATGTCTGCTTGAAGTTTCTGAAAAAACAGTCTTCTGTTGCCAAGACCCCGTTGTGTGAGAATGATGCAAAGCCCATCTCAGCTCAGCGAAGCGACACTGTGCTTCCTCGCCAAGACATAACACCCATCTACGACTGGCGGAACAAAAGTGGGAAATGCAGGCTCTCCCTCCGTGGATTCTGCTGAGTGGTACGTTTAGGTGAGAGGCAATCTCGTCAGCGCCGAACACGAAGAGAACACTCTGGAAGGTGTCTCGCCGCCGGAGGTTTCACCGGTGGTTCTACTCCGAAGCACAGGCGGCTGGCAACACTAAACAGTGTTCCCGTGAATATCGGAACAAAGGAGCTCTCGCCGGATATGGAAGTGAATACGGTGTTCGAGACGTACCCGCCTGAAGAATTGCTGGCGAAAGGCTTCAACCTTGAGGTCAAGTGCAATGACTTGCAGACGCTGAGAAAGAAAAAAATGGATGATACAATCTTCACCTTTTATATGAACATGCTAATGGAACGCTCCACGAAAAAATGATACCCTCGCATCTACGTGTTAAACAATTTCTTTTTTACCAAGCTTCGTCAGAACGGCTATTCCGCTGTGCGGCGCTGGACGTTCAGAATTGACTTGTTTAGTTATGATATAGTGCTAGTCCCAATACATGTGGAGGTGCATTGGCTCTTGGCAGTCGTAGATTTCAGGCAGCCTCCTATTGCCATCTACAACAGCCTTGGTCTTCTATTTCTGCTTCTCGTCGCTGGCATATATGAAGAGCAACTGGACCACGCGGGCCGACTGGGAATTTGTGCATGTCTATTGTGACAGCTCGTCACCGCACGGATCCCTTCAACTAGCGTGATCGCCGACGTGCAACCGGTGAGAACTTGAGCGGCCGTGCAAGAAACGCGTATTGCAGCTTTCACTCCGCGATTACGTATTCCAAGGAGCACGAAAGCTATGATGGCCGAGTTGGCGAAAGCGGAAGAGTATGTCTGCTTGAAGTTTCTGAAAAAAGTCTTCTGTTGCCAAGACCCCGTTGTGTGAGAATGATGCAAAGCCCATCTCAGCTCAGCGAAGCGACACTGTGCTTCCTCGCCAAGACATAACACCCATCTACGACTGGCGGAACAAAAGTGGGAAATGCAGGCTCTCCCTCCGTGGATTCTGCTGAGTGGTACGTTTAGGTGAGAGGCAATCTCGTCAGCGCCGAACACGAAGAGAACACTCTGGAAGGTGTCTCGCCGTCGGAGGTTTCACCGGTGGTTCTACTCCGAAGCACAGGCGGCTGGCAACACTAAACAGTGTTCCCGTGAATATCGGAACAAAAGAGCTCTCGCCGGATATGGAAGTGAATACGGTGTTCGAGACGTACCCGCCTGAAGAATTGCTGGCGAAAGGCTTCAACCTTGAGGTCAAGTGCAATGACTTGCAGACGCTGAGAGAGAAAAAAAAGGAAGGTACAATCTTCACCTTTTATATGAACATGCTAATGGAACGCTCCACGAAAGAATGATACCCTCGCATCTACGTGTTAAACAATTTCTTCTTTACCAAGCTTCGTCAGAACGGCTATTCCGCTGTGCGGCGCTGGACGTTCAGAATTGACTTGTTTAGTTATGATATAGTGCTAGTCCCAATACGAGTGGAGGTGCATTGGCTCTTGGCAGTCGTAGATTTCAGGCAGCCTCCTAATGCCATCTACAACAGCCTTGGTCTATTTCTGCTTCTTGTCGCTGGAGTATATGAAGAGCAACTGGACCACGCGGGCGACTGGGAATTTGTGCATGTCTATTGTGACAGCTCGTCACCGCACGGATCCCTTTAACTAGCGTGATCGCCGACGTGCAACCGGTGAGAACTTGAGCGGCCGTGCAAGAAACGCGTATTACAGCTTTCACTCCGCGATGTATTCCAAGGAACACGAAAGCTGTGATGGCCGAGTTGGCGAAAGCGGAAGAGTGTGTCTGCTTGAAGTTTCTGAAAAAAGACTTCGGTTGCCAAGACCCCGTTGTGCGAGAATGACGCAAGGCCCATCTCAGCTCAGCCAAGCGGCCCTGTGCTTCCTCGCCAAGACATAACGTACCCATCTGCGACTGGCGGTACACAAGTGGGAAATGCAGGCTCTCCCTCCGTAGATTCTGATGAGTGGTACGTTTAGGTGAGGTAATCTCGTCAGCGCCGAACAGGAAGAGAAGCACAGGCGGCTGGCAACACTAAACAGTGTTCCCATGAATTTCGGAACAAAGGAGCTCTCGCCGGACATGGAAGTGAACACGGTGATCGAGATGTACCCGCCTGAAGAATTGCTGGCGAAAAGCTTCAACCTTGAGGTCAAGTGCAATGACTTGCAGACGCTAAGAGAGAAAAATGAATCATACAATCTTCACGTTTTATATGAACATGCTAATGGAACGCTCCAAGAAAGATTGATACCCTCGCATATACATGTTAAACACTTTCTTTTTTACCAAGCTGCGTCAGAACGGCTATTCCGCTGTGCGGTGCTGGACGTTCAGAATTGACTTGTTTAGTTATGATATGCTGCTAGTCCCAATACATGTGGAGGTGCATTTCATACAATCTTCACGTTTTATATGAACATGCTAATGGAACGCTCCACGAAAGATTGATACCCTCGCATATACATGTTAAACACTTTCTTTTTTACCAAGCTGCGTCAGAACGGCTATTCCGCTGTGCGGTGCTGGACGTTCAGAATTGACTTGTTTAGTTATGATATGGTGCTAGTCCCAATACATGTGGGGTGCATTGGCTCTTGGCAGTCGTAGATTTCAGGCAGCCTCCTATTGCCATCTACAACAGCCTTGGTCTTCTATTTCTGCTTCTCGTCGCTGGCATATATGAAGAGCAACTGGCCCACGCGGGCCGACTGGGAATTTGTGCATGTCTAGTGTGACAGTTCGTCACCGCACGGATCCCTTTAACTAGGGTGATCGCCGTCGTGCAACCGGTGAGAACTTGAGCGGCCGTGCAAGAAACGCGTATTGCAGCTTTCACTCCGCGATTATGTATTCCAAGGAGCACGAAAGCTGTGATGGCCGAGTTGGCGAAAGCGGAAGAGTATGTCTGCTTGAAGTTTCTGAAAAAAGTCTTCTGTTGCCAAGACCCCGTTGTGTGAAAATGATGCAAAGCCCATCTCAGCTCAGCGAAGCGACACTGTGCTTCCTCGCCAAGACATAACATACCCATCTGCGACTGGCGGAACAAAAGTGGGAAATGCAGGCTCTCCCTCCGTGGATTCTGCTGAGTGGTACGTTTAGGTGAGAGGCAATCTCGTCAGCACCGAACACGAAGAGAACACTCTGGAAGGTGTCTCGCCGCCGGAGGTTTCACCGGTGGTTCTACTCCGAAGCACAGGCGGCTGGCAACACTAAACAGTGTTCCCGTGAATATCGGAACAAAAGAGCTCTCGCCGGATATGGAAGTGAATACGGTGTTCGAGACGTACCCGCCTGAAGAATTGCTGGCGAAAGGCTTCAACCTTGAGGTCAAGTGCAATGACTTGCAGACGCTGAGAGAGAAAAAAAAGGAAGGTACAATCTTCACCTTTTATATGAACATGCTAATGGAACGCTCCACGAAAGAATGATACCCTCGCATCTACGTGTTAAACACTTTGTTTTTTACCAAGCTGCGCCAGAACGGCTATTCCGCTATGCGGCGCTGGACGTTCAGAATTGACTTGTTTAGTTATGATATGGTGCTAGTCCCAATACATGTGGAGGTGCATTGGCTCTTGGCAGTCGTAGATTTCAGGCAGCCTCCTATTGCCATCTACAACAGCCTTGGTCTTCTATTTCTGCTTCTCGTTGCTGGCATATATGAAGAGCAACTGCAGCACGCGGGCCGAATGGGAATTTGTGCGTGTCTAGTGTGACAGTTCGTCACCGCACGGATCCCTTCAACTAGCGTGATCGCCGACGTGCAACCGGTGAGAACTTGAGCGGCCGTGCAAGAAACGCGTATTGCAGCTTTCACTCCGCGATTACGTATTCCAAGGAGCACGAAAGCTGTGATGGCCGAGTTGGCGAAAGCGGAAGAGTATGTCTGCTTGAAGTTTCTGAAAAAACAGTCTTCTGTTGCCAAGACCCCGTTGTGTGAGAATGATGCAAAGCCCATCTCAGCTCAGCGAAGCGACACTGTGCTTCCTCGCCAAGACATAACACCCATCTACGACTGGCGGAACAAAAGTGGGAAATGCAGGCTCTCCCTCCGTGGATTCTGCTGAGTGGTACGTTTAGGTGAGAGGCAATCTCGTCAGCGCCGAACACGAAGAGAACACTCTGGAAGGTGTCTCGCCGCCGGAGGTTTCACCGGTGGTTCTACTCCGAAGCACAGGCGGCTGGCAACACTAAACAGTGTTCCCGTGAATATCGGAACAAAGGAGCTCTCGCCGGATATGGAAGTGAATACGGTGTTCGAGACGTACCCGCCTGAAGAATTGCTGGCGAAAGGCTTCAACCTTGAGGTCAAGTGCAATGACTTGCAGACGCTGAGAAAGAAAAAAATGGATGATACAATCTTCACCTTTTATATGAACATGCTAATGGAACGCTCCACGAAAAAATGATACCCTCGCATCTACGTGTTAAACAATTTCTTTTTTACCAAGCTTCGTCAGAACGGCTATTCCGCTGTGCGGCGCTGGACGTTCAGAATTGACTTGTTTAGTTATGATATAGTGCTAGTCCCAATACATGTGGAGGTGCATTGGCTCTTGGCAGTCGTATATTTCAGGCAGCCTCCTATTGCCATCTACAACAGCCTTGGTCTTCTATTTCTGCTTCTCGTCGCTGGCATATATGAAGAGCAACTGGACCACGCGGGCCGACTGGGAATTTGTGCATGTCTATTGTGACAGCTCGTCACCGCACGGATCCCTTCAACTAGCGTGATCGCCGACGTGCAACCGGTGAGAACTTGAGCGGCCGTGCAAGAAACGCGTATTGCAGCTTTCACTCCGCGATTACGTATTCCAAGGAGCACGAAAGCTATGATGGCTGAGTTGGCGAAAGCGGAAGAGTATGTCTGCTTGAAGTTTCTGAAAAAAGTCTTCTGTTGCCAAGACCCCGTTGTGTGAGAATGATGCAAAGCCTATCTCAGCTCAGCGAAGCGACACTGTGCTTCCTCGCCAAGACATAACACCCATCTACGACTGGCGGAACAAAAGTGGGAAATGCAGGCTCTCCCTCCGTGGATTCTGCTGAGTGGTACGTTTAGGTGAGAGGCAATCTCGTCAGCGCCGAACACGAAGAGAACACTCTGGAAGGTGTCTCGCCGCCGGAGGTTTCACCGGTGGTTCTACTCCGAAGCACAGGCGGCTGGCAACACTAAACAGTGTTCCCGTGAATATCGGAACAAAAGAGCTCTCGCCGGATATGGAAGTGAATACGGTGTTCGAGACGTACCCGCCTGAAGAATTGCTGGCGAAAGGCTTCAACCTTGAGGTCAAGTGCAATGACTTGCAGACGCTGAGAGAGAAAAAAAAGGAAGGTACAATCTTCACCTTTTATATGAACATGCTAATGGAACGCTCCACGAAAGAATGATACCCTCGCATCTACGTGTTAAACACTTTCTTTTTTACCAAGCTGCGCCAGAACGGCTATTCCGCTGTGCGGCGCTGGACGTTCAGAATTGACTTGTTTAGTTATGATATAGTGCTAGTCCCAATACATGTGGAGGTGCATTGGCTCTTGGCAGTCGTATATTTCAGGCAGCCTCCTATTGCCATCTACAACAGCCTTGGTCTTCTATTTCTGCTTCTCGTCGCTGGCATATATGAAGAGCAACTGGCCCACGCGGGGCGACTGGGAATTTGTGCATGTCTAGTGTGACAGTTCGTCACCGCACGGATCCCTTCAACTAGCGTGATCGCCGACGTGCAACCGGCGAGAACTTGAGCGGCCGTGCAAGAAACGCGTATTGCAGCTCTCACTCCGCGATGTATTCCAAGGAGCACGAAAGCTGTGATGGCCGAGTTGGCGAAAGCGGAGGAGTATGTCTGCTTGAAGTCTCTGAAAAAACAGTCTTCTGTTGCCAAGGCCATGTTGTGCGGGAATTACGCAAAGCCCATCTCAGCTCAGCCAAGCGACGCTGTGCTTCCTCGCCAAGACATAACGTACCCATCTGCGACTGGCGGAACACAAGTGGGAAATGCAGGCTCTCCCTCCGTGGATTCTGCTGAATGGTACGTTTAGGTGAGAGGTAATCTCGTCAGCGCCGAACAAGAAGAGAACACTCTGGAAGGTGTCTCGCCGCCGGAGGTTTCACCGGTGGTGCTACTCCGAAGCACAGGCGGCTGGCAGCACTAAACAGTGTTCCCGTGAATATCGGAACAAAGGAGCTCTCGCCGGATATGGAAGTGAATACGGTGTTCGAGACGTACCCGCCTGAAGAATTGCTGGCGAAAGGCTTCAACCTTGAGGTCAAGTGCAATGACTTGCAGACGCTGAGAAAGAAAAAAATGGATGATACAATCTTCAGCTTTTATATGAACATGCTAATGGAACGCTCCACGAAAGAATGATACCCTCGCATCTACGTGTTAAACAATTTCTTTTTTACCAAGCTTCGTCAGAACGGCTATTCCGCTGTGCGGCGCTGGACGTTCAGAATTGACTTGTTTAGTTATGATATAGTGCTAGTCCCAATACGAGTGGAGGTGCATTGGCTCTTGGCAGTCGTAGATTTCAGGCAGCCTCCTAATGCCATCTACAACAGCTTTGGTCTATTTCTGCTTCTTGTCGCTGGAGTATATGAAGAGCAACTGGACCACGCGGGCGACTGGGAATTTGTGCATGTCTATTGTGACAGCTCGTCACCGCACGGATCCCTTTAACTAGCGTGATCGCCGACGTGCAACCGGTGAGAACTTGAGCGGCCGTGCAAGAAACGCGTATTACAGCTTTCACTCCGCGATGTATTCCAAGGAACACGAAAGCTGTGATGGCCGAGTTGGCGAAAGCGGAAGAGTGTGTCTGCTTGAAGTTTCTGAAAAAAGACTTCGGTTGCCAAGACCCCGTTGTGCGAGAATGACGCAAGGCCCATCTCAGCTCAGCCAAGCGACCCTGTGCTTCCTCGCCAAGACATAACGTACCCATCTGCGACTGGCGGTACACAAGTGGGAAATGCAGGCTCTTACTCCGTAGATTCTGATGAGTGGTACATTTAGGTGAGGTAATCTCGTCAGCGCCGAACAGGAAGAGAAGCACAGGCGGCTGGCAACACTAAACAGTGTTCCCATGAATTTCGGAACAAAGGAGCTCTCGCCGGACATGGAAGTGAACACGGTGATCGAGATGTACCCGCCTGAAGAATTGCTGGCGAAATGCTTCAACCTTGAGGTCAAGTGCAATGACTTGCAGACGCTAAGAGAGAAAAATGAATCATACAATCTTCACGTTTTATATGAACATGCTAATGGAACGCTCCACGAAAGATTGATACCCTCGCATATACATGTTAAACACTTTCTTTTTTACCAAGCTGCGTCAGAACGGCTATTCCGCTGTGCGGTGCTGGACGTTCAGAATTGACTTCTTTAGTTATGATATGGTGCTAGTCCCAATACATGTGGAGGTGCATTGGCTCTTGGCAGTCGTAGATTTCAGGCAGCCTCCTATTGCCATCTACAACAGCCTTGGTCTTCTATTTCTGCTTCTCGTCGCTGGCATATATGAAGAGCAACTGGCCCACGCGGGCCGACTGGGAATTTGTGCATGTCTACTGTGACAGTTTGTCACCGCACGGATCCCTTCAACTAGCGTGATCGCCGACGTGCAACCGGTGAGAACTTGAGCGGCCGTGCAAGAAACGCGTATTGCAGCTCTCACTCCGCGATGTATTCCAAGGAGCACGAAAGCTGTGATGGCCGAGTTGGCGAAAGCGGAGGAATATGTCTGCTTGAAGTTTCTGAAAAAACAGTCTTCGGTTGTCAAGACCCTGTTGTGCGGGAATTACGCAAAGCCCATCTCAGCTCAGCCAAGCGACGCTGTGCTTCCTCGCCAAGACATAACGTACCCATCTGCGACTGGCGGAACACAAGTGGGAAATGCAGGCTCTCCCTCCGTGGATTCTGCTGAGTGGTACGTTTAGGTGAGAGGTAATCTCGTCAGCGCCGAACACGAAGAGAACACTCTGGAAGGTGTCTCGCCGCCTGAGGTTTCACCGGTGGTTCTACTCCGAAGCACAGGCGGCTGGCAACACTAAACAGTGTTCCCGTGAATTTCGAAACAAAGGAGCTCTCGCCGGACATGGAAGTGAACGCGGTGATCGAGATGTACCCGCCTGAAGAATTGCTGGCGAAAAGCTTCAACCTTGAGGTCAAGTGCAATGACTTGCAGACGCTAAGAGAGAAAAGTGGATCATACAATCTTCACGTTTTATATGAAAATGCTAATGGAACGCTCCACGAAAGATTGATACCCTCGCATATTCATGTTAAACACTTTCTTTTTTACCAAGCTGCGTGAGAACGGCTATTCCGCTGAGCGGTGCTGGACGTTCAGAATTGACTTGTTATTTATGATATGGTGCTAGTCCCAATACACGTGGAGGTGCATTGGCTCTTGGCAGTCGTAGATTTCAGGCAGCCTCCTATTGCCATCTACAACAGCATTGGTCTTCTTTTTCTGCTTCTCGTCGCTGGCATATATGAAGAGCAACTGGCCCACGCGGGGCGACTGGGAATTTGTGCATGTCTAGTGTGACAGTTCGTCACCGCACGGATCCCTTCAACTAGCGTGATCGCCGACGTGCAACCGGTGAGAACTTGAGCGGCCGTGCAAGAAACGCGTATTACAGCTTTCACTCCGCGATGTATTCCAAGGAACACGAAAGCTGTGATGGCCGAGTTGGCGAAAGCGGAAGAGTGTGTCTGCTTGAAGTTTCTGAAAAAAGACTTCGGTTGCCAAGACCCCGTTGTGCGAGAATGACGCAAGGCCCATCTCAGCTCAGCCAAGCGACCCTGTGCTTCCTCGCCAAGACATAACGTACCCATCTGCGACTGGCGGTACACAAGTGGGAAATGCAGGCTCTTCCTCCGTAGATTCTGATGAGTGGTACGTTTAGGTGAGGTAATCTCGTCAGCGCCGAACAGGAAGAGAAGCACAGGCGGCTGGCAACACTAAACAGTGTTCCCATGAATTTCGGAACAAAGGAGCTCTCGCCGGACATGGAAGTGAACACGGTGACCGAGATGTACCCGCCTGAAGAATTGCTGGCGAAATGCTTCAACCTTGAGGTCAACTGCAATGACTTGCAGACGCTAAGAGAGAAAAATGAATCATACAATCTTCACGTTTTATATGAACATGCTAATGGAACGCTCCACGAAAGATTGATACCCTCGCATATACATGTTAAACACTTTCTTTTTTACCAAGCTGCGTCAGAACGGCTATTCCGCTGTGCGGTGCTGGACGTTCAGAATTGACTTGTTTAGTTATGATATGGTGCTAGTCCCAATACATGTGGAGGTGCATTGGCTCTTGGCAGTCGTAGATTTCAGGCAGCCTCCTATTGCCATCTACAACAGCCTTGGTCTTCTATTTCTGCTTCTCGTCGCTGGCATATATGAAGAGCAACTGGCCCACGCGGGCCGACTGGGAATTTGTGCATGTCTACTGTGACAGTTTGTCACCGCACGGATCCCTTCAACTAGCGTGATCGCCGACGTGCAACCGGTGAGAACTTGAGCGGCCGTGCAAGAAACGCGTATTGCAGCTCTCACTCCGCGATGTATTCCAAGGAGCACGAAAGCTGTGATGGCCGAGTTGGCGAAAGCGGAGGAATATGTCTGCTTGAAGTTTCTGAAAAAACAGTCTTCGGTTGCCAAGACCCTGTTGTGCGGGAATTACGCAAAGCCCATCTCAGCTCAGCCAAGCGACGCTGTGCTTCCTCGCCAAGACATAACGTACCCATCTGCGACTGGCGGAACACAAGTGGGAAATGCAGGCTCTCCCTCCGTGGATTCTGCTGAGTGGTACGTTTAGGTGAGAGGTAATCTCGTCAGCGCCGAACACGAAGAGAACACTCTGGAAGGTGTCTCGCCGCCTGAGGTTTCACCGGTGGTTCTACTCCGAAGCACAGGCGGCTGGCAACACTAAACAGTGTTCCCGTGAATTTCGAAACAAAGGAGCTCTCGCCGGACATGGAAGTGAACGCGGTGATCGAGATGTACCCGCCTGAAGAATTGCTGGCGAAAAGCTTCAACCTTGAGGTCAAGTGCAATGACTTGCAGACGCTAAGAGAGAAAAGTGGATCATACAATCTTCACGTTTTATATGAACATGCTAATGGAACGCTCCACGAAAGATTGATACCCTCGCATATTCATGTTAAACACTTTCTTTTTTACCAAGCTGCGTGAGAACGGCTATTCCGCTGAGCGGTGCTGGACGTTCAGAATTGACTTGTTATTTATGATATGGTGCTAGTCCCAATACATGTGGAGGTGCATTGGCTCTTGGCAGTCGTAGATTTCAGGCAGCCTCCTATTGCCATCTACAACAGCCTTGGTCTTCTATTTCTGCTTCTCGTCGCTGGCATATATGAAGAGCAACTGGACCACGCGGGCCGACTGGGAATTTGTGCATGTCTATTGTGACAGCTCGTCACCGCACGGATCCCTTCAACTAGCGTGATCGCCGACGTGCAACCGGTGAGAACTTGAGCGGCCGTGCAAGAAACGCGTATTGCAGCTTTCACTCCGCGATTACGTATTCCAAGGAGCACGAAAGCTATGATGGCCGAGTTGGCGAAAGCGGAAGAGTATGTCTGCTTGAAGTTTCTGAAAAAAGTTTTCTGTTGCCAAGACCCCGTTGTGTGAGAATGATGCAAAGCCCATCTCAGCTCAGCGAAGCGACACTGTGCTTCCTCGCCAAGACATAACACCCATCTACGACTGGCGGAACAAAAGTGGGAAATGCAGGCTCTCCCTCCGTGGATTCTGCTGAGTGGTACGTTTAGGTGAGAGGCAATCTCGTCAGCGCCGAACACGAAGAGAACACTCTGGAAGGTGTCTCGCCGCCGGAGGTTTCACCGGTGGTTCTACTCCGAAGCACAGGCGGCTGGCAACACTAAACAGTGTTCCCGTGAATATCGGAACAAAAGAGCTCTCGCCGGATATGGCAGTGAATACGGTGTTCGAGACGTACCCGCCTGAAGAATTGCTGGCGAAAGGCTTCAACCTTGAGGTCAAGTGCAATGACTTGCAGACGCTGAGAGAGAAAAAAAAGGAAGGTACAATCTTCACCTTTTATATGAACATGCTAATGGAACGCTCCACGAAAGAATGATACCCTCGCATCTACGTGTTAAACACTTTCTTTTTTACCAAGCTGCGCCAGAACGGCTATTCCGCTGTGCGGCGCTGGACGTTCAGAATTGACTTGTTTAGTTATGATATGGTGCTAGTCCCAATACATGTGGAGGTGCATTGGCTCTTGGCAGTCGTAGATTTCAGGCAGCCTCCTATTGCCATCTACAACAGCCTTGGTCTTCTATTTCTGCTTCTCGTTGCTGGCATATATGAAGAGCAACTGGCCACGCGGGGCGACTGGGAATTTGTGCATGTCTAGTGTGACAGTTCGTCACCGCACGGATCCCTTCAACTAGCGTGATCGCCGACGTGCAACCGGCGAGAACTTGAGCGGCCGTGCAAGAAACGCGTATTGCAGCTCTCACTCCGCGATGTATTCCAAGGAGCACGAAAGCTGTGATGGCCGAGTTGGCGAAAGCGGAGGAGTATGTCTGCTTGAAGTCTCTGAAAAAACAGTCTTCTGTTGCCAAGGCCATGTTGTGCGGGAATTACGCAAAGCCCATCTCAGCTCAGCCAAGCGACGCTGTGCTTCCTCGCCAAGACATAACGTACCCATCTGCGACTGGCGGAACACAAGTGGGAAATGCAGGCTCTCCCTCCGTGGATTCTGCTGAATGGTACGTTTAGGTGAGAGGTAATCTCGTCAGCGCCGAACAAGAAGAGAACACTCTGGAAGGTGTCTCGCCGCCGGAGGTTTCACCGGTGGTTCTACTCCGAAGCACAGGCGGCTGGCAGCACTAAACAGTGTTCCCGTGAATATCGGAACAAAGGAGCTCTCGCCGGATATGGAAGTGAATACGGTGTTCGAGACGTACCCGCCTGAAGAATTGCTGGCGAAAGGCTTCAACCTTGAGGTTAAGTGCAATGACTTGCAGACGCTGAGAAAGAAAAAAATGGATGATACAATCTTCACCTTTTATATGAACATGCTAATGGAACGCTCCACGAAAGAATGATACCCTCGCATCTACGTGTTAAACAATTTCTTTTTTACCAAGCTTCGTCAGAACGGCTATTCCGCTGTGCGGCGCTGGACGTTCAGAATTGACTTGTTTAGTTATGATATAGTGCTAGTCCCAATACGAGTGGAGGTGCATTGGCTCTTGGCAGTCGTAGATTTCAGGCAGCCTCCTAATGCCATCTACAACAGCCTTGGTCTATTTCTGCTTCGTGTCGCTGGAGTATATGAAGAGCAACTGGACCACGCGGGCGACTGGGAATTTGTGCATGTCTATTGTGACAGCTCGTCACCGCACGGATCCCTTTAACTAGCGTGATCGCCGACGTGCAACCGGTGAGAACTTGAGCGGCCGTGCAAGAAACGCGTATTACAGCTTTCACTCCGCGATGTATTCCAAGGAACACGAAAGCTGTGATGGCCGAGTTGGCGAAAGCGGAAGAGTGTGTCTGCTTGAAGTTTCTGAAAAAAGACTTCGGTTGCCAAGACCCCGTTGTGCGAGAATGACGCAAGGCCCATCTCAGCTCAGCCAAGCGACCCTGTGCTTCCTCGCCAAGACATAACGTACCCATCTGCGACTGGCGGTACACAAGTGGGAAATGCAGGCTCTTCCTCCGTAGATTCTGATGAGTGGTACGTTTAGGTGAGGTAATCTCGTCAGCGCCGAACAGGAAGAGAAGCACAGGCGGCTGGCAACACTAAACAGTGTTCCCATGAATTTCGGAACAAAGGAGCTCTCGCCGGACATGGAAGTGAACACGGTGATCGAGATGTACCCGCCTGAAGAATTGCTGGCGAAATGCTTCAACCTTGAGGTCAAGTGCAATGACTTGCAGACGCTAAGAGAGAAAAATGAATCATACAATCTTCACGTTTTATATGAACATGCTAATGGAACGCTCCACGAAAGATTGATACCCTCGCATATACATGTTAAACACTTTCTTTTTTACCAAGCTGCGTCAGAACGGCTATTCCGCTGTGCGGTGCTGGACGTTCAGAATTGACTTGTTTAGTTATGATATGGTGCTAGTCCCAATACATGTGGAGGTGCATTGGCTCTTGGCAGTCGTAGATTTCAGGCAGCCTCCTATTGCCATCTACAACAGCCTTGGTCTTCTATTTCTGCTTCTCGTCGCTGGCATATATGAAGAGCAACTGGCCCACGCGGGCCGACTGGGAATTTGTGCATGTCTACTGTGACAGTTTGTCACCGCACGGATCCCTTCAACTAGCGTGATCGCCGACGTGCAACCGGTGAGAACTTGAGCGGCCGTGCAAGAAACGCGTATTGCAGCTCTCACTCCGCGATGTATTCCAAGGAGCACGAAAGCTGTGATGGCCGAGTTGGCGAAAGCGGAGGAATATGTCTGCTTGAAGTTTCTGAAAAAACAGTCTTCGGTTGCCAAGACCCTGTTGTGCGGGAATTACGCAAAGCCCATCTCAGCTCAGCCAAGCGACGCTGTGCTTCCTCGCCAAGACATAACGTACCCATCTGCGACTGGCGGAACACAAGTGGGAAATGCAGGCTCTCCCTCCGTGGATTCTGCTGAGTGGTACGTTTAGGTGAGAGGTAATCTCGTCAGCGCCGAACACGAAGAGAACACTCTGGAAGGTGTCTCGCCGCCTGAGGTTTCACCGGTGGTTCTACTCCGAAGCACAGGCGGCTGGCAACACTAAACAGTGTTCCCGTGAATTTCGAAACAAAGGAGCTCTCGCCGGACATGGAAGTGAACGCGGTGATCGAGATGTACCCGCCTGAAGAATTGCTGGCGAAAGGCTTCAACCTTGAGGTCAAGTGCAATGACTTGCAGACGCTGAGAGAGAAAAAAAGGAAGGTATAATCTTCACCTTTTATATGAACATGCTAATGGAACGCTCCACGAAAGAATGATACCCTCCCATCTACGTGTTAAACACTTTCTTTTTTACCAAGCTGCGCCAGAACGGCTATTCCGCTGTGCGGCGCTGGACGTTCAGAATAGACTTGTTTAGATATGATATGGTGCTAGTCCCAATACATGTGGAGGTGCATTGGCTCTTGGCAGTCGTAGATTTCAGGCAGCCTCCTATTGCCATCTACAACAGCCTTGGTCTTCTATTTCTGCTTCTCGTCGCTGGCATATATGAAGAGCAACTGGAGCACGCGGGCCGAATGGGAATTTGTGCATGTCTAGTGTGACAGTTCGTCACCGCACGGATCCCTTCAACTAGCGTGATCGCCGACGTGCAACCAGTGAGAACTTGAGCGGCCGTGCAAGAAACGCGTATTGCAGCTTTCACTCCGCGATTACGTATTCCAAGGAGCACGAAAGCTGTGATGGCCGAGTTGGCGAAAGCGGAAGAGTATGTCTGCTCGAAGTTTCTGAAAAAAACAGTCTTCGGTTGCCAAGACCCTGTTATGCGAGAATGACGCAAAGCCCATCTCAGCTCAGCCAAGCGACGCTGTGCTTCCTCGCCAAGACATAACGTACCCATCTGCGACTGGCGGAACACAAGTGGGAAATGCAGGCTCTCCCTCCGTGGATTCTGCTGAATGGTACGTTTAGGTGAGAGGTAATCTCGTCAGCGCCGAACAAGAAGAGAACACTCTGGAAGGTGTCTCGCCGCCGGAGGTTTCACCGGTGGTTCTACTCCGAAGCACAGGCGGCTGGCAGCACTAAACAGTGTTCCCGTGAATATCGGAACAAAGGAGCTCTCGCCGGACATGGAAGTGAACGCGGTGATCGAGATGTACCCGCCTGAAGAATTGCTGGCGAAAGGCTTCAACCTTGAGGTCAAGTGCAATGACTTGCAGACGCTGAGAGAAAAAAAGGTACAATCTTCACCTTTTATATGAACATGCTAATGGAACGCTCCACGAAAGAATGATACCCTCGCATCTACGTGTTAAACACTTTCTTTTTTACCAAGCTGCGCCAGAACGGCTATTCCGCTGTGCGGCGCTGGACGTTCAGAATAGACTTGTTCAGATATGATATGGTGCTAGTCCCAATACATGTGGAGGTGCATTGGCTCTTGGCAGTCGTAGATTTCAGGCAGCCTCCTATTGCCATCTACAACAGCCTTGGTCTTCTATTTCTGCTTCTCGTCGCTGGCATATATGAAGAGCAACTGGAGCACGCGGGCCGAATGGGAATTTGTGCATGTCTAGTGTGACAGTTCGTCACCGCACGGATCCCTTCAACTAGCGTGATCGCCGACGTGCAACCGGTGAGAACTTGAGCGGCCGTGCAAGAAACGCGTATTGCAGCTTTCACTCCGCGATTACGTATTCCAAGGAGCACGAAAGCTGTGATGGCCGAGTTGGCGAAAGCGGAAGAGTATGTCTGCTTGAAGTTTCTGAAAAAAACAGTCTTCTGTTGCCAAGACCCCGTTGTGTGAGAATGATGCAAAGCCCATCTCAGCTCAGCGAAGCGACACTGTGCTTCCTCGCCAAGACATAACACCCATCTACGACTGGCGGAACAAAAGTGGGAAATGCAGGCTCTCCCTCCGTGGATTCTGCTGAGTGGTACGTTTAGGTGAGAGGCAATCTCGTCAGCGCCGAACACGAAGAGAACACTCTGGAAGGTGTCTCGCCGCCGGAGGTTTCACCGGTGGTTCTACTCCGAAGCACAGGCGGCTGGCAACACTAAACAGTGTTCCCGTGAATATCGGAACAAAGGAGCTCTCGCCGGATATGGAAGTGAATACGGTGTTCGAGACGTACCCGCCTGAAGAATTGCTGGCGAAAGGCTTCAACCTTGAGGTCAAGTGCAATGACTTGCAGACGCTGAGAAAGAAAAAAATGGATGATACAATCTTCACCTTTTATATGAACATGCTAATGGAACGCTCCACGAAAAAATGATACCCTCGCATCTACGTGTTAAACAATTTCTTTTTTACCAAGCTTCGTCAGAACGGCTATTCCGCTGTGCGGCGCTGGACGTTCAGAATTGACTTGTTTAGTTATGATATAGTGCTAGTCCCAATACATGTGGAGGTGCATTGGCTCTTGGCAGTCGTATATTTCAGGCAGCCTCCTATTGCCATCTACAACAGCCTTGGTCTTCTATTTCTGCTTCTCGTCGCTGGCATATATGAAGAGCAACTGGACCACGCGGGCCGACTGGGAATTTGTGCATGTCTATTGTGACAGCTCGTCACCGCACGGATCCCTTCAACTAGCGTGATCGCCGACGTGCAACCGGTGAGAACTTGAGCGGCCGTGCAAGAAACGCGTATTGCAGCTTTCACTCCGCGATTACGTATTCCAAGGAGCACGAAAGCTATGATGGCCGAGTTGGCGAAAGCGGAAGAGTATGTCTGCTTGAAGTTTCTGAAAAAAGTCTTCTGTTGCCAAGACCCCGTTGTGTGAGAATGATGCAAAGCCCATCTCAGCTCAGCGAAGCGACACTGTGCTTCCTCGCCAAGACATAACACCCATCTACGACTGGCGGAACAAAAGTGGGAAATGCAGGCTCTCCCTCCGTGGATTCTGCTGAGTGGTACGTTTAGGTGAGAGGCAATCTCGTCAGCGCCGAACACGAAGAGAACACTCTGGAAGGTGTCTCGCCGCCGGAGGTTTCACCGGTGGTTCTACTCCGAAGCACAGGCGGCTGGCAACACTAAACAGTGTTCCCGTGAATATCGGAACAAAAGAGCTCTCGCCTGACATGGAAGTGAACACGGTGATCGAGATGTACCCGCCTGAAGAATTGCTGGCGAAATGCTTCAACCTTGAGGTCAAGTGCAATGACTTGCAGACGCTAAGAGAGAAAAATGAATCATACAATCTTCACGTTTTATATGAACATGCTAATGGAACGCTCCACGAAAGATTGATACCCTCGCATCTACGTGTTAAACACTTTCTTTTTTACCACGCTGCGCCAGAACGGCTATTCCGCTGTGCGGCGCTGGACGTTCAGAATTGACTTGTTTAGTTATGATATGGTGCTAGTCCCAATACATGTGGAGGTGCATTGGCTCTTGGCAGTCGTAGATTTCAGGCAGCCTCCTATTGCCATCTACAACAGCCTTGGTCTTCTATTTCTGCTTCTCGTTGCTGGCATATATGAAGAGCAACTGGCCCACGCGGGGCGACTGGGAATTTGTGCATGTCTAGTGTGACAGTTCGTCACCGCACGGATCCCTTCAACTAGCGTGATCGCCGACGTGCAACCGGCGAGAACTTGAGCGGCCGTGCAAGAAACGCGTATTGCAGTTCTCACTCCGCGATGTATTCCAAGGAGCACGAAAGCTGTGATGGCCGAGTTGGCGAAAGCGGAGGAGTATGTCTGCTTGAAGTCTCTGAAAAAAGTCTTCTGTTGCCAAGGCCATGTTGTGCGGGAATTACGCAAAGCCCATCTCAGCTCAGCCAAGCGACGCTGTGCTTCCTCGCCAAGACATAACGTACCCATCTGCGACTGGCGGAACACAAGTGGGAAATGCAGGCTCTCCCTCCGTGGATTCTGCTGAATGGTACGCTTAGGTGAGAGGTAATCTCGTCAGCGCCGAACAAGAAGAGAACACTCTGGAAGGTGTCTCGCCGCCGGAGGTTTCACCGGTGGTTCTACTCCGAAGCACAGGCGGCCGGCAGCACTAAACAGTGTTCCCGTGAATATCGGAACAAAGGAGCTCTCGCCGGATATGGAAGTGAATACGGTGTTCGAGACGTACCCGCCTGAAGAATTGCTGGCGAAAGGCTTCAACCTTGAGGTCAAGTGCAATGACTTGCAGACGCTGAGAAAGAAAAAAATGGATGATACAATCTTCACCTTTTATATGAACATGCTAATGGAACGCTCCACGAAAGAATGATACCCTCGCATCTACGTGTTAAACAATTTCTTTTTTACCAAGCTTCGTCAGAACGGCTATTCCGCTGTGCGGCGCTGGACGTTCAGAATTGACTTGTTTAGTTATGATATAGTGCTAGTCCCAATACGAGTGGAGGTGCATTGGCTCTTGGCAGTCGTAGATTTCAGGCAGCCTCCTAATGCCATCTACAACAGCCTTGGTCTATTTCTGCTTCTTGTCGCTGGAGTATATGAAGAGCAACTGGACCACGCGGGCGACTGGGAATTTGTGCATGTCTATTGTGACAGCTCGTCACCGCACGGATCCCTTTAACTAGCGTGATCGCCGACGTGCAACCGGTGAGAACTTGAGCGGCCGTGCAAGAAACGCGTATTACAGCTTTCACTCCGCGATGTATTCCAAGGAACACGAAAGCTGTGATGGCCGAGTTGGCGAAAGCGGAAGAGTGTGTCTGCTTGAAGTTTCTGAAAAAAGACTTCGGTTGCCAAGACCCCGTTGTGCGAGAATGACGCAAGGCCCATCTCAGCTCAGCCAAGCGACCCTGTGCTTCCTCGCCAAGACATAACGTACCCATCTGCGACTGGCGGTACACAAGTGGGAAATGCAGGCTCTTCCTCCGTAGATTCTGATGAGTGGTACGTTTAGGTGAGATAATCTCGTCAGCGCCGAACAGGAAGAGAAGCACAGGCGGCTGGCAACACTAAACAGTGTTCCCATGAATTTCGGAACAAAGGAGCTCTCGCCGGACATGGAAGTGAACACGGTGATCGAGATGTACCCGCCTGAAGAATTGCTGGCGAAATGCTTCAACCTTGAGGTCAAGTGCAATGACTTGCAGACGCTAAGAGAGAAAAATGAATCATACAATCTTCACGTTTTATATGAACATGCTAATGGAACGCTCCACGAAAGATTGATACCCTCGCATATACATGTTAAACACTTTCTTTTTTACCAAGCTGCGTCAGAACGGCTATTCCGCTGTGCGGTGCTGGACGTTCAGAATTGACTTGTTTAGTTATGATATGGTGCTAGTCCCAATACATGTGGAGGTGCATTGGCTCTTGGCAGTCGTAGATTTCAGGCAGCCTCCTATTGCCATCTACAACAGCATTGGTCTTCTATTTCTGCTTCTCGTCGCTGGCATATATGAAGAGCAACTGGCCCACGCGGGCCGACTGGGAATTTGTGCATGTCTACTGTGACAGTTTGTCACCGCACGGATCCCTTCAACTAGCGTGATCGCCGACGTGCAACCGGTGAGAACTTGAGCGGCCGTGCAAGAAACGCGTATTGCAGCTCTCACTCCGCGATGTATTCCAAGGAGCACGAAAGCTGTGATGGCCGAGTTGGCGAAAGCGGAGGAATATGTCTGCTTGAAGTTTCTGAAAAAACAGTCTTCGGTTGCCAAGACCCTGTTGTGCGGGAATTACGCAAAGCCCATCTCAGCTCAGCCAAGCGACGCTGTGCTTCCTCGCCAAGACATAACGTACCCATCTGCGACTGGCGGAACACAAGTGGGAAATGCAGGCTCTCCCTCCGTGGATTCTGCTGAGTGGTACGTTTAGGTGAGAGGTAATCTCGTCAGCGCCGAACACGAAGAGAACACTCTGGAAGGTGTCTCGCCGCCTGAGGTTTCACCGGTGGTTCTACTCCGAAGCACAGGCGGCTGGCAACACTAAACAGTGTTCCCGTGAATTTCGAAACAAAGGAGCTCTCGCCGGACATGGAAGTGAACGCGGTGATCGAGATGTACCAGCCTGAAGAATTGCTGGCGAAAAGCTTCAACCTTGAGGTCAAGTGCAATGACTTGCAGACGCTAAGAGAGAAAAGTGGATCATACAATCTTCACGTTTTATATGAACATGCTAATGGAACGCTCCACGAAAGATTGATACCCTCGCATATTCATGTTAAACACTTTCTTTTTTACCAAGCTGCGTGAGAACGGCTATTCCGCTGAGCGGTGCTGGACGTTCAGAATTGACTTGTTATTTATGATATGGTGCTAGTCCCAATACATGTGGAGGTGCATTGGCTCTTGGCAGTCGTAGATTTCAGGCAGCCTCATATTGCCATCTACAACAGCATTGGTCTTCTTTTTCTGCTTCTCGTCGCTGGCATATATGAAGAGCAACTGGCCCACGCGGGGCGACTGGGAATTTGTGCATGTCTAGTGTGACAGTTCGTCACCGCACGGATCCCTTCAACTAGCGTGATCGCCGACGTGCAACCGGTGAGAACTTGAGCGGCCGTGCAAGAAACGCGTATTACAGCTTTCACTCCGCGATGTATTCCAAGGAACACGAAAGCTGTGATGGCCGAGTTGGCGAAAGCGGAAGAGTGTGTCTGCTTGAAGTTTCTGAAAAAAGACTTCGGTTGCCAAGACCCCGTTGTGCGAGAATGACGCAAGGCCCATCTCAGCTCAGCCAAGCGACCCTGTGCTTCCTCGCCAAGACATAACGTACCCATCTGCGACTGGCGGTACACAAGTGGGAAATGCAGGCTCTTCCTCCGTAGATTCTGATGAGTGGTACGTTTAGGTGAGGTAATCTCGTCAGCGCCGAACAGGAAGAGAAGCACAGGCGGCTGGCAACACTAAACAGTGTTCCCATGAATTTCGGAACAAAGGAGCTCTCGCCGGACATGGAAGTGAACACGGTGATCGAGATGTACCCGCCTGAAGAATTGCTGGCGAAATGCTTCAACCTTGAGGTCAAGTGCAATGACTTGCAGACGCTAAGAGAGAAAAATGAATCATACAATCTTCACGTTTTATATGAACATGCTAATGGAACGCTCCACGAAAGATTGATACCCTCGCATATACATGTTAAACACTTTCTTTTTTACCAAGCTGCGTCAGAACGGCTATTCCGCTGTGCGGTGCTGGACGTTCAGAATTGACTTGTTTAGTTATGATATGGTGCTAGTCCCAATACATGTGGAGGTGCATTGGCTCTTGGCAGTCGTAGATTTCAGGCAGCCTCCTATTGCCATCTACAACAGCCTTGGTCTTCTATTTCTGCTTCTCGTCGCTGGCATATATGAAGAGCAACTGGCCCACGCGGGCCGACTGGGAATTTGTGCATGTCTACTGTGACAGTTTGTCACCGCACGGATCCCTTCAACTAGCGTGATCGCCGACGTGCAACCGGTGAGAACTTGAGCGGCCGTGCAAGAAACGCGTATTGCAGCTCTCACTCCGCGATGTATTCCAAGGAGCACGAAAGCTGTGATGGCCGAGTTGGCGAAAGCGGAGGAATATGTCTGCTTGAAGTTTCTGAAAAAACAGTCTTCGGTTGCCAAGACCCTGTTGTGCGGGAATTACGCAAAGCCCATCTCAGCTCAGCCAAGCGACGCTGTGCTTCCTCGCCAAGACATAACGTACCCATCTGCGACTGGCGGAACACAAGTGGGAAATGCAGGCTCTCCCTCCGTGGATTCTGCTGAGTGGTACGTTTAGGTGAGAGGTAATCTCGTCAGCGCCGAACACGAAGAGAACACTCTGGAAGGTGTCTCGCCGCCTGAGGTTTCACCGGTGGTTCTACTCCGAAGCACAGGCGGCTGGCAACACTAAACAGTGTTCCCGTGAATTTCGAAACAAAGGAGCTCTCGCCGGACATGGAAGTGAACGCGGTGATCGAGATGTACCCGCCTGAAGAATTGCTGGCGAAAAGCTTCAACCTTGAGGTCAAGTGCAATGACTTGCAGACGCTAAGAGAGAAAAGTGGATCATACAATCTTCACGTTTTATATGAACATGCTAATGGAACGCTCCACGAAAGATTGATACCCTCGCATATTCATGTTAAACACTTTCTTTTTTACCAAGCTGCGTGAGAACGGCTATTCCGCTGAGCGGTGCTGGACGTTCAGAATTGACTTGTTATTTATGATATGGTGCTAGTCCCAATACATGTGGAGGTGCATTGGCTCTTGGCAGTCGTAGATTTCAGGCAGCCTCCTATTGCCATCTACAACAGCATTGGTCTTCTTTTTCTGCTTCTCGTCGCTGGCATATATGAAGAGCAACTGGCCCACGCGGGGCGACTGGGAATTTGTGCATGTCTAGTGTGACAGTTCGTCACCGCACGGATCCCTTCAACTAGCGTGATCGCCGACGTGCAACCGGTGAGAACTTGAGCGGCCGTGCAAGAAACGCGTATTGCAGCTCTCACTCCGCGATGTATTCCAAGGAGCACTAAAGCTGTGATGGCCGAGTTGGCGAAAGCGGAAGAGTATGTCTGCTCGAAGTTTCTGAAAAAAACAGTCTTCGGTTGCCAAGACCCTGTTATGCGAGAATGACGCAAAGCCCATCTCAGCTCAGCCAAGCGACGCTGTGCTTCCTCGCCAAGACATAACGTACCCATCTGCGACTGGCGGAACACAAGTGGGAAATGCAGGCTCTCCCTCCGTGGATTCTGCTGAATGGTACGTTTAGGTGAGAGGTAATCTCGTCAGCGCCGAACAAGAAGAGAACACTCTGGAAGGTGTCTCGCCGCCGGAGGTTTCACCGGTGGTTCTACTCCAAAGCACAGGCGGCTGGCAACACTAAACAGTGTTCCAGTGAATATCGGAACAAAGGAGCTCTCGCCGGATATGGAAGTGAATACGGTGTTCCAGACGTACCCGCCTGAAGAATTGCTGGCGAAAGGCTTCAACCTTGAGGTCAAGTGCAATGACTTGCAGACGCTGAGAGAAAAAAAGGAAGGTACAATCTTCACCTTTTATATGAACATGCTAATGGAACGCTCCACGAAAGAATGATACCCTCGCATCTACGTGTTAAACACTTTCTTTTTTACCAAGCTGCGCCAGAACGGCTATTCCGCTGTGCGGCGCTGGACGTTCAGAAAAGACTTGTTCAGATATGATATGGTGCTAGTCCCAATACATGTGGAGGTGCATTGGCTCTTGGCAGTCGTAGATTTCAGGCAGCCTCCTATTGCCATCTACAACAGCCTTGGTCTTCTATTTCTGCTTCTCGTCGCTGGCATATATGAAGAGCAACTGGAGCACGCGGGCCGAATGGGAATTTGTGCATGTCTAGTGTGACAGTTCGTCACCGCACGGATCCCTTCAACTAGCGTGATCGCCGACGTGCAACCGGTGAGAACTTGAGCGGCCGTGCAAGAAACGCGTATTGCAGCTTTCACTCCGCGATTACGTATTCCAAGGAGCACGAAAGCTGTGATGGCCGAGTTGGCGAAAGCGGAAGAGTATGTCTGCTTGAAGTTTCTGAAAAAACAGTCTTCTGTTGCCAAGACCCCGTTGTGTGAGAATGATGCAAGGCCCATCTCAGCTCAGCGAAGCGACACTGTGCTTCCTCGCCAAGACACAACACCCATCTACGACTGGCGGAACAAAAGTGGGAAATGCAGGCTCTCCCTCCGTGGATTCTGCTGAGTGGTACGTTTAGGTGAGAGGCAATCTCGTCAGCGCCGAACACGAAGAGAACACTCTGGAAGGTGTCTCGCCGCCGGAGGTTTCACCGGTGGTTCTACTCCGAAGCACAGGCGGCTGGCAACACTAAACAGTGTTCCCGTGAATATCGGAACAAAGGAGCTCTCGCCGGATATGGAAGTGAATACGGTGTTCGAGACGTACCCGCCTGAAGAATTGCTGGCGAAAGGCTTCAACCTTGAGGTCAAGTGCAATGACTTGCAGACGCTGAGAAAGAAAAAAATGGATGATACAATCTTCACCTTTTATATGAACATGCTAATGGAACGCTCCACGAAAAAATGATACCCTCGTATCTACGTGTTAAACACTTTCTTTTTTACCACGCTGCGCCAGAACGGCTATTCCGCTGTGCGGCGCTGGACGTTCAGAATTGACTTGTTTAGTTATGATATGGTGCTAGTCCCAATACATGTGGAGGTGCATTGGCTCTTGGCAGTCGTAGATTTCAGGCAGCCTCCTATTGCCATCTACAACAGCCTTGGTCTTCTATTTCTGCTTCTCGTTGCTGGCATATATGAAGAGCAACTGGCCCACGCGGGGCGACTGGGAATTTGTGCATGTCTAGTGTGACAGTTCGTCACCGCACGGATCCCTTCAACTAGCGTGATCGCCGACGTGCAACCGGCGAGAACTTGAGCGGCCGTGCAAGAAACGCGTATTGCAGCTCTCACTCCGCGATGTATTCGAAGGAGCACGAAAGCTGTGATGGCCGAGTTGGCGAAAGCGGAGGAGTATGTCTGCTTGAAGTCTCTGAAAAAACAGTCTTCTGTTGCCAAGGCCATGTTGTGCGGGAATTACGCAAAGCCCATCTCAGCTCAGCCAAGCGACGCTGTGCTTCCTCGCCAAGACATAACGTACCCATCTGCGACTGGCGGAACACAAGTGGGAAATGCAGGCTCTCCCTCCGTGGATTCTGCTGAATGGTACGCTTAGGTGAGAGGTAATCTCGTCAGCGCCGAACAAGAAGAGAACACTCTGGAAGGTGTCTCGCCGCCGGAGGTTTCACCGGTGGTTCTACTCCGAAGCACAGGCGGCCGGCAGCACTAAACAGTGTTCCCGTGAATATCGGAACAAAGGAGCTCTCGCCGGATATGGAAGTGAATACGGTGTTCGAGACGTACCCGCCTGAAGAATTGCTGGCGAAAGGCTTCAACCTTGAGGTCAAGTGCAATGACTTGCAGACGCTGAGAAAGAAAAAAATGGATGATACAATCTTCACCTTTTATATGAACATGCTAATGGAACGCTCCACGAAAGAATGATACCCTCGCATCTACGTGTTAAACAATTTCTTTTTTACCAAGCTTCGTCAGAACGGCTATTCCGCTGTGCGGCGCTGGACGTTCAGAATTGACTTGTTTAGTTATGATATAGTGCTAGTCCCAATACGAGTGGAGGTGCATTGGCTCTTGGCAGTCGTAGATTTCAGGCAGCCTCCTAATGCCATCTACAACAGCCTTGGTCTATTTCTGCTTCTTGTCGCTGGAGTATATGAAGAGCAACTGGACCACGCGGGCGACTGGGAATTTGTGCATGTCTATTGTGACAGCTCGTCACCGCACGGATCCCTTTAACTAGCGTGATCGCCGACGTGCAACCGGTGAGAACTTGAGCGGCCGTGCAAGAAACGCGTATTACAGCTTTCACTCCGCGATGTATTCCAAGGAACACGAAAGCTGTGATGGCCGAGTTGGCGAAAGCGGAAGAGTGTGTCTGCTTGAAGTTTCTGAAAAAAGACTTCGGTTGCCAAGACCCCGTTGTGCGAGAATGACGCAAGGCCCATCTCAGCTCAGCCAAGCGACCCTGTGCTTCCTCGCCAAGACATAACGTACCCATCTGCGACTGGCGGTACACAAGTGGGAAATGCAGGCTCTTCCTCCGTAGATTCTGATGAGTGGTACGTTTAGGTGAGATAATCTCGTCAGCGCCGAACAGGAAGAGAAGCACAGGCGGCTGGCAACACTAAACAGTGTTCCCATGAATTTCGGAACAAAGGAGCTCTCGCCGGACATGGAAGTGAACACGGTGATCGAGATGTACCCGCCTGAAGAATTGCTGGCGAAATGCTTCAACCTTGAGGTCAAGTGCAATGACTTGCAGACGCTAAGAGAGAAAAATGAATCATACAATCTTCACGTTTTATATGAACATGCTAATGGAACGCTCCACGAAAGATTGATACCCTCGCATATACATGTTAAACACTTTCTTTTTTACCAAGCTGCGTCAGAACGGCTATTCCGCTGTGCGGTGCTGGACGTTCAGAATTGACTTGTTTAGTTATGATATGGTGCTAGTCCCAATACATGTGGAGGTGCATTGGCTCTTGGCAGTCGTAGATTTCAGGCAGCCTCCTATTGCCATCTACAACAGCCTTGGTCTTCTATTTCTGCTTCTCGTCGCTGGCATATATGAAGAGCAACTGGCCCACGCGGGCCGACTGGGAATTTGTGCATGTCTACTGTGACAGTTTGTCACCGCACGGATCCCTTCAACTAGCGTGATCGCCGACGTGCAACCGGTGAGAACTTGAGCGGCCGTGCAAGAAACGCGTATTGCAGCTCTCACTCCGCGATGTATTCCAAGGAGCACGAAAGCTGTGATGGCCGAGTTGGCGAAAGCGGAGGAATATGTCTGCTTGAAGTTTCTGAAAAAACAGTCTTCGGTTGCCAAGACCCTGTTGTGCGGGAATTACGCAAAGCCCATCTCAGCTCAGCCAAGCGACGCTGTGCTTCCTCGCCAAGACATAACGTACCCATCTGCGACTGGCGGAACACAAGTGGGAAATGCAGGCTCTCCCTCCGTGGATTCTGCTGAGTGGTACGTTTAGGTGAGAGGTAATCTCGTCAGCGCCGAACACGAAGAGAACACTCTGGAAGGTGTCTCGCCGCCTGAGGTTTCACCGGTGGTTCTACTCCGAAGCACAGGCGGCTGGCAACACTAAACAGTGTTCCCGTGAATTTCGAAACAAAGGAGCTCTCGCCGGACATGGAAGTGAACGCGGTGATCGAGATGTACCAGCCTGAAGAATTGCTGGCGAAAAGCTTCAACCTTGAGGTCAAGTGCAATGACTTGCAGACGCTAAGAGAGAAAAGTGGATCATACAATCTTCACGTTTTATATGAACATGCTAATGGAACGCTCCACGAAAGATTGATACCCTCGCATATTCATGTTAAACACTTTCTTTTTTACCAAGCTGCGTGAGAACGGCTATTCCGCTGAGCGGTGCTGGACGTTCAGAATTGACTTGTTATTTATGATATGGTGCTAGTCCCAATACATGTGGAGGTGCATTGGCTCTTGGCAGTCGTAGATTTCAGGCAGCCTCATATTGCCATCTACAACAGCATTGGTCTTCTTTTTCTGCTTCTCGTCGCTGGCATATATGAAGAGCAACTGGCCCACGCGGGGCGACTGGGAATTTGTGCATGTCTAGTGTGACAGTTCGTCACCGCACGGATCCCTTCAACTAGCGTGATCGCCGACGTGCAACCGGTGAGAACTTGAGCGGCCGTGCAAGAAACGCGTATTACAGCTTTCACTCCGCGATGTATTCCAAGGAACACGAAAGCTGTGATGGCCGAGTTGGCGAAAGCGGAAGAGTGTGTCTGCTTGAAGTTTCTGAAAAAAGACTTCGGTTGCCAAGACCCCGTTGTGCGAGAATGACGCAAGGCCCATCTCAGCTCAGCCAAGCGACCCTGTGCTTCCTCGCCAAGACATAACGTACCCATCTGCGACTGGCGGTACACAAGTGGGAAATGCAGGCTCTTCCTCCGTAGATTCTGATGAGTGGTACGTTTAGGTGAGGTAATCTCGTCAGCGCCGAACAGGAAGAGAAGCACAGGCGGCTGGCAACACTAAACAGTGTTCCCATGAATTTCGGAACAAAGGAGCTCTCGCCGGACATGGAAGTGAACACGGTGATCGAGATGTACCCGCCTGAAGAATTGCTGGCGAAATGCTTCAACCTTGAGGTCAAGTGCAATGACTTGCAGACGCTAAGAGAGAAAAATGAATCATACAATCTTCACGTTTTATATGAACATGCTAATGGAACGCTCCACGAAAGATTGATACCCTCGCATATACATGTTAAACACTTTCTTTTTTACCAAGCTGCGTCAGAACGGCTATTCCGCTGTGCGGTGCTGGACGTTCAGAATTGACTTGTTTAGTTATGATATGGTGCTAGTCCCAATACATGTGGAGGTGCATTGGCTCTTGGCAGTCGTAGATTTCAGGCAGCCTCCTATTGCCATCTACAACAGCCTTGGTCTTCTATTTCTGCTTCTCGTCGCTGGCATATATGAAGAGCAACTGGCCCACGCGGGCCGACTGGGAATTTGTGCATGTCTACTGTGACAGTTTGTCACCGCACGGATCCCTTCAACTAGCGTGATCGCCGACGTGCAACCGGTGAGAACTTGAGCGGCCGTGCAAGAAACGCGTATTGCAGCTCTCACTCCGCGATGTATTCCAAGGAGCACGAAAGCTGTGATGGCCGAGTTGGCGAAAGCGGAGGAATATGTCTGCTTGAAGTTTCTGAAAAAACAGTCTTCGGTTGCCAAGACCCTGTTGTGCGGGAATTACGCAAAGCCCATCTCAGCTCAGCCAAGCGACGCTGTGCTTCCTCGCCAAGACATAACGTACCCATCTGCGACTGGCGGAACACAAGTGGGAAATGCAGGCTCTCCCTCCGTGGATTCTGCTGAGTGGTACGTTTAGGTGAGAGGTAATCTCGTCAGCGCCGAACACGAAGAGAACACTCTGGAAGGTGTCTCGCCGCCTGAGGTTTCACCGGTGGTTCTACTCCGAAGCACAGGCGGCTGGCAACACTAAACAGTGTTCCCGTGAATTTCGAAACAAAGGAGCTCTCGCCGGACATGGAAGTGAACGCGGTGATCGAGATGTACCCGCCTGAAGAATTGCTGGCGAAAAGCTTCAACCTTGAGGTCAAGTGCAATGACTTGCAGACGCTAAGAGAGAAAAGTGGATCATACAATCTTCACGTTTTATATGAACATGCTAATGGAACGCTCCACGAAAGATTGATACCCTCGCATATTCATGTTAAACACTTTCTTTTTTACCAAGCTGCGTGAGAACGGCTATTCCGCTGAGCGGTGCTGGACGTTCAGAATTGACTTGTTATTTATGATATGGTGCTAGTCCCAATACATGTGGAGGTGCATTGGCTCTTGGCAGTCGTAGATTTCAGGCAGCCTCCTATTGCCATCTACAACAGCATTGGTCTTCTTTTTCTGCTTCTCGTCGCTGGCATATATGAAGAGCAACTGGCCCACGCGGGGCGACTGGGAATTTGTGCATGTCTAGTGTGACAGTTCGTCACCGCACGGATCCCTTCAACTAGCGTGATCGCCGACGTGCAACCGGTGAGAACTTGAGCGGCCGTGCAAGAAACGCGTATTGCAGCTCTCACTCCGCGATGTATTCCAAGGAGCACTAAAGCTGTGATGGCCGAGTTGGCGAAAGCGGAAGAGTATGTCTGCTCGAAGTTTCTGAAAAAAACAGTCTTCGGTTGCCAAGACCCTGTTATGCGAGAATGACGCAAAGCCCATCTCAGCTCAGCCAAGCGACGCTGTGCTTCCTCGCCAAGACATAACGTACCCATCTGCGACTGGCGGAACACAAGTGGGAAATGCAGGCTCTCCCTCCGTGGATTCTGCTGAATGGTACGTTTAGGTGAGAGGTAATCTCGTCAGCGCCGAACAAGAAGAGAACACTCTGGAAGGTGTCTCGCCGCCGGAGGTTTCACCGGTGGTTCTACTCCGAAGCACAGGCGGCTGGCAACACTAAACAGTGTTCCCGTGAATATCGGAACAAAGGAGCTCTCGCCGGATATGGAAGTGAATACGGTGTTCCAGACGTACCCGCCTGAAGAATTGCTGGCGAAAGGCTTCAACCTTGAGGTCAAGTGCAATGACTTGCAGACGCTGGAGAGAAAAAAAGGAAGGTACAATCTTCACCTTTTATATGAACATGCTAATGAAACGCTCCACGAAAGAATGATACCCTCGCATCTACGTGTTAAACACTTTCTTTTTTACCAAGCTGCGCCAGAACGGCTATTCCGCTGTGCGGCGCTGGACGTTCAGAATAGACTTGTTCAGATATGATATGGTGCTAGTCCCAATACATGTGGAGGTGCATTGGCTCTTGGCAGTCGTAGATTTCAGGCAGCCTCCTATTGCCATCTACAACAGCCTTGGTCTTCTATTTCTGCTTCTCGTCGCTGGCATATATGAAGAGCAACTGGAGCACGCGGGCCGAATGGGAATTTGTGCATGTCTAGTGTGACAGTTCGTCACCGCACGGATCCCTTCAACTAGCGTGATCGCCGACGTGCAACCGGTGAGAACTTGAGCGGCCGTGCAAGAAACGCGTATTGCAGCTTTCACTCCGCGATTACGTATTCCAAGGAGCACGAAAGCTGTGATGGCCGAGTTGGCGAAAGCGGAAGAGTATGTCTGCTTGAAGTTTCTGAAAAAACAGTCTTCTGTTGCCAAGACCCCGTTGTGTGAGAATGATGCAAGGCCCATCTCAGCTCAGCGAAGCGACACTGTGCTTCCTCGCCAAGACACAACACCCATCTACGACTGGCGGAACAAAAGTGGGAAATGCAGGCTCTCCCTCCGTGGATTCTGCTGAGTGGTACGTTTAGGTGAGAGGCAATCTCGTCAGCGCCGAACACGAAGAGAACACTCTGGAAGGTGTCTCGCCGCCGGAGGTTTCACCGGTGGTTCTACTCCGAAGCACAGGCGGCTGGCAACACTAAACAGTGTTCCCGTGAATATCGGAACAAAGGAGCTCTCGCCGGATATGGAAGTGAATACGGTGTTCGAGACGTACCCGCCTGAAGAATTGCTGGCGAAAGGCTTCAACCTTGAGGTCAAGTGCAATGACTTGCAGACGCTGAGAAAGAAAAAAATGGATGATACAATCTTCACCTTTTATATGAACATGCTAATGGAACGCTCCACGAAAAAATGATACCCTCGTATCTACGTGTTAAACAATTTCTTTTTTACCAAGCTTCGTCAGAACGGCTATTCCGCTGTGCGGCGCTGGACGTTCAGAATTGACTTGTTTAGTTATGATATAGATCTAGTCCCAATACATGTGGAGGTGCATTGGCTCTTGGCAGTCGTAGATTTCAGGCAGCCTCCTATTGCCATCTACAACAGCCTTGGTCTTCTATTTCTGCTTCTCGTCGCTGGCATATATGAAGAGCAACTGGGCCACGCGGGCCGACTGGGAATTTGTGCATGTCTATTGTGACAGCTCGTCACCGCACGGATCCCTTCAACTAGCGTGATCGCCGACGTGCAACCGGTGAGAACTTGAGCGGCCGTGCAAGAAACGCGTATTGCAGCTTTCACTCCGCGATGTATTCCAAGGAACACGAAAGCTGTGATGGCCGAGTTGGCGAAAGCGGAAGAGTGTGTCTGCTTGAAGTTTCTGAAAAAAGACTTCGGTTGCCAAGACCCCGTTGTGCGAGAATGACGCAAGGCCCATCTCAGCTCAGCCAAGCGGCCCTGTGCTTCCTCGCCAAGACATAACGTACCCATCTGCGACTGGCGGTACACAAGTGGGAAATGCAGGCTCTCCCTCCGTAGATTCTGATGAGTGGTACGTTTAGGTGAGGTAATCTCGTCAGCGCCGAACAGGAAGAGAAGCACAGGCGGCTGGCAACACTAAACAGTGTTCCCATGAATTTCGGAACAAAGGAGCTCTCGCCGGACATGGAAGTGAACACGGTGATCGAGATGTACCCGCCTGAAGAATTGCTGGCGAAAAGCTTCAACCTTGAGGTCAAGTGCAATGACTTGCAGACGCTAAGAGAGAAAAATGAATCATACAATCTTCACGTTTTATATGAACATGCTAATGGAACGCTCCAAGAAAGATTGATACCCTGGCATATACATGTTAAACACTTTCTTTTTTACCAAGCTGCGTCAGAACGGCTATTCCGCTGTGCGGTGCTGGACGTTCAGAATTGACTTGTTTAGTTATGATATGCTGCTAGTCCCAATACATGTGGAGGTGCATTTCATACAATCTTCACGTTTTATATGAACATGCTAATGGAACGCTCCACGAAAGATTGATACCCTCGCATATACATGTTAAACACTTTCTTTTTTACCAAGCTGCGTCAGAACGGCTATTCCGCTGTGCGGTGCTGGACGTTCAGAATTGACTTGTTTAGTTATGATATGGTGCTAGTCCCAATACATGTGGAGGTGCATTGGCTCTTGGCAGTCGTAGATTTCAGGCAGCCTCCTATTGCCATCTACAACAGCCTTGGTCTTCTATTTCTGCTTCTCGTCGCTGGCATATATGAAGAGCAACTGGCCCACGCGGGCCGACTGGGAATTTGTGCATGTCTAGTGTGACAGTTCGTCACCGCACGGATCCCTTTAACTAGCGTGATCGCCGTCGTGCAACCGGTGAGAACTTGAGCGGCCGTGCAAGAAACGCGTATTGCAGCTTTCACTCCGCGATTATGTATTCCAAGGAGCACGAAAGCTGTGATGGCCGAGTTGGCGAAAGCGGAAGAGTATGTCTGCTTGAAGTTTCTGAAAAAAGTCTTCTGTTGCCAAGACCCCGTTGTGTGAAAATGATGCAAAGCCCATCTCAGCTCAGCGAAGCGACACTGTGCTTCCTCGCCAAGACATAACATACCCATCTGCGACTGGCGGAACAAAAGTGGGAAATGCAGGCTCTCCCTCCGTGGATTCTGCTGAGTGGTACGTTTAGGTGAGAGGCAATCTCGTCAGCACCGAACACGAAGAGAACACTCTGGAAGGTGTCTCGCCGCCGGAGGTTTCACCGGTGGTTCTACTCCGAAGCACAGGCGGCTGGCAACACTAAACAGTGTTCCCGTGAATATCGGAACAAAAGAGCTCTCGCCGGATATGGAAGTGAATACGGTGTTCGAGACGTACCCGCCTGAAGAATTGCTGGCGAAAGGCTTCAACCTTGAGGTCAAGTGCAATGACTTGCAGACGCTGAGAGAGAAAAAAAAGGAAGGTACAATCTTCACCTTTTATATGAACATGCTAATGGAACGCTCCACGAAAGAATGATACCCTCGCATCTACGTGTTAAACACTTTCTTTTTTACCAAGCTGCGCCAGAACGGCTATTCCGCTATGCGGCGCTGGACGTTCAGAATTGACTTGTTTAGTTATGATATGGTGCTAGTCCCAATACATGTGGAGGTGCATTGGCTCTTGGCAGTCGTAGATTTCAGGCAGCCTCCTATTGCCATCTACAACAGCCTTGGTCTTCTATTTCTGCTTCTCGTTGCTGGCATATATGAAGAGCAACTGGCCCACGCGGGGCGACTGGGAATTTGTGCATGTCTAGTGTGACTATTCTTTCGTTAAAATTTAAGCAGCGCTAACTTTTAGGACGAATACACAGAAGACATGACAGGACGGGCGCTGACTCCAACTATGTTTATTGAACACGTTTTTTCGTAGAACATATAAGACAAAACGAACCGTGAGCGCATGTGCATCTGCGACAGACCACAAAAAGAAAAGGCCAAGATGACAACGATGACCGCTAAGGTAGATTAATGAGGGCGGCACGCATTTCGTCCCATATTTTTAAGCAATCTGAATTCGCTGGCATGCAGGGAGACAGAAGTGGTGCTGACACACGTGTCGCCTTTTGCCTTGATGAAAAATGCTTCGGATAATTCCCGAGCTAATCTATCTTTGCTCCTGGTTAGAATTTTGATTTTGTCAAGCCGTGGCTCACAGTTCTCATCGTTTTGGTCCTTGCAAGAAAGGCAATGAGCGGGTAGATTCAGGCATGAGTCTGATGCGTTTCCCAAACTTCGTTCATGTTCCCTGGCACGGTCGTTAACACAACGCCCTGTCTGGCCAACGTACACTTTGCCACAAGAAAGGGGGATCTCATAGACCACACCCGTGGCACACCGGACAAAGGGCTTGGCGTGTTTTGTTCCACAGCCGGATGTTGCAGGGCCACTGCTGCTGACCTTAGGGCACATCTTAGCCAGTTTACAAGGCGCAGAGAACACCATCGAGACGCCGTACTTGTTGCCCACCCTTTTTAGGTTATGGGACACCTTGTGGATGTATGGCATAACCACTGGTTTGGCATTCCCGGGTCTTTCTTTTCTACGTGTCTTTTTCTGCCTTCCCTTGAATTTCTGTAGGAGTGCTTCGGTCACAGCTGTCAACACGTGATCAGGGAACCCTGCTTTTCGCAGTCTTTCTACCTCGCCCCGAAAGCTCTCTTGCATCATGTGAGGGCACGACTTAGCAAGTGCGGATTCTAGAGAAAGGGTCGCAATAGCCCTCTTAACAGTTTTTGACTGGGCCGAATCAAAAGGCAAAAAATCTTTCTTGGCTCTAGGGCGGTAGCACCAGCATACACACTTTTCTCCGAGCATGATGTTCAAGTCCAAAAACTGGAGGCGGTTAAGTACAGGTAACTCGTAGGTAAAAGAGAGCCCTTTTCCATGTTGTACAAATTGTTCTAAAATATTCATCGCAATTTCCTCATACCGGCCTTGGTCACTTTTCTTTAAAATTACTAAAAAATCGTCTACGTATCTAAAAATCTTCAGGACATTGCCTTCGTCAGTTAGTGAAGCCAAAGCGTTGTCGAATGATGCAAGAAAAATGTTACACAAAACTGGAGCGACACATGATCCGATGCAAATGCCCTGGCGCTGTAGATAGCGCCGGTTGTCAAACTCGATAAAAGTAGCGTTGATATAAAATTCTAAAAGTGACATGAAGTTATCTACACTTAAGCCGGCTGTATTCTGGAATGCGATAGTACCGTTTGCTTCAATGCACTGTCTGACAGCAATAAACAGGTCGTTATGTGGTATAGAATAAAAAAGATCTTCAACATCTATGGAAAAGGCATATCCAATCTGCTCTCCTTTCAACACACTGGCAACTTCCAATGAATTCTTGGTGGCAAAGGGATCAGAAAGAACCAGATTATTTAAGTGCTTAAGCATGAACCTACTAATATGTTGCTGCCAGGTACCTCTCTCGCTAACAATCGTCCGGAAGGGTGCATCGGGTTTGTGAGTTTTCACCGCAAAGAACACGGTCAAGGTGTTTACTCGAGAGTCCACAATGGCTCTTGCAAGGCTCTGGAGTTCCATGGATTTACATAGGCCAACTGCCTTAGTCTTGATACGGGTTGCAGACGGTTTAACTGCCACAAAGTTCTTCTCTATTGCTTGCATCGCCTTCTCGCTGTAAATGCCAGACGGTACAACGACGAAGCAACCTTCTTTGTCTGCTTGCAGGAGGGACAGTCCGCTGTTCTTGCAATACGCCACAACCTTCTCAGTCTGTGCTTTCCCTTTTGTGGCGCGTTGTCTCAATGTGGTCCTTGCCAAGCTGTCAACACCATCCAGGACGCACCTGTCTTCACTGTCTCTTTCCGCCTTCATTGCTACGCGGCGATTAAAGGCCAACAGCTCATGAATAGACACGCTGGGCTCAAAGCAGTATTTCGGGCCTTTTTCAAGGACGTCCGTGATGTCTTTGGGTAGGGTAACATTGCCTAGCACTACTGGTCCCTTCCTAGCATCCTCTCTTCCAGCAGGCTTCACACCAGTGTGGAGGGCTTGTTTTAACATGCACGCCCATAACGACTCAGTGGTCCGGGCTGCCTGTCGCCGTAGGGACTGTAGCTTCCTTTTGGCCAACCATTCCACGTCTTCACTAAAACACACCAGGTCTAGCCAGTCTTGCAACAAACGCACTTGCCTCCATATCTCTGCTCTTAACACCTTGCTTACGCGTCTTGCATCGCAGATGCAGACGCGTCTTGGTCTGTCGCAGATGCACATGCGCTCACGGTTCGTTTTGTCTTATATGTTCTACGAAAAAACGTTTTCAATAAACATAGTTGGAGTCAGCGCCCGTCCTGTCATGTCTTCTGTGTATTCGTCCTAAAAGTTAGCGCTGCTTAAATTTTAACGAAAGAATATGCATAACCAACTAGCCCCGCAACGTGTTTTACTAAGTGAACTTTCTTCTACTGTGGGCCCTTTCTTTTGTGTTTCTTCTGTCAAGCCTGACCCTTTGAAGATTGTGAGCGCCATCGCAGTCGCCACCTGTAGAGCAAGGTTCATCGCCTTCTGTCTCAGGAAAGGACGCATACCTGTGGAAGTGAGTGCCCTTTTTGGGTCCATTACACCGTCTTTTGGGCATGCAAGACGCGTAAGCAAGGTGTTAAGAGCAGAGATATGGAGGAGAGCAAGTGCGTTTGTTGCAAGACTGGCTAGACCTGGTGTGTTTTAGTGAAGACGTGGAATGGTTGGCCAAAAGGAAGCTACAGTCCCTACGGCGACAGGCAGCCCGGACCACTGAGTCGTTATGGGCGTGCATGTTAAAACAAGCCCTCCACACTGGTGTGAAGCCTGCTGGAAGAGAGGATGCTAGGAAGGGACCAGTAGTGCTAGGCAATGTTACCCTACCCAAAGACATCACGGACGTCCTTGAAAAAGGCCCGAAATACTGCTTTGAGCCCAGCGTGTCTATTCATGAGCTGTTGGCCTTTAATCGCCGCGTAGCAATGAAGGCGGAAAGAGACAGTGAAGACAGGTGCGTCCTGGATGGTGTTGACAGCTTGGCAAGGACCACATTGAGACAACGCGCCACAAAAGGGAAAGCACAGACTGAGAAGGTTGTGGCGTATTGCAAGAACAGCGGACTGTCCCTCCTGCAAGCAGACAAAGAAGGTTGCTTCGTCGTTGTACCGTCTGGCATTTACAGCGAGAAGGCGATGCAAGCAATAGAGAAGAACTTTGTGGCAGTTAAACCGTCTGCAACCCGTATCAAGACTAAGGCAGTTGGCCTATGTAAATCCATGGAACTCCAGAGCCTTGCAAGAGCCATTGTGGACTCTCGAGTAAACACCTTGACCGTGTTCTTTGCGGTGAAAACTCACAAACCCGATGCACCCTTCCGGACGATTGTTAGCGAGAGAGGTACCTGGCAGCAACATATTAGTAGGTTCATGCTTAAGCACTTAAATAATCTGGTTCTTTCTGATCCCTTTGCCACCAAGAATTCATTGGAAGTTGCCAGTGTGTTGAAAGGAGAGCAGATTGGATATGCCTTTTCCATAGATGTTGAAGATCTTTTTTATTCTATACCACATAACGACCTGTTTATTGCTGTCAGACAGTGCATTGAAGCAAACGGTACTATCGCATTCCAGAATACAGCCGGCTTAAGTGTAGATAACTTCATGTCACTTTTAGAATTTTATATCAACGCTACTTTTATCGAGTTTGACAACCGGCGCTATCTACAGCGCCAGGGCATTTGCATCGGATCATGTGTCGCTCCAGTTTTGTGTAACATTTTTCTTGCATCATTCGACAACGCTTTGGCTTCACTAACTGACGAAGGCAATGTCCTGAAGATTTTTAGATACGTAGACGATTTTTTAGTAATTTTAAAGAAAAGTGACCAAGGCCGGTATGAGGAAATTGCGATGAATATTTTAGAACAATTTGTACAACATGGAAAAGGGCTCTCTTTTACCTACGAGTTACCTGTACTTAACCGCCTCCAGTTTTTGGACTTGAACATCATGCTCGGAGAAAAGTGTGTATGCTGGTGCTACCGCCCTAGAGCCAAGAAAGATTTTTTGCCTTTTGATTCGGCCCAGTCAAAAACTGTTAAGAGGGCTATTGCGACCCTTTCTCTAGAATCCGCACTTGCTAAGTCGTGCCCTCACATGATGCAAGAGAGCTTTCGGGGCGAGGTAGAAAGACTGCGAAAAGCAGGGTTCCCTGATCACGTGTTGACAGCTGTGACCGAAGCACTCCTACAGAAATTCAAGGGAAGGCAGAAAAAGACACGTAGAAAAGAAAGACCCGGGAATGCCAAACCAGTGGTTATGCCATACATCCACAAGGTGTCCCATAACCTAAAAAGGGTGGGCAACAAGTACGGCGTCTCGATGGTGTTCTCTGCGCCTTGTAAACTGGCTAAGATGTGCCCTAAGGTCAGCAGCAGTGGCCCTGCAACATCCGGCTGTGGAACAAAACACGCCAAGCCCTTTGTCCGGTGTGCCACGGGTGTGGTCTATGAGATCCCCCTTTCTTGTGGCAAAGTGTACGTTGGCCAGACAGGGCGTTGTGTTAACGACCGTGCCAGGGAACATGAACGAAGTTTGGGAAACGCATCAGACTCATGCCTGAATCTACCCGCTCATTGCCTTTCTTGCAAGGACCAAAACGATGAGAACTGTGAGCCACGGCTTGACAAAATCAAAATTCTAACCAGGAGCAAAGATAGATTAGCTCGGGAATTATCCGAAGCATTTTTCATCAAGGCAAAAGGCGACACGTGTGTCAGCACCACTTCTGTCTCCCTGCATGCCAGCGAATTCAGATTGCTTAAAAATATGGGACGAAATGCGTGCCGCCCTCATTAATCTACCTTAGCGGTCATCGTTGTCATCTTGGCCTTTTCTTTTTGTGGTCTGTCGCAGATGCACATGCGCTCACGGTTCGTTTTGTCTTATATGTTCTACGAAAAAACGTGTTCAATAAACATAGTTGGAGTCAGCGCCCGTCCTGTCATGTCTTCTGTGTATTCGTCCTAAAAGTTAGCGCTGCTTAAGTTTTAACGAAAGAATATGCATAACCAACTAGCCCCGCAACGTGTTTTACTAAGTATCTAGTGTGACAGTTCGTCACCGCACGGATCCCTTCAACTAGCGTGATCGCCGACGTGCAACCGGCGAGAACTTGAGCGGCCGTGCAAGAAACGCGTATTGCAGCTCTCACTCCGCGATGTATTCCAAGGAGCACGAAAGCTGTGATGGCCGAGTTGGCGAAAGCGGAGGAGTATGTCTGCTTGAAGTTTCTGAAAAAACAGTCTTCGGTTGCCAAGACCATGTTGTGCGGGAATTACGCAAAGCCCATCTCAGCTCAGCCAAGCGACGCTGTGCTTCCTCGCCAAGACATAACACCCATCTACGACTGGCGGAACAAAAGTGGGAAATGCAGGCTCTCCCTCCGTGGATTCTGCTGAGTGGTACGTTTAGGTGAGAGGCAATCTCGTCAGCGCCGAACACGAAGAGAACACTCTGGAAGGTGTCTCGCCGCCGGAGGTTTCACCGGTGGTTCTACTCCGAAGCACAGGCGGCTGGCAACGCTAAACAGTGTTCCCGTGAATATCGGAACAAAGGAGCTCTCGCCGGATATGGAAGTGAATACGGTGTTCGAGACGTACCCGCCTGAAGAATTGCTGGCGAAAGGCTTCAACCTTGAGGTCAAGTGCAATGACTTGCAGACGCTGAGAAAGAAAAAAATGGATGATACAATCTTCACCTTTTATATGAACATGCTAATGGAACGCTCCACGAAAAAATGATACCCTCGCATCTACGTGTTAAACAATTTCTTTTTTACCAAGCTTCGTCAGAACGGCTATTCCGCTGTGCGGCGCTGGACGTTCAGAATTGACTTGTTTAGTTATGATATAGTGCTAGTCCCAATACATGTGGAGGTGCATTGGCTCTTGGCAGTCGTAGATTTCAGGCAGCCTCCTATTGCCATCTACAACAGCCTTGGTCTTCTATTTCTGCTTCTCGTCGCTGGCATATATGAAGAGCAACTGGACCACGCGGGCCGACTGGGAATTTGTGCATGTCTATTGTGACAGCTCGTCACCGCACGGATCCCTTCAACTAGCGTGATCGCCGACGTGCAACCGGTGAGAACTTGAGCGGCCGTGCAAGAAACGCGTATTGCAGCTTTCACTCCGCGATTACGTATTCCAAGGAGCACGAAAGCTATGATGGCGGAGTTGGCGAAAGCGGAAGAGTATGTCTGCTTGAAGTTTCTGAAAAAAGTCTTCTGTTGCCAAGACCCCGTTGTGTGAGAATGATGCAAAGCCCATCTCAGCTCAGCGAAGCGACACTGTGCTTCCTCGCCAAGACATAACACCCATCTACGACTGGCGGAACAAAAGTGGGAAATGCAGGCTCTCCCTCCGTGGATTCTGCTGAGTGGTACGTTTAGGTGAGAGGCAATCTCGTCAGCGCCGAACACGAAGAGAACACTCTGGAAGGTGTCTCGCCGCCGGAGGTTTCACCGGTGGTTCTACTCCGAAGCACAGGCGGCTGGCAACACTAAACAGTGTTCCCGTGAATATCGGAACAAAAGAGCTCTCGCCGGATATGGCAGTGAATACGGTGTTCGAGACGTACCCGCCTGAAGAATTGCTGGCGAAAGGCTTCAACCTTGAGGTCAAGTGCAATGACTTGCAGACGCTGAGAGAGAAAAAAAAGGAAGGTACAATCTTCACCTTTTATATGAACATGCTAATGGAACGCTCCACGAAAGAATGATACCCTCGCATCTACGTGTTAAACACTTTCTTTTTTACCAAGCTGCGCCAGAACGGCTATTCCGCTGTGCGGCGCTGGACGTTCAGAATTGACTTGTTTAGTTATGATATGGTGCTAGTCCCAATACATGTGGAGGTGCATTGGCTCTTGGCAGTCGTAGATTTCAGGCAGCCTCCTATTGCCATCTACAACAGCCTTGGTCTTCTATTTCTGCTTCTCGTTGCTGGCATATATGAAGAGCAACTGGCCCACGCGGGGCGACTGGGAATTTGTGCATGTCTAGTGTGACAGTTCGTCACCGCACGGATCCCTTCAACTAGCGTGATCGCCGACGTGCAACCGGCGAGAACTTGAGCGGCCGTGCAAGAAACGCGTATTGCAGCTCTCACTCCGCGATGTATTCCAAGGAGCACGAAAGCTGTGATGGCCGAGTTGGCGAAAGCGGAGGAGTATGTCTGCTTGAAGTCTCTGAAAAAACAGTCTTCTGTTGCCAAGGCCATGTTGTGCGGGAATTACGCAAAGCCCATCTCAGCTCAGCCAAGCGACGCTGTGCTTTCTCGCCAAGACATAACGTACCCATCTGCGACTGGCGGAACACAAGTGGGAAATGCAGGCTCTCCCTCCGTGGATTCTGCTGAATGGTAAGTTTAGGTGAGAGGTAATCTCGTCAGCGCCGAACAAGAAGAGAACACTCTGGAAGGTGTCTCGCCGCCGGAGGTTTCACCGGTGGTTCTACTCCGAAGCACAGGCGGCTGGCAGCACTAAACAGTGTTCCCGTGAATATCGGAACAAAGGAGCTCTCGCCGGATATGGAAGTGAATACGGTGTTCGAGACGTACCCGCCTGAAGAATTGCTGGCGAAAGGCTTCAACCTTGAGGTTAAGTGCAATGACTTGCAGACGCTGAGAAAGAAAAAAATGGATGATACAATCTTCACCTTTTATATGAACATGCTAATGGAACGCTCCACGAAAGAATGATACCCTCGCATCTACGTGTTAAACAATTTCTTTTTTACCAAGCTTCGTCAGAACGGCTATTCCGCTGTGCGGCGCTGGACGTTCAGAATTGACTTGTTTAGTTATGATATAGTGCTAGTCCCAATACGAGTGGAGGTGCATTGGCTCTTGGCAGTCGTAGATTTCAGGCAGCCTCCTAATGCCATCTACAACAGCCTTGGTCTATTTCTGCTTCGTGTCGCTGGAGTATATGAAGAGCAACTGGACCACGCGGGCGACTGGGAATTTGTGCATGTCTATTGTGACAGCTCGTCACCGCACGGATCCCTTTAACTAGCGTGATCGCCGACGTGCAACCGGTGAGAACTTGAGCGGCCGTGCAAGAAACGCGTATTACAGCTTTCACTCCGCGATGTATTCCAAGGAACACGAAAGCTGTGATGGCCGAGTTGGCGAAAGCGGAAGAGTGTGTCTGCTTGAAGTTTCTGAAAAAAGACTTCGGTTGCCAAGACCCCGTTGTGCGAGAATGACGCAAGGCCCATCTCAGCTCAGCCAAGCGACCCTGTGCTTCCTCGCCAAGACATAACGTACCCATCTGCGACTGGCGGTACACAAGTGGGAAATGCAGGCTCTTCCTCCGTAGATTCTGATGAGTGGTACGTTTAGGTGAGGTAATCTCGTCAGCGCCGAACAGGAAGAGAAGCACAGGCGGCTGGCAACACTAAACAGTGTTCCCATTAATTTCGGAACAAAGGAGCTCTCGCCGGACATGGAAGTGAACACGGTGATCGAGATGTACCCGCCTGAAGAATTGCTGGCGAAATGCTTCAACCTTGAGGTCAAGTGCAATGACTTGCAGACGCTAAGAGAGAAAAATGAATCATACAATCTTCACGTTTTATATGAACATGCTAATGGAACGCTCCACGAAAGATTGATACCCTCGCATATACATGTTAAACACTTTCTTTTTTACCAAGCTGCGTCAGAACGGCTATTCCGCTGTGCGGTGCTGGACGTTCAGAATTGACTTGTTTAGTTATGATATGGTGCTAGTCCCAATACATGTGGAGGTGCATTGGCTCTTGGCAGTCGTAGATTTCAGGCAGCCTCCTATTGCCATCTACAACAGCCTTGGTCTTCTATTTCTGCTTCTCGTCGCTGGCATATATGAAGAGCAACTGGCCCACGCGGGCCGACTGGGAATTTGTGCATGTCTACTGTGACAGTTTGTCACCGCACGGATCCCTTCAACTAGCGTGATCGCCGACGTGCAACCGGTGAGAACTTGAGCGGCCGTGCAAGAAACGCGTATTGCAGCTCTCACTCCGCGATGTATTCCAAGGAGCACGAAAGCTGTGATGGCCGAGTTGGCGAAAGCGGAGGAATATGTCTGCTTGAAGTTTCTGAAAAAACAGTCTTCGGTTGCCAAGACCCTGTTGTGCGGGAATTACGCAAAGCCCATCTCAGCTCAGCCAAGCGACGCTGTGCTTCCTCGCAAAGACATAACGTACCCATCTGCGACTGGCGGAACACAAGTGGGAAATGCAGGCTCTCCCTCCGTGGATTCTGCTGAGTGGTACGTTTAGGTGAGAGGTAATCTCGTCAGCGCCGAACACGAAGAGAACACTCTGGAAGGTGTCTCGCCGCCTGAGGTTTCACCGGTGGTTCTACTCCGAAGCACAGGCGGCTGGCAACACTAAACAGTGTTCCCGTGAATTTCGAAACAAAGGAGCTCTCGCCGGACATGGAAGTGAACGCGGTGATCGAGATGTACCCGCCTGAAGAATTGCTGGCGAAAAGCTTCAACCTTGAGGTCAAGTGCAATGACTTGCAGACGCTAAGAGAGAAAAGTGGATCATACAATCTTCACGTTTTATATGAACATGCTAATGGAACGCTCCACGAAAGATTGATACCCTCGCATATTCATGTTAAACACTTTCTTTTTTACCAAGCTGCGTGAGAACGGCTATTCCGCTGAGCGGTGCTGGACGTTCAGAATTGACTTGTTATTTATGATATGGTGCTAGTCCCAATACATGTGGAGGTGCATTGGCTCTTGGCAGTCGTAGATTTCAGGCAGCCTCCTATTGCCATCTACAACAGCATTGGTCTTCTTTTTCTGCTTCTCGTCGCTGGCATATATGAAGAGCAACTGGCCCACGCGGGGCGACTGGGAATTTGTGCATGTCTAGTGTGACAGTTCGTCACCGCACGGATCCCTTCAACTAGCGTGATCGCCGACGTGCAACCGGTGAGAACTTGAGCGGCCGTGCAAGAAACGCGTATTGCAGCTCTCACTCCGCGATGTATTCCAAGGAGCACGAAAGCTGTGATGGCCGAGTTGGCGAAAGCGGAAGAGTATGTCTGCTCGAAGTTTCTGAAAAAAACAGTCTTCGGTTGCCAAGACCCTGTTATGCGAGAATGACGCAAAGCCCATCTCAGCTCAGCCAAGCGACGCTGTGCTTCCTCGCCAAGACATAACGTACCCATCTGCGACTGGCGGAACACAAGTGGGAAATGCAGGCTCTCCCTCCGTGGATTCTGCTGAATGGTACGTTTAGGTGAGAGGTAATCTCGTCAGCGCCGAACAAGAAGAGAACACTCTGGAAGGTGTCTCGCCGCCGGAGGTTTCACCGGTGGTTCTACTCCGAAGCACAGGCGGCTGGCAACACTAAACAGTGTTCCCGTGAATATCGGAACAAAGGAGCTCTCGCCGGATATGGAAGTGGATACGGTGTTCCAGACGTACCCGCCTGAAGAATTGCTGGCGAAAGGCTTCAACCTTGAGGTCAAGTGCAATGACTTGCAGACGCTGAGAGAAAAAAAGGAAGGTACAATCTTCACCTTTTATATGAACATGCTAATGGAACGCTCCACGAAAGAATGATACCCTCGCATCTACGTGTTAAACACTTTCTTTTTTACCAAGCTGCGCCAGAACGGCTATTCCGCTGTGCGGCGCTGGACGTTCAGAATAGACTTGTTCAGATATGATATGGTGCTAGTCCCAATACATGTGGAGGTGCATTGGCTCTTGGCAGTCGTAGATTTCAGGCAGCCTCCTATTGCCATCTACAACAGCCTTGGTCTTCTATTTCTGCTTCTCGTCGCTGGCATATATGAAGAGCAACTGGAGCACGCGGGCCGAATGGGAATTTGTGCATGTCTAGTGTGACAGTTCGTCACCGCACGGATCCCTTCAACTAGCGTGATCGCCGACGTGCAACCGGTGAGAACTTGAGCGGCCGTGCAAGAAACGCGTATTGCAGCTTTCACTCCGCGATTACGTATTCCAAGGAGCACGAAAGCTGTGATGGCCGAGTTGGCGAAAGCGGAAGAGTATGTCTGCTTGAAGTTTCTGAAAAAACAGTCTTCTGTTGCCAAGACCCCGTTGTGTGAGAATGATGCAAAGCCCATCTCAGCTCAGCGAAGCGACACTGTGCTTCCTCGCCAAGACATAACACCCATCTACGACTGGCGGAACAAAAGTGGGAAATGCAGGCTCTCCCTCCGTGGATTCTGCTGAGTGGTACGTTTAGGTGAGAGGCAATCTCGTCAGCGCCGAACACGAAGAGAACACTCTGGAAGGTGTCTCGCCGCCGGAGGTTTCACCGGTGGTTCTACTCCGAAGCACAGGCGGCTGGCAACACTAAACAGTGTTCCCGTGAATATCGGAACAAAGGAGCTCTCGCCGGATATGGAAGTGAATACGGTGTTCGAGACGTACCCGCCTGAAGAATTGCTGGCGAAAGGCTTCAACCTTGAGGTCAAGTGCAATGACTTGCAGACGCTGAGAAAGAAAAAAATGGATGATACAATCTTCACCTTTTATATGAACATGCTAATGGAACGCTCCACGAAAAAATGATACCCTCGCATCTACGTGTTAAACAATTTCTTTTTTACCAAGCTTCGTCAGAACGGCTATTCCGCTGTGCGGCGCTGGACGTTCAGAATTGACTTGTTTAGTTATGATATAGTGCTAGTCCCAATACATGTGGAGGTGCATTGGCTCTTGGCAGTCGTAGATTTCAGGCAGCCTCCTATTGCCATCTACAACAGCCTTGGTCTTCTATTTCTGCTTCTCGTCGCTGGCATATATGAAGAGCAACTGGCCCACGCGGGCCGACTGGGAATTTGTGCATGTCTATTGTGACAGCTCGTCACCGCACGGATCCCTTCAACTAGCGTGATCGCCGACGTGCAACCGGTGAGAACTTGAGCGGCCGTGCAAGAAACGCGTATTGCAGCTTTCACTCCGCGATGTATTCCAAGGAACACGAAAGCTGTGATGGCCGAGTTGGCGAAAGCGGAAGAGTGTGTCTGCTTGAAGTTTCTGAAAAAAGACTTCGGTTGCCAAGACCCCGTTGTGCGAGAATGACGCAAGGCCCATCTCAGCTCAGCCAAGCGGCGCTGTGCTTCCTCGCCAAGACATAACGTACCCATCTGCGACTGGCGGTACACAAGTGGGAAATGCAGGCTCTCCCTCCGTAGATTCTGATGAGTGGTACGTTTAGGTGAGGTAATCTCGTCAGCGCCGAACAGGAAGAGAAGCACAGGCGGCTGGCAACACTAAACAGTGTTCCCATGAATTTCGGAACAAAGGAGCTCTCGCCGGACATGGAAGTGAACACGGTGATCGAGATGTACCCGCCTGAAGAATTGCTGGCGAAAAGCTTCAACCTTGAGGTCAAGTGCAATGACTTGCAGACGCTAAGAGAGAAAAATGAATCATACAATCTTCACGTTTTATATGAGCATGCTAATGGAACGCTCCAAGAAAGATTGATACCCTCGCATATACATGTTAAACACTTTCTTTTTTACCAAGCTGCGTCAGAACGGCTATTCCGCTGTGCGGTGCTGGACGTTCAGAATTGACTTGTTTAGTTATGATATGCTGCTAGTCCCAATACATGTGGAGGTGCATTTCATACAATCTTCACGTTTTATATGAACATGCTAATGGAACGCTCCACGAAAGATTGATACCCTCGCATATACATGTTAAACACTTTCTTTTTTACCAAGCTGCGTCAGAACGGCTATTCCGCTGTGCGGTGCTGGACGTTCAGAATTGACTTGTTTAGTTATGATATGGTGCTAGTCCCAATACATGTGGGGTGCATTGGCTCTTGGCAGTCGTAGATTTCAGGCAGCCTCCTATTGCCATCTACAACAGCCTTGGTCTTCTATTTCTGCTTCTCGTCGCTGGCATATATGAAGAGCAACTGGCCCACGCGGGCCGACTGGGAATTTGTGCATGTCTAGTGTGACAGTTCGTCACCGCACGGATCCCTTTAACTAGGGTGATCGCCGTCGTGCAACCGGTGAGAACTTGAGCGGCCGTGCAAGAAACGCGTATTGCAGCTTTCACTCCGCGATTATGTATTCCAAGGAGCACGAAAGCTGTGATGGCCGAGTTGGCGAAAGCGGAAGAGTATGTCTGCTTGAAGTTTCTGAAAAAAGTCTTCTGTTGCCAAGACCCCGTTGTGTGAAAATGATGCAAAGCCCATCTCAGCTCAGCGAAGCGACACTGTGCTTCCTCGCCAAGACATAACATACCCATCTGCGACTGGCGGAACAAAAGTGGGAAATGCAGGCTCTCCCTCCGTGGATTCTGCTGAGTGGTACGTTTAGGTGAGAGGCAATCTCGTCAGCACCGAACACGAAGAGAACACTCTGGAAGGTGTCTCGCCGCCGGAGGTTTCACCGGTGGTTCTACTCCGAAGCACAGGCGGCTGGCAACACTAAACAGTGTTCCCGTGAATATCGGAACAAAAGAGCTCTCGCCGGATATGGAAGTGAATACGGTGTTCGAGACGTACCCGCCTGAAGAATTGCTGGCGAAAGGCTTCAACCTTGAGGTCAAGTGCAATGACTTGCAGACGCTGAGAGAGAAAAAAAAGGAAGGTACAATCTTCACCTTTTATATGAACATGCTAATGGAACGCTCCATGAAAGAATGATACCCTCGCATCTACGTGTTAAACACTTTCTTTTTTACCAAGCTGCGCCAGAACGGCTATTCCGCTATGCGGCGCTGGACGTTCAGAATTGACTTGTTTAGTTATGATATGGTGCTAGTCCCAATACATGTGGAGGTGCATTGGCTCTTGGCAGTCGTAGATTTCAGGCAGCCTCCTATTGCCATCTACAACAGCCTTGGTCTTCTATTTCTGCTTCTCGTTGCTGGCATATATGAAGAGCAACTGGCCCACGCGGGGCGACTGGGAATTTGTGCATGTCTAGTGTGACAGTTCGTCACCGCACGGATCCCTTCAACTAGCGTGATCGCCGACGTGCAACCGGCGAGAACTTGAGCGGCCGTGCAAGAAACGCGTATTGCAGCTCTCACTCCGCGATGTATTCCAAGGAGCACGAAAGCTGTGATGGCCGAGTTGGCGAAAGCGGAGGAGTATGTCTGCTTGAAGTTTCTGAAAAAACAGTCTTCGGTTGCCAAGACCATGTTGTGCGGGAATTACGCAAAGCCCATCTCAGCTCAGCCAAGCGACGCTGTGCTTCCTCGCCAAGACATAACACCCATCTACGACTGGCGGAACAAAAGTGGGAAATGCAGGCTCTCCCTCCGTGGATTCTGCTGAGTGGTACGTTTAGGTGAGAGGCAATCTCGTCAGCGCCGAACACGAAGAGAACACTCTGGAAGGTGTCTCGCCGCCGGAGGTTTCACCGGTGGTTCTACTCCGAAGCACAGGCGGCTGGCAACACTAAACAGTGTTCCCGTGAATATCGGAACAAAGGAGCTCTCGCCGGATATGGAAGTGAATACGGTGTTCGAGACGTACCCGCCTGAAGAATTGCTGGCGAAAGGCTTCAACCTTGAGGTCAAGTGCAATGACTTGCAGACGCTGAGAAAGAAAAAAATGGATGATACAATCTTCACCTTTTATATGAACATGCTAATGGAACGCTCCACGAAAAAATGATACCCTCGCATCTACGTGTTAAACAATTTCTTTTTTACCAAGCTTCGTCAGAACGGCTATTCCGCTGTGCGGCGCTGGACGTTCAGAATTGACTTGTTTAGTTATGATATAGTGCTAGTCCCAATACATGTGGAGGTGCATTGGCTCTTGGCAGTCGTAGATTTCAGGCAGCCTCCTATTGCCATCTACAACAGCCTTGGTCTTCTATTTCTGCTTCTCGTCGCTGGCATATATGAAGAGCAACTGGACCACGCGGGCCGACTGGGAATTTGTGCATGTCTATTGTGACAGCTCGTCACCGCACGGATCCCTTCAACTAGCGTGATCGCCGACGTGCAACCGGTGAGAACTTGAGCGGCCGTGCAAGAAACGCGTATTGCAGCTTTCACTCCGCGATGTATTCCAAGGAACACGAAAGCTGTGATGGCCGAGTTGGCGAAAGCGGAAGAGTGTGTCTGCTTGAAGTTTCTGAAAAAAGACTTCGGTTGCCAAGACCCCGTTGTGCGAAAATGACGCAAGGCCCATCTCAGCTCAGCCAAGCGACCCTGTGCTTCCTCGCCAAGACATAACGTACCCATCTGCGACTGGCGGTACACAAGTGGGAAATGCAGGCTCTCCCTCCGTAGATTCTGATGAGTGGTACGTTTAGGTGAGGTAATCTCGTCAGCGCCGAACAGGAAGAGAAGCACAGGCGGCTGGCAACACTAAACAGTGTTCCCATGAATTTCGGAACAAAGGAGCTCTCGCCGGACATGGAAGTGAACACGGTGATCGAGATGTACCCGCCTGAAGAATTGCTGGCGAAAAGCTTCAACCTTGAGGTCAAGTGCAATGACTTGCAGACGCTAAGAGAGAAAAATGAATCATACAATCTTCACGTTTTATATGAACATGCTAATGGAACGCTCCAAGAAAGATTGATACCCTCGCATATACATGTTAAACACTTTCTTTTTTACCAAGCTGCGTCAGAACGGCTATTCCGCTGTGCGGTGCTGGACGTTCAGAATTGACTTGTTTAGTTATGATATGCTGCTAGTCCCAATACATGTGGAGGTGCATTTCATACAATCTTCACGTTTTATATGAACATGCTAATGGAACGCTCCACGAAAGATTGATACCCTCGCATATACATGTTAAACACTTTCTTTTTTACCAAGCTGCGTCAGAACGGCTATTCCGCTGTGCGGTGCTGGACGTTCAGAATTGACTTGTTTAGTTATGATATGGTTCTAGTCCCAATACATGTGGAGGTGCATTGGCTCTTGGCAGTCGTAGATTTCAGGCAGCCTCCTATTGCCATCTACAACAGCCTTGGTCTTCTATTTCTGCTTCTCGTCGCTGGCATATATGAAGAGCAACTGGCCCACGCGGGCCGACTGGGAATTTGTGCATGTCTAGTGTGACAGTTCGTCACCGCACGGATCCCTTCAACTAGCGTGATCGCCGTCGTGCAACCGGTGAGAACTTGAGCGGCCGTGCAAGAAACGCGTATTGCAGCTTTCACTCCGCGATTATGTATTCCAAGGAGCACGAAAGCTGTGATGGCCGAGTTGGCGAAAGCGGAAGAGTATGTCTGCTTGAAGTTTCTGAAAAAAGTCTTCTGTTGCCAAGACCCCGTTGTGTGAAAATGATGCAAAGCCCATCTCAGCTCAGCGAAGCGACACTGTGCTTCCTCGCCAAGACATAACATACCCATCTGCGACTGGCGGAACAAAAGTGGGAAATGCAGGCTCTCCCTCCGTGGATTCTGCTGAGTGGTACGTTTAGGTGAGAGGCAATCTCGTCAGCACCGAACACGAAGAGAACACTCTGGAAGGTGTCTCGCCGCCGGAGGTTTCACCGGTGGTTCTACTCCGAAGCACAGGCGGCTGGCAACACTAAACAGTGTTCCCGTGAATATCGGAACAAAAGAGCTCTCGCCGGATATGGAAGTGAATACGGTGTTCGAGACGTACCCGCCTGAAGAATTGCTGGCGAAAGGCTTCAGCCTTGAGGTCAAGTGCAATGACTTGCAGACGCTGAGAGAGAAAAAAAAGGAAGGTACAATCTTCACCTTTTATATGAACATGCTAATGGAACGCTCCACGAAAGAATGATACCCTCGCATCTACGTGTTAAACACTTTCTTTTTTACCAAGCTGCGCCAGAACGGCTATTCCGCTATGCGGCGCTGGACGTTCAGAATTGACTTGTTTAGTTATGATATGGTGCTAGTCCCAATACATGTGGAGGTGCATTGGCTCTTGGCAGTCGTAGATTTCAGGCAGCCTCCTATTGCCATCTACAACAGCCTTGGTCTTCTATTTCTGCTTCTCGTTGCTGGCATATATGAAGAGCAACTGGCCCACGCGGGGCGACTGGGAATTTGTGCATGTCTAGTGTGACAGTTCGTCACCGCACGGATCCCTTCAACTAGCGTGATCGCCGACGTGCAACCGGCGAGAACTTGAGCGGCCGTGCAAGAAACGCGTATTGCAGCTCTAACTCCGCGATGTATTCCAAGGAGCACGAAAGCTGTGATGGCCGAGTTGGCGAAAGCGGAGGAGTATGTCTGCTTGAAGTTTCTGAAAAAACAGTCTTCGGTTGCCAAGACCATGTTGTGCGGGAATTACGCAAAGCCCATCTCAGCTCAGCCAAGCGACGCTGTGCTTCCTCGCCAAGACATAACGTACCCATCTGCGACTGGTGGAACACAAGTGGGAAATGCAGGCTCTCCCTCCGTGGATTCTGCTGAATGGTACGCTTAGGTGAGAGGTAATCTCGTCAGCGCCGAACAAGAAGAGAACACTCTGGAAGGTGTCTCGCCGCCGGAGGTTTCACCGGTGGTTCTACTCCGAAGCACAGGCGGCTGGCAGCACTAAACAGTGTTCCCGTGAATATCGGAACAAAGGAGCTCTCGCCGGATATGGAAGTGAATACGGTGTTCGAGACGTACCCGCCTGAAGAATTGCTGGCGAAAGGCTTCAACCTTGAGGTCAAGTGCAATGACTTGCAGACGCTGAGAAAGAAAAAAATGGATGATACAATCTTCACCTTTTATATGAACATGCTAATGGAACGCTCCACGAAAGAATGATACCCTCGCATCTACGTGTTAAACAATTTCTTTTTTACCAAGCTTCGTCAGAACGGCTATTCCGCTGTGCGGCGCTGGACGTTCAGAATTGACTTGTTTAGTTATGATATAGTGCTAGTCCCAATACGAGTGGAGGTGCATTGGCTCTTGGCAGTCGTAGATTTCAGGCAGCCTCCTAATGCCATCTACAACAGCCTTGGTCTATTTCTGCTTCTTGTCGCTGGAGTATATGAAGAGCAACTGGACCACGCGGGCGACTGGGAATTTGTGCATGTCTATTGTGACAGCTCGTCACCGCACGGATCCCTTTAACTAGCGTGATCGCCGACGTGCAACCGGTGAGAACTTGAGCGGCCGTGCAAGAAACGCGTATTACAGCTTTCACTCCGCGATGTATTCCAAGGAACACGAAAGCTGTGATGGCCGAGTTGGCGAAAGCGGAAGAGTGTGTCTGCTTGAAGTTTCTGAAAAAAGACTTCGGTTGCCAAGACCCCGTTGTGCGAGAATGACGCAAGGCCCATCTCAGCTCAGCCAAGCGACCCTGTGCTTCCTCGCCAAGACATAACGTACCCATCTGCGACTGGCGGTACACAAGTGGGAAATGCAGGCTCTTCCTCCGTAGATTCTGATGAGTGGTACGTTTAGGTGAGGTAATCTCGTCAGCGCCGAACAGGAAGAGAAGCACAGGCGGCTGGCAACACTAAACAGTGTTCCCATGAATTTCGGAACAAAGGAGCTCTCGCCGGACATGGAAGTGAACACGGTGATCGAGATGTACCCGCCTGAAGAATTGCTGGCGAAATGCTTCAACCTTGAGGTCAAGTGCAATGACTTGCAGACGCTAAGAGAGAAAAATGAATCATACAATCTTCACGTTTTATATGAACATGCTAATGGAACGCTCCACGAAAGATTGATAACCTCGCATATACATGTTAAACACTTTCTTTTTTACCAAGCTGCGTCAGAACGGCTATTCCGCTGTGCGGTGCTGGACGTTCAGAATTGACTTGTTTAGTTATGATATGGTGCTAGTCCCAATACATGTGGAGGTGCATTGGCTCTTGGCAGTCGTAGATTTCAGGCAGCCTCCTATTGCCATCTACAACAGCCTTGGTCTTCTATTTCTGCTTCTCGTCGCTGGCATATATGAAGAGCAACTGGCCCACGCGGGCCGACTGGGAATTTGTGCATGTCTACTGTGACAGTTTGTCACCGCACGGATCCCTTCAACTAGCGTGATCGCCGACGTGCAACCGGTGAGAACTTGAGCGGCCGTGCAAGAAACGCGTATTGCAGCTCTCACTCCGCGATGTATTCCAAGGAGCACGAAAGCTGTGATGGCCGAGTTGGCGAAAGCGGAGGAATATGTCTGCTTGAAGTTTCTGAAAAAACAGTCTTCGGTTGCCAAGACCCTGTTGTGCGGGAATTACGCAAAGCCCATCTCAGCTCAGCCAAGCGACGCTGTGCTTCCTCGCAAAGACATAACGTACCCATCTGCGACTGGCGGAACACAAGTGGGAAATGCAGGCTCTCCCTCCGTGGATTCTGCTGAGTGGTACGTTTAGGTGAGAGGTAATCTCGTCAGCGCCGAACACGAAGAGAACACTCTGGAAGGTGTCTCGCCGCCTGAGGTTTCACCGGTGGTTCTACTCCGAAGCACAGGCGGCTGGCAACACTAAACAGTGTTCCCGTGAATTTCGAAACAAAGGAGCTCTCGCCGGACATGGAAGTGAACGCGGTGATCGAGATGTACCCGCCTGAAGAATTGCTGGCGAAAAGCTTCAACCTTGAGGTCAAGTGCAATGACTTGCAGACGCTAAGAGAGAAAAGTGGATCATACAATCTTCACGTTTTATATGAACATGCTAATGGAACGCTCCACGAAAGATTGATACCCTCGCATATTCATGTTAAACACTTTCTTTTTTACCAAGCTGCGTGAGAACGGCTATTCCGCTGAGCGGTGCTGGACGTTCAGAATTGACTTGTTATTTATGATATGGTGCTAGTCCCAATACATGTGGAGGTGCATTGGCTCTTGGCAGTCGTAGATTTCAGGCAGCCTCCTATTGCCATCTACAACAGCATTGGTCTTCTTTTTCTGCTTCTCGTCGCTGGCATATATGAAGAGCAACTGGCCCACGCGGGGCGACTGGGAATTTGTGCATGTCTAGTGTGACAGTTCGTCACCGCACGGATCCCTTCAACTAGCGTGATCGCCGACGTGCAACCGGTGAGAACTTGAGCGGCCGTGCAAGAAACGCGTATTGCAGCTCTCACTCCGCGATGTATTCCAAGGAGCACGAAAGCTGTGATGGCCGAGTTGGCGAAAGCGGAAGAGTATGTCTGCTCGAAGTTTCTGAAAAAAGACTTCGGTTGCCAAGACCCCGTTGTGCGAGAATGACGCAAGGCCCATCTCAGCTCAGCCAAGCGGCGCTGTGCTTCCTCGCCAAGACATAACGTACCCATCTGCGACTGGCGGTACACAAGTGGGAAATGCAGGCTCTCCCTCCGTAGATTCTGATGAGTGGTACGTTTAGGTGAGGTAATCTCGTCAGCGCCGAACAGGAAGAGAAGCACAGGCGGCTGGCAACACTAAACAGTGTTCCCATGAATTTCGGAACAAAGGAGCTCTCGCCGGACATGGAAGTGAACACGGTGATCGAGATGTACCCGCCTGAAGAATTGCTGGCGAAAAGCTTCAACCTTGAGGTCAAGTGCAATGACTTGCAGACGCTAAGAGAGAAAAATGAATCATACAATCTTCACGTTTTATATGAACATGCTAATGGAACGCTCCAAGAAAGATTGATACCCTCGCATATACATGTTAAACACTTTCTTTTTTACCAAGCTGCGTCAGAACGGCTATTCCGCTGTGCGGTGCTGGACGTTCAGAATTGACTTGTTTAGTTATGATATGCTGCTAGTCCCAATACATGTGGAGGTGCATTTCATACAATCTTCACGTTTTATATGAACATGCTAATGGAACGCTCCACGAAAGATTGATACCCTCGCATATACATGTTAAACACTTTCTTTTTTACCAAGCTGCGTCAGAACGGCTATTCCGCTGTGCGGTGCTGGACGTTCAGAATTGACTTGTTTAGTTATGATATGGTGCTAGTCCCAATACATGTGGGGTGCATTGGCTCTTGGCAGTCGTAGATTTCAGGCAGCCTCCTATTGCCATCTACAACAGCCTTGGTCTTCTATTTCTGCTTCTCGTCGCTGGCATATATGAAGAGCAACTGGCCCACGCGGGCCGACTGGGAATTTGTGCATGTCTAGTGTGACAGTTCGTCACCGCACGGATCCCTTTAACTAGGGTGATCGCCGTCGTGCAACCGGTGAGAACTTGAGCGGCCGTGCAAGAAACGCGTATTGCAGCTTTCACTCCGCGATTATGTATTCCAAGGAGCACGAAAGCTGTGATGGCCGAGTTGGCGAAAGCGGAAGAGTATGTCTGCTTGAAGTTTCTGAAAAAAGTCTTCTGTTGCCAAGACCCCGTTGTGTGAAAATGATGCAAAGCCCATCTCAGCTCAGCGAAGCGACACTGTGCTTCCTCGCCAAGACATAACATACCCATCTGCGACTGGCGGAACAAAAGTGGGAAATGCAGGCTCTCCCTCCGTGGATTCTGCTGAGTGGTACGTTTAGGTGAGAGGCAATCTCGTCAGCACCGAACACGAAGAGAACACTCTGGAAGGTGTCTCGCCGCCGGAGGTTTCACCGGTGGTTCTACTCCGAAGCACAGGCGGCTGGCAACACTAAACAGTGTTCCCGTGAATATCGGAACAAAAGAGCTCTCGCCGGATATGGAAGTGAATACGGTGTTCGAGACGTACCCGCCTGAAGAATTGCTGGCGAAAGGCTTCAACCTTGAGGTCAAGTGCAATGACTTGCAGACGCTGAGAGAGAAAAAAAAGGAAGGTACAATCTTCACCTTTTATATGAACATGCTAATGGAACGCTCCACGAAAGAATGATACCCTCGCATCTACGTGTTAAACACTTTCTTTTTTACCAAGCTGCGCCAGAACGGCTATTCCGCTATGCGGCGCTGGACGTTCAGAATTGACTTGTTTAGTTATGATATGGTGCTAGTCCCAATACATGTGGAGGTGCATTGGCTCTTGGCAGTCGTAGATTTCAGGCAGCCTCCTATTGCCATCTACAACAGCCTTGGTCTTCTATTTCTGCTTCTCGTTGCTGGCATATATGAAGAGCAACTGGCCCACGCGGGGCGACTGGGAATTTGTGCATGTCTAGTGTGACAGTTCGTCACCGCACGGATCCCTTCAACTAGCGTGATCGCCGACGTGCAACCGGCGAGAACTTGAGCGGCCGTGCAAGAAACGCGTATTGCAGCTCTCACTCCGCGATGTATTCCAAGGAGCACGAAAGCTGTGATGGCCGAGTTGGCGAAAGCGGAGGAGTATGTCTGCTTGAAGTTTCTGAAAAAACAGTCTTCGGTTGCCAAGACCATGTTGTGCGGGAATTACGCAAAGCCCATCTCAGCTCAGCCAAGCGACGCTGTGCTTCCTCGCCAAGACATAACACCCATCTACGACTGGCGGAACAAAAGTGGGAAATGCAGGCTCTCCCTCCGTGGATTCTGCTGAGTGGTACGTTTAGGTGAGAGGCAATCTCGTCAGCGCCGAACACGAAGAGAACACTCTGGAAGGTGTCTCGCCGCCGGAGGTTTCACCGGTGGTTCTACTCCGAAGCACAGGCGGCTGGCAACACTAAACAGTGTTCCCGTGAATATCGGAACAAAGGAGCTCTCGCCGGATATGGAAGTGAATACGGTGTTCGAGACGTACCCGCCTGAAGAATTGCTGGCGAAAGGCTTCAACCTTGAGGTCAAGTGCAATGACTTGCAGACGCTGAGAAAGAAAAAAATGGATGATACAATCTTCACCTTTTATATGAACATGCTAATGGAACGCTCCACGAAAAAATGATACCCTCGCATCTACGTGTTAAACAATTTCTTTTTTACCAAGCTTCGTCAGAACGGCTATTCCGCTGTGCGGCGCTGGACGTTCAGAATTGACTTGTTTAGTTATGATATAGTGCTAGTCCCAATACATGTGGAGGTGCATTGGCTCTTGGCAGTCGTAGATTTCAGGCAGCCTCCTATTGCCATCTACAACAGCCTTGGTCTTCTATTTCTGCTTCTCGTCGCTGGCATATATGAAGAGCAACTGGACCACGCGGGCCGACTGGGAATTTGTGCATGTCTATTGTGACAGCTCGTCACCGCACGGATCCCTTCAACTAGCGTGATCGCCGACGTGCAACCGGTGAGAACTTGAGCGGCCGTGCAAGAAACGCGTATTGCAGCTTTCACTCCGCGATGTATTCCAAGGAACACGAAAGCTGTGATGGCCGAGTTGGCGAAAGCGGAAGAGTGTGTCTGCTTGAAGTTTCTGAAAAAAGACTTCGGTTGCCAAGACCCCGTTGTGCGAAAATGACGCAAGGCCCATCTCAGCTCAGCCAAGCGACCCTGTGCTTCCTCGCCAAGACATAACGTACCCATCTGCGACTGGCGGTACACAAGTGGGAAATGCAGGCTCTCCCTCCGTAGATTCTGATGAGTGGTACGTTTAGGTGAGGTAATCTCGTCAGCGCCGAACAGGAAGAGAAGCACAGGCGGCTGGCAACACTAAACAGTGTTCCCATGAATTTCGGAACAAAGGAGCTCTCGCCGGACATGGAAGTGAACACGGTGATCGAGATGTACCCGCCTGAAGAATTGCTGGCGAAAAGCTTCAACCTTGAGGTCAAGTGCAATGACTTGCAGACGCTAAGAGAGAAAAATGAATCATACAATCTTCACGTTTTATATGAACATGCTAATGGAACGCTCCAAGAAAGATTGATACCCTCGCATATACATGTTAAACACTTTCTTTTTTACCAAGCTGCGTCAGAACGGCTATTCCGCTGTGCGGTGCTGGACGTTCAGAATTGACTTGTTTAGTTATGATATGCTGCTAGTCCCAATACATGTGGAGGTGCATTTCATACAATCTTCACGTTTTATATGAACATGCTAATGGAACGCTCCACGAAAGATTGATACCCTCGCATATACATGTTAAACACTTTCTTTTTTACCAAGCTGCGTCAGAAAGGCTATTCCGCTGTGCGGTGCTGGACGTTCAGAATTGACTTGTTTAGTTATGATATGGTGCTAGTCCCAATACATGTGGAGGTGCATTGGCTCTTGGCAGTCGTAGATTTCAGGCAGCCTCCTATTGCCATCTACAACAGCCTTGGTCTTCTATTTCTGCTTCTCGTCGCTGGCATATATGAAGAGCAACTGGCCCACGCGGGCCGACTGGGAATTTGTGCATGTCTAGTGTGACAGTTCGTCACCGCACGGATCCCTTCAACTAGCGTGATCGCCGTCGTGCAACCGGTGAGAACTTGAGCGGCCGTGCAAGAAACGCGTATTGCAGCTTTCACTCCGCGATTATGTATTCCAAGGAGCACGAAAGCTGTGATGGCCGAGTTGGCGAAAGCGGAAGAGTATGTCTGCTTGAAGTTTCTGAAAAAAGTCTTCTGTTGCCAAGACCCCGTTGTGTGAAAATGATGCAAAGCCCATCTCAGCTCAGCGAAGCGACACTGTGCTTCCTCGCCAAGACATAACATACCCATCTGCGACTGGCGGAACAAAAGTGGGAAATGCAGGCTCTCCCTCCGTGGATTCTGCTGAGTGGTACGTTTAGGTGAGAGGCAATCTCGTCAGCACCGAACACGAAGAGAACACTCTGGAAGGTGTCTCGCCGCCGGAGGTTTCACCGGTGGTTCTACTCCGAAGCACAGGCGGCTGGCAACACTAAACAGTGTTCCCGTGAATATCGGAACAAAAGAGCTCTCGCCGGATATGGAAGTGAATACGGTGTTCGAGACGTACCCGCTTGAAGAATTGCTGGCGAAAGGCTTCAGCCTTGAGGTCAAGTGCAATGACTTGCAGACGCTGAGAGAGAAAAAAAAGGAAGGTACAATCTTCACCTTTTATATGAACATGCTAATGGAACGCTCCACGAAAGAATGATTCCCTCGCATCTACGTGTTAAACACTTTCTTTTTTACCAAGCTGCGCCAGAACGGCTATTCCGCTATGCGGCGCTGGACGTTCAGAATTGACTTGTTTAGTTATGATATGGTGCTAGTCCCAATACATGTGGAGGTGCATTGGCTCTTGGCAGTCGTAGATTTCAGGCAGCCTCCTATTGCCATCTACAACAGCCTTGGTCTTCTATTTCTGCTTCTCGTTGCTGGCATATATGAAGAGCAACTGGCCCACGCGGGGCGACTGGGAATTTGTGCATGTCTAGTGTGACAGTTCGTCACCGCACGGATCCCTTCAACTAGCGTGATCGCCGACGTGCAACCGGCGAGAACTTGAGCGGCCGTGCAAGAAACGCGTATTGCAGCTCTAACTCCGCGATGTATTCCAAGGAGCACGAAAGCTGTGATGGCCGAGTTGGCGAAAGCGGAGGAGTATGTCTGCTTGAAGTTTCTGAAAAAACAGTCTTCGGTTGCCAAGACCATGTTGTGCGGGAATTACGCAAAGCCCATCTCAGCTCAGCCAAGCGACGCTGTGCTTCCTCGCCAAGACATAACGTACCCATCTGCGACTGGTGGAACACAAGTGGGAAATGCAGGCTCTCCCTCCGTGGATTCTGCTGAATGGTACGCTTAGGTGAGAGGTAATCTCGTCAGCGCCGAACAAGAAGAGAACACTCTGGAAGGTGTCTCGCCGCCGGAGGTTTCACCGGTGGTTCTACTCCGAAGCACAGGCGGCTGGCAGCACTAAACAGTGTTCCCGTGAATATCGGAACAAAGGAGCTCTCGCCGGATATGGAAGTGAATACGGTGTTCGAGACGTACCCGCCTGAAGAATTGCTGGCGAAAGGCTTCAACCTTGAGGTCAAGTGCAATGACTTGCAGACGCTGAGAAAGAAAAAAATGGATGATACAATCTTCACCTTTTATATGAACATGCTAATGGAACGCTCCACGAAAGAATGATACCCTCGCATCTACGTGTTAAACAATTTCTTTTTTACCAAGCTTCGTCAGAACGGCTATTCCGCTGTGCGGCGCTGGACGTTCAGAATTGACTTGTTTAGTTATGATATAGTGCTAGTCCCAATACGAGTGGAGGTGCATTGGCTCTTGGCAGTCGTAGATTTCAGGCAGCCTCCTAATGCCATCTACAACAGCCTTGGTCTATTTCTGCTTCTTGTCGCTGGAGTATATGAAGAGCAACTGGACCACGCGGGCGACTGGGAATTTGTGCATGTCTATTGTGACAGCTCGTCACCGCACGGATCCCTTTAACTAGCGTGATCGCCGACGTGCAACCGGTGAGAACTTGAGCGGCCGTGCAAGAAACGCGTATTACAGCTTTCACTCCGCGATGTATTCCAAGGAACACGAAAGCTGTGATGGCCGAGTTGGCGAAAGCGGAAGAGTGTGTCTGCTTGAAGTTTCTGAAAAAAGACTTCGGTTGCCAAGACCCCGTTGTGCGAGAATGACGCAAGGCCCATCTCAGCTCAGCCAAGCGACCCTGTGCTTCCTCGCCAAGACATAACGTACCCATCTGCGACTGGCGGTACACAAGTGGGAAATGCAGGCTCTTCCTCCGTAGATTCTGATGAGTGGTACGTTTAGGTGAGGTAATCTCGTCAGCGCCGAACAGGAAGAGAAGCACAGGCGGCTGGCAACACTAAACAGTGTTCCCATGAATTTCGGAACAAAGGAGCTCTCGCCGGACATGGAAGTGAACACGGTGATCGAGATGTACCCGCCTGAAGAATTGCTGGCGAAATGCTTCAACCTTGAGGTCAAGTGCAATGACTTGCAGACGCTAAGAGAGAAAAATGAATCATACAATCTTCACGTTTTATATGAACATGCTAATGGAACGCTCCACGAAAGATTGATAACCTCGCATATACATGTTAAACACTTTCTTTTTTACCAAGCTGCGTCAGAACGGCTATTCCGCTGTGCGGTGCTGGACGTTCAGAATTGACTTGTTTAGTTATGATATGGTGCTAGTCCCAATACATGTGGAGGTGCATTGGCTCTTGGCAGTCGTAGATTTCAGGCAGCCTCCTATTGCCATCTACAACAGCCTTGGTCTTCTATTTCTGCTTCTCGTCGCTGGCATATATGAAGAGCAACTGGCCCACGCGGGCCGACTGGGAATTTGTGCATGTCTACTGTGACAGTTTGTCACCGCACGGATCCCTTCAACTAGCGTGATCGCCGACGTGCAACCGGTGAGAACTTGAGCGGCCGTGCAAGAAACGCGTATTGCAGCTCTCACTCCGCGATGTATTCCAAGGAGCACGAAAGCTGTGATGGCCGAGTTGGCGAAAGCGGAGGAATATGTCTGCTTGAAGTTTCTGAAAAAACAGTCTTCGGTTGCCAAGACCCTGTTGTGCGGGAATTACGCAAAGCCCATCTCAGCTCAGCCAAGCGACGCTGTGCTTCCTCGCAAAGACATAACGTACCCATCTGCGACTGGCGGAACACAAGTGGGAAATGCAGGCTCTCCCTCCGTGGATTCTGCTGAGTGGTACGTTTAGGTGAGAGGTAATCTCGTCAGCGCCGAACACGAAGAGAACACTCTGGAAGGTGTCTCGCCGCCTGAGGTTTCACCGGTGGTTCTACTCCGAAGCACAGGCGGCTGGCAACACTAAACAGTGTTCCCGTGAATTTCGAAACAAAGGAGCTCTCGCCGGACATGGAAGTGAACGCGGTGATCGAGATGTACCCGCCTGAAGAATTGCTGGCGAAAAGCTTCAACCTTGAGGTCAAGTGCAATGACTTGCAGACGCTAAGAGAGAAAAGTGGATCATACAATCTTCACGTTTTATATGAACATGCTAATGGAACGCTCCACGAAAGATTGATACCCTCGCATATTCATGTTAAACACTTTCTTTTTTACCAAGCTGCGTGAGAACGGCTATTCCGCTGAGCGGTGCTGGACGTTCAGAATTGACTTGTTATTTATGATATGGTGCTAGTCCCAATACATGTGGAGGTGCATTGGCTCTTGGCAGTCGTAGATTTCAGGCAGCCTCCTATTGCCATCTACAACAGCATTGGTCTTCTTTTTCTGCTTCTCGTCGCTGGCATATATGAAGAGCAACTGGCCCACGCGGGGCGACTGGGAATTTGTGCATGTCTAGTGTGACAGTTCGTCACCGCACGGATCCCTTCAACTAGCGTGATCGCCGACGTGCAACCGGTGAGAACTTGAGCGGCCGTGCAAGAAACGCGTATTGCAGCTCTCACTCCGCGATGTATTCCAAGGAGCACGAAAGCTGTGATGGCCGAGTTGGCGAAAGCGGAAGAGTATGTCTGCTCGAAGTTTCTGAAAAAAACAGTCTTCGGTTGCCAAGACCCTGTTATGCGAGAATGACGCAAAGCCCATCTCAGCTCAGCCAAGCGACGCTGTGCTTCCTCGCCAAGACATAACGTACCCATCTGCGACTGGCGGAACACAAGTGGGAAATGCAGGCTCTCCCTCCGTGGATTCTGCTGAATGGTACGTTTAGGTGAGAGGTAATCTCGTCAGCGCCGAACAAGAAGAGAACACTCTGGAAGGTGTCTCGCCGCCGGAGGTTTCACCGGTGGTTCTACTCCGAAGCACAGGCGGCTGGCAACACTAAACAGTGTTCCCGTGAATATCGGAACAAAGGAGCTCTCGCCGGATATGGAAGTGAATACGGTGTTCCAGACGTACCCGCCTGAAGAATTGCTGGCGAAAGGCTTCAACCTTGAGGTCAAGTGCAATGACTTGCAGACGCTGAGAGAAAAAAAGGAAGGTACAATCTTCACCTTTTATATGAACATGCTAATGGAACGCTCCACGAAAGAATGATACCCTCGCATCTACGTGTTAAACACTTTCTTTTTTACCAAGCTGCGCCAGAACGGCTATTCCGCTGTGCGGCGCTGGACGTTCAGAATAGACTTGTTCAGATATGATATGGTGCTAGTCCCAATACATGTGGAGGTGCATTGGCTCTTGGCAGTCGTAGATTTCAGGCAGCCTCCTATTGCCATCTACAACAGCCTTGGTCTTCTATTTCTGCTTCTCGTCGCTGGCATATATGAAGAGCAACTGGAGCACGCGGGCCGAATGGGAATTTGTGCATGTCTAGTGTGACAGTTCGTCACCGCACGGATCCCTTCAACTAGCGTGATCGCCGACGTGCAACCGGTGAGAACTTGAGCGGCCGTGCAAGAAACGCGTATTGCAGCTTTCACTCCGCGATTACGTATTCCAAGGAGCACGAAAGCTGTGATGGCCGAGTTGGCGAAAGCGGAAGAGTATGTCTGCTTGAAGTTTCTGAAAAAACAGTCTTCTGTTGCCAAGACCCCGTTGTGTGAGAATGATGCAAAGCCCATCTCAGCTCAGCGAAGCGACACTGTGCTTCCTCGCCAAGACATAACACCCATCTACGACTGGCGGAACAAAAGTGGGAAATGCAGGCTCTCCCTCCGTGGATTCTGCTGAGTGGTACGTTTAGGTGAGAGGCAATCTCGTCAGCGCCGAACACGAAGAGAACACTCTGGAAGGTGTCTCGCCGCCGGAGGTTTCACCGGTGGTTCTACTCCGAAGCACAGGCGGCTGGCAACACTAAACAGTGTTCCCGTGAATATCGGAACAAAGGAGCTCTCGCCGGATATGGAAGTGAATACGGTGTTCGAGACGTACCCGCCTGAAGAATTGCTGGCGAAAGGCTTCAACCTTGAGGTCAAGTGCAATGACTTGCAGACGCTGAGAAAGAAAAAAATGGATGATACAATCTTCACCTTTTATATGAACATGCTAATGGAACGCTCCACGAAAAAATGATACCCTCGCATCTACGTGTTAAACAATTTCTTTTTTACCAAGCTTCGTCAGAACGGCTATTCCGCTGTGCGGCGCTGGACGTTCAGAATTGACTTGTTTAGTTATGATATAGTGCTAGTCCCAATACATGTGGAGGTGCATTGGCTCTTGGCAGTCGTAGATTTCAGGCAGCCTCCTATTGCCATCTACAACAGCCTTGGTCTTCTATTTCTGCTTCTCGTCGCTGGCATATATGAAGAGCAACTGGACCACGCGGGCCGACTGGGAATTTGTGCATGTCTATTGTGACAGCTCGTCACCGCACGGATCCCTTCAACTAGCGTGATCGCCGACGTGCAACCGGTGAGAACTTGAGCGGCCGTGCAAGAAACGCGTATTGCAGCTTTCACTCCGCGATGTATTCCAAGGAACACGAAAGCTGTGATGGCCGAGTTGGCGAAAGCGGAAGAGTGTGTCTGCTTGAAGTTTCTGAAAAAAGACTTCGGTTGCCAAGACCCCGTTGTGCGAGAATGACGCAAGGCCCATCTCAGCTCAGCCAAGCGGCCCTGTGCTTCCTCGCCAAGACATAACGTACCCATCTGCGACTGGCGGTACACAAGTGGGAAATGCAGGCTCTCCCTCCGTAGATTCTGATGAGTGGTACGTTTAGGTGAGGTAATCTCGTCAGCGCCGAACAGGAAGAGAAGCACAGGCGGCTGGCAACACTAAACAGTGTTCCCATGAATTTCGGAACAAAGGAGCTCTCGCCGGACATGGAAGTGAACACGGTGATCGAGATGTACCCGCCTGAAGAATTGCTGGCGAAAAGCTTCAACCTTGAAGTTAAGTTGCCCGGCTGTTGCTCAGGGACCGATCGCGCGCGCACTCCGAAGCCGGCGGCTTGGCCCCCTTGGTTGATGTGTGTTAGCTGTTTTTGGGGCTCCTCGAGAAGCCGCCATCCTGGCGCCGCCGAAATGGGTTTGTTTTGAGACAAACGCGGCAGATGGCGGCAACGACGGTTAACCGGCAGTGAGGAGGCCCGTCCTTGTAAAGTCGCACTCGGGCCGCAAGACGCGGCCGACGCGCGGACCCCTGGGGTTTCGAGAGGGGGTCGCGTGTAAATTTATTGCTTTCAACGGCGAACCGGCCGCGGGACGGGCCGGACGCCTCCGAGCAGGCAGCAGAATTGAGGAGCGCGACCAGGGCAGTGTGCGTGGTTCGGACTGGGTGTTCGGTTTCCCTGAGCTTCCGCTGGCGTTTTTAGTGATTTTGTGTCTCTGTGCTGTAACCAAGCGGAAATGCGCAACGTCTTCGTGGAATTCGCGCGGTGCCCGCGCGACAACAACAACGTGAGCACCGGCGTGCTATTGGCTCCTTCAGTTTGAACGGAATTCTCCTGATTGGCTCTGAGAAGCGCATTTCCTATTGGTTACAAAAAGGGTCCCCAGAATGCTGGGCGAAGGGATTTAAGGGCGAGTTTTTGGCGCGAACGGGGGAGATTGGAGATCGGAGGGCAGGTCGCCTGTGAGCGCCCGTACAATAAAGAGCTGGTGTCCCGAAGAAGTTGTCCAGTCTGTTCCGCAACGTGTCGCCGGATCACCGAACCATCAGAAGACTTCAAGATCAACACCATCGATCTGTCGGTCACCAACATCGATCGATCAGTCACCCTACATCAATCAAAATTAACTGGCGCAGTCGACAGGATGATTCCGGCGGCTTCCTGCGGAGCTGACACGGACACGGGCACTATGGGACACCAGTGGAAGGCGACACCCTGGTGAGAGGCCCCGGCGCGGCGGCTGATCATCGCGAGAAGTGGGCGCCGTTGCGGAGGAGGCAAGCGAGCTCCTGGTGACGGGCTTCGGAGGCTGGTGGCAGTGAAGAGAGGCGACATCCTGGTGCGAAGTCTCTGGAGCTGTTGGAGTTGAAGAGGGGACGGCAGCTGAGGAGAGTCCTGGACGAAGACTGGTGCAAATCTGCGGAGCAGGAGGGGAGGTTGGAGATCGGAGGGCAGGTCGCCTGTGAGTGCCCGTGCAATAAAGAGCTGGTGTCCCGAAGAAGTTGTCCAGTCTGTTCCGCAACGTGTCGCCGGATCACCGAACCATCAGAAGACTTCAAGATCAACACCATCGATCAGTCACCCAACAACATCAAGCAAAATTAACTGGCGCTAGGACGCGAGTTTTTCTTGTTAGATGTGGTAGCTGCGTGTATTTTCGGTGTGCTTTTGCGCATGTCTTGTTTTGTACGTCCCTTCGCATTTTTTTTTCATTGTTGTAACATGCTTAGTGTTGTGCGTACAGCGAGTGTACGCACAACATTCTCGGTAAGGAGGAGTTAAGTTGCCCGGCTGTTGCTCAGGGACCGATCGCGCGCGCACTCCGAAGCCGGCGGCTTGGCCCCCTTGGTTGATGTGTGTTAGCTGTTTTTGGGGCTCCTCGAGAAGCCGCCATCCTGGCGCCGCCGAAATGGGTTTGTTTTGAGACAAACGCGGCAGATGGCGGCAACGACGGTTAACCGGCAATGAGGAGGCCCGTCCTTGTAAAGTCGCACTCGGGCCGCAAGACGCGGCCGACGCGCGGACCCCTGGGGTTTCGAGAGGGGGTCGCGTGTAAATTTATTGCTTTCAACGGCGAACCGGCCGCGGGACGGGCCGGACGCCTCCGAGCAGGCAGCAGAATTGAGGAGCGCGACCAGGGCAGTGTGCGTGGTTCGGACTGGGTGTTCGGTTTCCCTGAGCTTCCGCTGGCGTTTTTAGTGATTTTGTGTCTCTGTGCTGTAACCAAGCGGAAATGCGCAACGTCTTCGTGGAATTCGCGCGGTGCCCGCGCGACAACAACAACGTGAGCACCGGCGTGCTATTGGCTCCTTCAGTTTGAACGGAATTCTCCTGATTGGCTCTGAGAAGCGCATTTCCTATTGGTTACAAAAAGGGTCCCCAGAATGCTGGGCGAAGGGATTTAAGGGCGAGTTTTTGGCGCGAACGGGGGAGATTGGAGATCGGAGGGCAGGTCGCCTGTGAGCGCCCGTACAATAAAGAGCTGGTGTCCCGAAGAAGTTGTCCAGTCTGTTCCGCAACGTGTCGCCGGATCACCGAACCATCAGAAGACTTCAAGATCAACACCATCGATCTGTCGGTCACCAACATCGATCGATCAGTCACCCTACATCAATCAAAATTAACTCTTGAGGTCAAGTGCAATGACTTGCAGACGCTAAGAGAGAAAAATGAATCATACAATCTTCACGTTTTATATGAACATGCTAATGGAACGCTCCAAGAAAGATTGATACCCTCGCATATACATGTTAAACACTTTCTTTTTTACCAAGCTGCGTCAGAACGGCTATTCCGCTGTGCGGTGCTGGACGTTCAGAATTGACTTGTTTAGTTATGATATGCTGCTAGTCCCAATACATGTGGAGGTGCATTTCATACAATCTTCACGTTTTATATGAACATGCTAATGGAACGCTCCACGAAAGATTGATACCCTCGCATATACATGTTAAACACTTTCTTTTTTACCAAGCTGCGTCAGAACGGCTATTCCGCTGTGCGGTGCTGGACGTTCAGAATTGACTTGTTTAGTTATGATATGGTGCTAGTCCCAATACATGTGGGGTGCATTGGCTCTTGGCAGTCGTAGATTTCAGGCAGCCTCCTATTGCCATCTACAACAGCCTTGGTCTTCTATTTCTGCTTCTCGTCGCTGGCATATATGAAGAGCAACTGGCCCACGCGGGCCGACTGGGAATTTGTGCATGTCTAGTGTGACAGTTCGTCACCGCACGGATCCCTTTAACTAGGGTGATCGCCGTCGTGCAACCGGTGAGAACTTGAGCGGCCGTGCAAGAAACGCGTATTGCAGCTTTCACTCCGCGATTATGTATTCCAAGGAGCACGAAAGCTGTGATGGCCGAGTTGGCGAAAGCGGAAGAGTATGTCTGCTTGAAGTTTCTGAAAAAAGTCTTCTGTTGCCAAGACCCCGTTGTGTGAAAATGATGCAAAGCCCATCTCAGCTCAGCGAAGCGACACTGTGCTTCCTCGCCAAGACATAACATACCCATCTGCGACTGGCGGAACAAAAGTGGGAAATGCAGGCTCTCCCTCCGTGGATTCTGCTGAGTGGTACGTTTAGGTGAGAGGCAATCTCGTCAGCACCGAACACGAAGAGAACACTCTGGAAGGTGTCTCGCCGCCGGAGGTTTCACCGGTGGTTCTACTCCGAAGCACAGGCGGCTGGCAACACTAAACAGTGTTCCCGTGAATATCGGAACAAAAGAGCTCTCGCCGGATATGGAAGTGAATACGGTGTTCGAGACGTACCCGCCTGAAGAATTGCTGGCGAAAGGCTTCAACCTTGAGGTCAAGTGCAATGACTTGCAGACGCTGAGAGAGAAAAAAAAGGAAGGTACAATCTTCACCTTTTATATGAACATGCTAATGGAACGCTCCACGAAAGAATGATACCCTTGCATCTACGTGTTAAACACTTTCTTTTTTACCAAGCTGCGCCAGAACGGCTATTCCGCTATGCGGCGCTGGACGTTCAGAATTGACTTGTTTAGTTATGATATGGTGCTAGTCCCAATACATGTGGAGGTGCATTGGCTCTTGGCAGTCGTAGATTTCAGGCAGCCTCCTATTGCCATCTACAACAGCCTTGGTCTTCTATTTCTGCTTCTCGTTGCTGGCATATATGAAGAGCAACTGGCCCACGCGGGGCGACTGGGAATTTGTGCATGTCTAGTGTGACAGTTCGTCACCGCACGGATCCCTTCAACTAGCGTGATCGCCGACGTGCAACCGGCGAGAACTTGAGCGGCCGTGCAAGAAACGCGTATTGCAGCTCTCACTCCGCGATGTATTCCAAGGAGCACGAAAGCTGTGATGGCCGAGTTGGCGAAAGCGGAGGAGTATGTCTGCTTGAAGTTTCTGAAAAAACAGTCTTCGGTTGCCAAGACCATGTTGTGCGGGAATTACGCAAAGCCCATCTCAGCTCAGCCAAGCGACGCTGTGCTTCCTCGCCAAGACATAACACCCATCTACGACTGGCGGAACAAAAGTGGGAAATGCAGGCTCTCCCTCCGTGGATTCTGCTGAGTGGTACGTTTAGGTGAGAGGCAATCTCGTCAGCGCCGAACACGAAGAGAACACTCTGGAAGGTGTCTCGCCGCCGGAGGTTTCACCGGTGGTTCTACTCCGAAGCACAGGCGGCTGGCAACACTAAACAGTGTTCCCGTGAATATCGGAACAAAGGAGCTCTCGCCGGATATGGAAGTGAATACGGTGTTCGACAGGCCGCCATTGGAATCTGAACCTGGCAACGTTTAACGCTAGAACTTTAGCTAGTGAGGCTAGCCTAGCAGTGCTGTTCGAGGAACTAGCGGGAATTAAATGGGATGTGATAGGGCTTAGCGAAGTTAGGAGGACAGGTGAGGCGTATACAGTACTAAAGGACGGACACATACTGTGCTATCGCGGGTTAGAGGGTAGACGAGAACTAGGTGTGGGTTTCCTCATTAATAAGGATATAGCTGGCAACGTAGAGGAGTTCTACAGTATTAACGAGAGGGTAGCAGCTATAGTAATTAGGCTGAATAGGAGGTACAAGCTGAAAGTGGTGCAGGCATACGCACCCACATCCAGCCATGATGACCAGACCGTTGAAAGCTTCTATGAGGACGTAGAATCAGCAATGAATAGAGTAAAATCGCAGTACACTGTACTGATGGGCGACTTCAATGCGAAGGTGGGCAAGAAGCAGGCTGACGACCACGCGGTAGGTGACTATGGGATAGGCTCTAGAAATAGCAGAGGAGAGTTATTAGTCGAATTCGCGGATAGAAATAATTTACGGATCATGAATACCTTCTTCCGCAAACGAGAAAACAGGAAGTGGACCTGGAAGAGCCCCAATGGTGAGATTAAAAATGAAATAGACTTCATACTATGCGCTAAACCTGGCATCATTCAGGATGTGGCCGTCCTCGGAAGGGTGCGTTGCAGCGACCACAGAATGGTAAGGTCTAGAATTAGCCTAGACTTGAAGAGGGAACGGAAGAAGCTAGCGAAGAAGAAGACCATTAACGAGTTAGCCGTAAGAGGGAAAGCACAGGAGTTTAGGATAGCGCTGCAAAACAGATACTCGGCTTTAACTGAGGAAGATGATCTTGATGTTCATTCAATGCACGATAACCTGACATCAATAATTACGGAGTGCGCAGTAGAAGTAGGCGGTAGGACAGTTCGAAAAGATACCGGGAAGCTATCTCAGGTGACGAAAGATCTGATTAAGAAGCGCCAAAACATGAAGGCATCTAACATTACCGATAGAATAGAACTAACGGAGCTATCAAAGTTAATAAATAAGCGCAAGGTAGCCGACATAAGGAAGTTTAATATGGAGAGAATCGAGCATGCTCTAAAGAACGGAGGTAGCCTAAAAACAGTGAAGAGGAAACTAGGCATAGGTAAAAACCAGATGTATGCATTAAGAGACAAGCAGGGCAATGTCATTAGCAATATGGATAAGATAGTTAACGTAGCCGAAGAGTTCTACACAGACCTGTACAGTAGCCAATGTAATCAGAACGCTAATGAGAAAGACAGCAGTGCACAGCAATGCGTCATCCCGCCAGTAACGAAAGATGAAGTAAAGAAAGCCTTAGAAGCAATGAAAAGGGGAAAAGCAGCTGGGGAGGATCAGGTAACAGCAGATCTGTTGAAGGATGGAGGGGACATCGTGCTAGAAAAACTAGCCACCCTGTATACGCAATGCCTTATGACCTCGACTGTACCAGAAGCTTGGAAGAATGCAAACATTATCTTAATTCATAAGAAGGGAGACGCCAAGGACTTGAAAAATTACAGGCCGATCAGCTTACTATCCGTTGCCTACAAAGTATTTACTAAGGTAATCGCTAATAGAGTCAGGGCAACGTTAGACTTTAATCAACCAAATGATCAGGCAGGCTTTCGTAAAGGATATTCTACAATAGATCATATTCACACCATCAATCAGGTGATAGAGAAATGCGCAGAATATAACCAACCTCTATATATAGCTTTCATTGATTACGAGAAAGCATTCGACTCAGTGGAAACCTCAGCAGTCATACAGGCATTGCGTAATCAGGGGGTAGAAGAGCCTTATGTCAAAATACTGGAAGATATATATAGCAACTGCACAGCTACTATAGTCCTCCATAAAGTCAGCAATAAAATTCCAATAAGGAAGGGCGTCAGGCAAGGAGACACGATCTCGCCAATGCTGTTCACCGCATGTTTGCAGGAGGTATTTCGAGGCCTGAATTTGGAACAGTTGGGAATAAGAGTAAATGGAGAATACCTAAATAATCTGAGATTTGCCGATGACATTGCCTTGCTGAGTCACTCAGGAGGTGAACTGCAAATCATGATCAACGAGTTAGACAGGCAGAGCAGATCGATGGGTCTAAAAATTAACATGCAGAAAACCAAGGTAATGTTCAACAGCCTAGCAAGGGAACAACAGTTCACAATTGGCAGCGAGAGCCTAGAAATTGTGCCGGAATACGTCTACTTAGGGCAGGTAGTGACAGCTGATCCGGATCATGAGAGGGAGATAACTAGAAGGATAAGAATGGGGTGGAGCGCATATGGCAAATTCTCGCAGATCATGAGTGGCAGTTTACCAATTTCCCTCAAGAGGAAAGTGTACAACAGCATAATCTTACCGGTACTCACCTACGGGGCAGAAACGTGGAGGCTAACGAAAAGAGTTCAGCTTAAGTTAAGGACAACGCAGCGAGCCATGGAAAGAAAAATGATAGGTGTAACGTTAAGAGATCGGAAGCGGGCAGAGTGGGTGAGGGAACAAACACGGGTTAATGACGTCCTAGTCGAAATCAAGAGAAAGAAATGGGCTTGGGCAGGGCATGTAATGCGAAGGCAAGATAACCGCTGGTCTTTAAGGGTAACGGAGTGGGTTCCAAGAGAAAGTAAGCGTAGCAGGGGGCGGCAGAAGGTTAGATGGGCGGATGAGATTAAGAAGTTCGCAGGCAAAGGGTGGATGCAGCTGGCAAAGGATAGGGTTAATTGGAGAGACATGGGAGAGGCCTTTGCCCTGCAGTGGGTGTAGTAGGGCTGATGATGATGACGGTGTTCGAGACGTACCCGCCTGAAGAATTGCTGGCGAAAGGCTTCAACCTTGAGGTCAAGTGCAATGACTTGCAGACGCTGAGAAAGAAAAAAATGGATGATACAATCTTCACCTTTTATATGAACATGCTAATGGAACGCTCCACGAAAAAATGATACCCTCGCATCTGCGTGTTAAACAATTTCTTTTTTACCAAGCTTCGTCAGAACGGCTATTCCGCTGTGCGGCGCTGGACGTTCAGAATTGACTTGTTTAGTTATGATATAGTGCTAGTCCCAATACATGTGGAGGTGCATTGGCTCTTGGCAGTCGTAGATTTCAGGCAGCCTCCTATTGCCATCTACAACAGCCTTGGTCTTCTATTTCTGCTTCTCGTCGCTGGCATATATGAAGAGCAACTGGACCACGCGGGCCGACTGGGAATTTGTGCATGTCTATTGTGACAGCTCGTCACCGCACGGATCCCTTCAACTAGCGTGATCGCCGACGTGCAACCGGTGAGAACTTGAGCGGCCGTGCAAGAAACGCGTATTGCAGCTTTCACTCCGCGATGTATTCCAAGGAACACGAAAGCTGTGATGGCCGAGTTGGCGAAAGCGGAAGAGTGTGTCTGCTTGAAGTTTCTGAAAAAAGACTTCGGTTGCCAAGACCCCGTTGTGCGAAAATGACGCAAGGCCCATCTCAGCTCAGCCAAGCGACCCTGTGCTTCCTCGCCAAGACATAACGTACCCATCTGCGACTGGCGGTACACAAGTGGGAAATGCAGGCTCTCCCTCCGTAGATTCTGATGAGTGGTACGTTTAGGTGAGGTAATCTCGTCAGCGCCGAACAGGAAGAGAAGCACAGGCGGCTGGCAACACTAAACAGTGTTCCCATGAATTTCGGAACAAAGGAGCTCTCGCCGGACATGGAAGTGAACACGGTGATCGAGATGTACCCGCCTGAAGAATTGCTGGCGAAAAGCTTCAACCTTGAAGTTAAGTTGCCCGGCTGTTGCTCAGGGACCGATCGCGCGCGCACTCCGAAGCCGGCGGCTTGGCCCCCTTGGTTGATGTGTGTTAGCTGTTTTTGGGGCTCCTCGAGAAGCCGCCATCCTGGCGCCGCCGAAATGGGTTTGTTTTGAGACAAACGCGGCAGATGGCGGCAACGACGGTTAACCGGCAGTGAGGAGGCCCGTCCTTGTAAAGTCGCACTCGGGCCGCAAGACGCGGCCGACGCGCGGACCCCTGGGGTTTCGAGAGGGGGTCGCGTGTAAATTTATTGCTTTCAACGGCGAACCGGCCGCGGGACGGGCCGGACGCCTCCGAGCAGGCAGCAGAATTGAGGAGCGCGACCAGGGCAGTGTGCGTGGTTCGGACTGGGTGTTCGGTTTCCCTGAGCTTCCGCTGGCGTTTTTAGTGATTTTGTGTCTCTGTGCTGTAACCAAGCGGAAATGCGCAACGTCTTCGTGGAATTCGCGCGGTGCCCGCGCGACAACAACAACGTGAGCACCGGCGTGCTATTGGCTCCTTCAGTTTGAACGGAATTCTCCTGATTGGCTCTGAGAAGCGCATTTCCTATTGGTTACAAAAAGGGTCCCCAGAATGCTGGGCGAAGGGATTTAAGGGCGAGTTTTTGGCGCGAACGGGGGAGATTGGAGATCGGAGGGCAGGTCGCCTGTGAGCGCCCGTACAATAAAGAGCTGGTGTCCCGAAGAAGTTGTCCAGTCTGTTCCGCAACGTGTCGCCGGATCACCGAACCATCAGAAGACTTCAAGATCAACACCATCGATCTGTCGGTCACCAACATCGATCGATCAGTCACCCTACATCAATCAAAATTAACTGGCGCAGTCGACAGGATGATTCCGGCGGCTTCCTGCGGAGCTGACACGGACACGGGCACTATGGGACACCAGCGGAAGGCGACACCCTGGTGAGAGGCCCCGGCGCGGCGGCTGATCATCGCGAGAAGTGGGCGCCGTTGCGGAGGAGGCAAGCGAGCTCCTGGTGACGGGCTTCGGAGGCTGGTGGCAGTGAAGAGAGGCGACATCCTGGTGCGAAGTCTCTGGAGCTGTTGGAGTTGAAGAGGGGACGGCAGCTGAGGAGAGTCCTGGACGAAGACTGGTGCAAATCTGCGGAGCAGGAGGGGAGGTTGGAGATCGGAGGGCAGGTCGCCTGTGAGTGCCCGTGCAATAAAGAGCTGGTGTCCCGAAGAAGTTGTCCAGTCTGTTCCGCAACGTGTCGCCGGATCACCGAACCATCAGAAGACTTCAAGATCAACACCATCGATCAGTCACCCAACAACATCAAGCAAAATTAACTGGCGCTAGGACGCGAGTTTTTCTTGTTAGATGTGGTAGCTGCGTGTATTTTCGGTGTGCTTTTGCGCATGTCTTGTTTTGTACGTCCCTTCGCATTTTTTTTTCATTGTTGTAACATGCTTAGTGTTGTGCGTACAGCGAGTGTACGCACAACATTCTCGGTAAGGAGGAGTTAAGTTGCCCGGCTGTTGCTCAGGGACCGATCGCGCGCGCACTCCGAAGCCGGCGGCTTGGCCCCCTTGGTTGATGTGTGTTAGCTGTTTTTGGGGCTCCTCGAGAAGCCGCCATCCTGGCGCCGCCGAAATGGGTTTGTTTTGAGACAAACGCGGCAGATGGCGGCAACGACGGTTAACCGGCAATGAGGAGGCCCGTCCTTGTAAAGTCGCACTCGGGCCGCAAGACGCGGCCGACGCGCGGACCCCTGGGGTTTCGAGAGGGGGTCGCGTGTAAATTTATTGCTTTCAACGGCGAACCGGCCGCGGGACGGGCCGGACGCCTCCGAGCAGGCAGCAGAATTGAGGAGCGCGACCAGGGCAGTGTGCGTGGTTCGGACTGGGTGTTCGGTTTCCCTGAGCTTCCGCTGGCGTTTTTAGTGATTTTGTGTCTCTGTGCTGTAACCAAGCGGAAATGCGCAACGTCTTCGTGGAATTCGCGCGGTGCCCGCGCGACAACAACAACGTGAGCACCGGCGTGCTATTGGCTCCTTCAGTTTGAACGGAATTCTCCTGATTGGCTCTGAGAAGCGCATTTCCTATTGGTTACAAAAAGGGTCCCCAGAATGCTGGGCGAAGGGATTTAAGGGCGAGTTTTTGGCGCGAACGGGGGAGATTGGAGATCGGAGGGCAGGTCGCCTGTGAGCGCCCGTACAATAAAGAGCTGGTGTCCCGAAGAAGTTGTCCAGTCTGTTCCGCAACGTGTCGCCGGATCACCGAACCATCAGAAGACTTCAAGATCAACACCATCGATCTGTCGGTCACCAACATCGATCGATCAGTCACCCTACATCAATCAAAATTAACTCTTGAGGTCAAGTGCAATGACTTGCAGACGCTAAGAGAGAAAAATGAATCATACAATCTTCACGTTTTATATGAACATGCTAATGGAACGCTCCAAGAAAGATTGATACCCTCGCATATACATGTTAAACACTTTCTTTTTTACCAAGCTGCGTCAGAACGGCTATTCCGCTGTGCGGTGCTGGACGTTCAGAATTGACTTGTTTAGTTATGATATGCTGCTAGTCCCAATACATGTGGAGGTGCATTTCATACAATCTTCACGTTTTATATGAACATGCTAATGGAACGCTCCACGAAAGATTGATACCCTCGCATATACATGTTAAACACTTTCTTTTTTACCAAGCTGCGTCAGAACGGCTATTCCGCTGTGCGGTGCTGGACGTTCAGAATTGACTTGTTTAGTTATGATATGGTGCTAGTCCCAATACATGTGGGGTGCATTGGCTCTTGGCAGTCGTAGATTTCAGGCAGCCTCCTATTGCCATCTACAACAGCCTTGGTCTTCTATTTCTGCTTCTCGTCGCTGGCATATATGAAGAGCAACTGGCCCACGCGGGCCGACTGGGAATTTGTGCATGTCTAGTGTGACAGTTCGTCACCGCACGGATCCCTTTAACTAGGGTGATCGCCGTCGTGCAACCGGTGAGAACTTGAGCGGCCGTGCAAGAAACGCGTATTGCAGCTTTCACTCCGCGATTATGTATTCCAAGGAGCACGAAAGCTGTGATGGCCGAGTTGGCGAAAGCGGAAGAGTATGTCTGCTTGAAGTTTCTGAAAAAAGTCTTCTGTTGCCAAGACCCCGTTGTGTGAAAATGATGCAAAGCCCATCTCAGCTCAGCGAAGCGACACTGTGCTTCCTCGCCAAGACATAACATACCCATCTGCGACTGGCGGAACAAAAGTGGGAAATGCAGGCTCTCCCTCCGTGGATTCTGCTGAGTGGTACGTTTAGGTGAGAGGCAATCTCGTCAGCACCGAACACGAAGAGAACACTCTGGAAGGTGTCTCGCCGCCGGAGGTTTCACCGGTGGTTCTACTCCGAAGCACAGGCGGCTGGCAACACTAAACAGTGTTCCCGTGAATATCGGAACAAAAGAGCTCTCGCCGGATATGGAAGTGAATACGGTGTTCGAGACGTACCCGCCTGAAGAATTGCTGGCGAAAGGCTTCAACCTTGAGGTCAAGTGCAATGACTTGCAGACGCTGAGAGAGAAAAAAAAGGAAGGTACAATCTTCACCTTTTATATGAACATGCTAATGGAACGCTCCACGAAAGAATGATACCCTTGCATCTACGTGTTAAACACTTTCTTTTTTACCAAGCTGCGCCAGAACGGCTATTCCGCTATGCGGCGCTGGACGTTCAGAATTGACTTGTTTAGTTATGATATGGTGCTAGTCCCAATACATGTGGAGGTGCATTGGCTCTTGGCAGTCGTAGATTTCAGGCAGCCTCCTATTGCCATCTACAACAGCCTTGGTCTTCTATTTCTGCTTCTCGTTGCTGGCATATATGAAGAGCAACTGGCCCACGCGGGGCGACTGGGAATTTGTGCATGTCTAGTGTGACAGTTCGTCACCGCACGGATCCCTTCAACTAGCGTGATCGCCGACGTGCAACCGGCGAGAACTTGAGCGGCCGTGCAAGAAACGCGTATTGCAGCTCTCACTCCGCGATGTATTCCAAGGAGCACGAAAGCTGTGATGGCCGAGTTGGCGAAAGCGGAGGAGTATGTCTGCTTGAAGTTTCTGAAAAAACAGTCTTCGGTTGCCAAGACCATGTTGTGCGGGAATTACGCAAAGCCCATCTCAGCTCAGCCAAGCGACGCTGTGCTTCCTCGCCAAGACATAACACCCATCTACGACTGGCGGAACAAAAGTGGGAAATGCAGGCTCTCCCTCCGTGGATTCTGCTGAGTGGTACGTTTAGGTGAGAGGCAATCTCGTCAGCGCCGAACACGAAGAGAACACTCTGGAAGGTGTCTCGCCGCCGGAGGTTTCACCGGTGGTTCTACTCCGAAGCACAGGCGGCTGGCAACACTAAACAGTGTTCCCGTGAATATCGGAACAAAGGAGCTCTCGCCGGATATGGAAGTGAATACGGTGTTCGACAGGCCGCCATTGGAATCTGAACCTGGCAACGTTTAACGCTAGAACTTTAGCTAGTGAGGCTAGCCTAGCAGTGCTGTTCGAGGAACTAGCGGGAATTAAATGGGATGTGATAGGGCTTAGCGAAGTTAGGAGGACAGGTGAGGCGTATACAGTACTAAAGGACGGACACATACTGTGCTATCGCGGGTTAGAGGGTAGACGAGAACTAGGTGTGGGTTTCCTCATTAATAAGGATATAGCTGGCAACGTAGAGGAGTTCTACAGTATTAACGAGAGGGTAGCAGCTATAGTAATTAGGCTGAATAGGAGGTACAAGCTGAAAGTGGTGCAGGCATACGCACCCACATCCAGCCATGATGACCAGACCGTTGAAAGCTTCTATGAGGACGTAGAATCAGCAATGAATAGAGTAAAATCGCAGTACACTGTACTGATGGGCGACTTCAATGCGAAGGTGGGCAAGAAGCAGGCTGACGACCACGCGGTAGGTGACTATGGGATAGGCTCTAGAAATAGCAGAGGAGAGTTATTAGTCGAATTCGCGGATAGAAATAATTTACGGATCATGAATACCTTCTTCCGCAAACGAGAAAACAGGAAGTGGACCTGGAAGAGCCCCAATGGTGAGATTAAAAATGAAATAGACTTCATACTATGCGCTAAACCTGGCATCATTCAGGATGTGGCCGTCCTCGGAAGGGTGCGTTGCAGCGACCACAGAATGGTAAGGTCTAGAATTAGCCTAGACTTGAAGAGGGAACGGAAGAAGCTAGCGAAGAAGAAGACCATTAACGAGTTAGCCGTAAGAGGGAAAGCACAGGAGTTTAGGATAGCGCTGCAAAACAGATACTCGGCTTTAACTGAGGAAGATGATCTTGATGTTCATTCAATGCACGATAACCTGACATCAATAATTACGGAGTGCGCAGTAGAAGTAGGCGGTAGGACAGTTCGAAAAGATACCGGGAAGCTATCTCAGGTGACGAAAGATCTGATTAAGAAGCGCCAAAACATGAAGGCATCTAACATTACCGATAGAATAGAACTAACGGAGCTATCAAAGTTAATAAATAAGCGCAAGGTAGCCGACATAAGGAAGTTTAATATGGAGAGAATCGAGCATGCTCTAAAGAACGGAGGTAGCCTAAAAACAGTGAAGAGGAAACTAGGCATAGGTAAAAACCAGATGTATGCATTAAGAGACAAGCAGGGCAATGTCATTAGCAATATGGATAAGATAGTTAACGTAGCCGAAGAGTTCTACACAGACCTGTACAGTAGCCAATGTAATCAGAACGCTAATGAGAAAGACAGCAGTGCACAGCAATGCGTCATCCCGCCAGTAACGAAAGATGAAGTAAAGAAAGCCTTAGAAGCAATGAAAAGGGGAAAAGCAGCTGGGGAGGATCAGGTAACAGCAGATCTGTTGAAGGATGGAGGGGACATCGTGCTAGAAAAACTAGCCACCCTGTATACGCAATGCCTTATGACCTCGACTGTACCAGAAGCTTGGAAGAATGCAAACATTATCTTAATTCATAAGAAGGGAGACGCCAAGGACTTGAAAAATTACAGGCCGATCAGCTTACTATCCGTTGCCTACAAAGTATTTACTAAGGTAATCGCTAATAGAGTCAGGGCAACGTTAGACTTTAATCAACCAAATGATCAGGCAGGCTTTCGTAAAGGATATTCTACAATAGATCATATTCACACCATCAATCAGGTGATAGAGAAATGCGCAGAATATAACCAACCTCTATATATAGCTTTCATTGATTACGAGAAAGCATTCGACTCAGTGGAAACCTCAGCAGTCATACAGGCATTGCGTAATCAGGGGGTAGAAGAGCCTTATGTCAAAATACTGGAAGATATATATAGCAACTGCACAGCTACTATAGTCCTCCATAAAGTCAGCAATAAAATTCCAATAAGGAAGGGCGTCAGGCAAGGAGACACGATCTCGCCAATGCTGTTCACCGCATGTTTGCAGGAGGTATTTCGAGGCCTGAATTTGGAACAGTTGGGAATAAGAGTAAATGGAGAATACCTAAATAATCTGAGATTTGCCGATGACATTGCCTTGCTGAGTCACTCAGGAGGTGAACTGCAAATCATGATCAACGAGTTAGACAGGCAGAGCAGATCGATGGGTCTAAAAATTAACATGCAGAAAACCAAGGTAATGTTCAACAGCCTAGCAAGGGAACAACAGTTCACAATTGGCAGCGAGAGCCTAGAAATTGTGCCGGAATACGTCTACTTAGGGCAGGTAGTGACAGCTGATCCGGATCATGAGAGGGAGATAACTAGAAGGATAAGAATGGGGTGGAGCGCATATGGCAAATTCTCGCAGATCATGAGTGGCAGTTTACCAATTTCCCTCAAGAGGAAAGTGTACAACAGCATAATCTTACCGGTACTCACCTACGGGGCAGAAACGTGGAGGCTAACGAAAAGAGTTCAGCTTAAGTTAAGGACAACGCAGCGAGCCATGGAAAGAAAAATGATAGGTGTAACGTTAAGAGATCGGAAGCGGGCAGAGTGGGTGAGGGAACAAACACGGGTTAATGACGTCCTAGTCGAAATCAAGAGAAAGAAATGGGCTTGGGCAGGGCATGTAATGCGAAGGCAAGATAACCGCTGGTCTTTAAGGGTAACGGAGTGGGTTCCAAGAGAAAGTAAGCGTAGCAGGGGGCGGCAGAAGGTTAGATGGGCGGATGAGATTAAGAAGTTCGCAGGCAAAGGGTGGATGCAGCTGGCAAAGGATAGGGTTAATTGGAGAGACATGGGAGAGGCCTTTGCCCTGCAGTGGGTGTAGTAGGGCTGATGATGATGACGGTGTTCGAGACGTACCCGCCTGAAGAATTGCTGGCGAAAGGCTTCAACCTTGAGGTCAAGTGCAATGACTTGCAGACGCTGAGAAAGAAAAAAATGGATGATACAATCTTCACCTTTTATATGAACATGCTAATGGAACGCTCCACGAAAAAATGATACCCTCGCATCTGCGTGTTAAACAATTTCTTTTTTACCAAGCTTCGTCAGAACGGCTATTCCGCTGTGCGGCGCTGGACGTTCAGAATTGACTTGTTTAGTTATGATATAGTGCTAGTCCCAATACATGTGGAGGTGCATTGGCTCTTGGCAGTCGTAGATTTCAGGCAGCCTCCTATTGCCATCTACAACAGCCTTGGTCTTCTATTTCTGCTTCTCGTCGCTGGCATATATGAAGAGCAACTGGACCACGCGGGCCGACTGGGAATTTGTGCATGTCTATTGTGACAGCTCGTCACCGCACGGATCCCTTCAACTAGCGTGATCGCCGACGTGCAACCGGTGAGAACTTGAGCGGCCGTGCAAGAAACGCGTATTGCAGCTTTCACTCCGCGATGTATTCCAAGGAACACGAAAGCTGTGATGGCCGAGTTGGCGAAAGCGGAAGAGTGTGTCTGCTTGAAGTTTCTGAAAAAAGACTTCGGTTGCCAAGACCCCGTTGTGCGAAAATGACGCAAGGCCCATCTCAGCTCAGCCAAGCGACCCTGTGCTTCCTCGCCAAGACATAACGTACCCATCTGCGACTGGCGGTACACAAGTGGGAAATGCAGGCTCTCCCTCCGTAGATTCTGATGAGTGGTACGTTTAGGTGAGGTAATCTCGTCAGCGCCGAACAGGAAGAGAAGCACAGGCGGCTGGCAACACTAAACAGTGTTCCCATGAATTTCGGAACAAAGGAGCTCTCGCCGGACATGGAAGTGAACACGGTGATCGAGATGTACCCGCCTGAAGAATTGCTGGCGAAAAGCTTCAACCTTGAGGTCAAGTGCAATGACTTGCAGACGCTAAGAGAGAAAAATGAATCATACAATCTTCACGTTTTATATGAACATGCTAATGGAACGCTCCAAGAAAGATTGATACCCTCGCATATACATGTTAAACACTTTCTTTTTTACCAAGCTGCGTCAGAACGGCTATTCCGCTGTGCGGTGCTGGACGTTCAGAATTGACTTGTTTAGTTATGATATGCTGCTAGTCCCAATACATGTGGAGGTGCATTTCATACAATCTTCACGTTTTATATGAACATGCTAATGGAACGCTCCACGAAAGATTGATACCCTCGCATATACATGTTAAACACTTTCTTTTTTACCAAGCTGCGTCAGAACGGCTATTCCGCTGTGCGGTGCTGGACGTTCAGAATTGACTTGTTTAGTTATGATATGGTGCTAGTCCCAATACATGTGGAGGTGCATTGGCTCTTGGCAGTCGTAGATTTCAGGCAGCCTCCTATTGCCATCTACAACAGCCTTGGTCTTCTATTTCTGCTTCTCGTCGCTGGCATATATGAAGAGCAACTGGCCCACGCGGGCCGACTGGGAATTTGTGCATGTCTAGTGTGACAGTTCGTCACCGCACGGATCCCTTCAACTAGCGTGATCGCCGTCGTGCAACCGGTGAGAACTTGAGCGGCCGTGCAAGAAACGCGTATTGCAGCTTTCACTCCGCGATTATGTATTCCAAGGAGCACGAAAGCTGTGATGGCCGAGTTGGCGAAAGCGGAAGAGTATGTCTGCTTGAAGTTTCTGAAAAAAGTCTTCTGTTGCCAAGACCCCGTTGTGTGAAAATGATGCAAAGCCCATCTCAGCTCAGCGAAGCGACACTGTGCTTCCTCGCCAAGACATAACATACCCATCTGCGACTGGCGGAACAAAAGTGGGAAATGCAGGCTCTCCCTCCGTGGATTCTGCTGAGTGGTACGTTTAGGTGAGAGGCAATCTCGTCAGCACCGAACACGAAGAGAACACTCTGGAAGGTGTCTCGCCGCCGGAGGTTTCACCGGTGGTTCTACTCCGAAGCACAGGCGGCTGGCAACACTAAACAGTGTTCCCGTGAATATCGGAACAAAAGAGCTCTCGCCGGATATGGAAGTGAATACGGTGTTCGAGACGTACCCGCCTGAAGAATTGCTGGCGAAAGGCTTCAGCCTTGAGGTCAAGTGCAATGACTTGCAGACGCTGAGAGAGAAAAAAAAGGAAGGTACAATCTTCACCTTTTATATGAACATGCTAATGGAACGCTCCACGAAAGAATGATACCCTCGCATCTACGTGTTAAACACTTTCTTTTTTACCAAGCTGCGCCAGAACGGCTATTCCGCTATGCGGCGCTGGACGTTCAGAATTGACTTGTTTAGTTATGATATGGTGCTAGTCCCAATACATGTGGAGGTGCATTGGCTCTTGGCAGTCGTAGATTTCAGGCAGCCTCCTATTGCCATCTACAACAGCCTTGGTCTTCTATTTCTGCTTCTCGTTGCTGGCATATATGAAGAGCAACTGGCCCACGCGGGGCGACTGGGAATTTGTGCATGTCTAGTGTGACAGTTCGTCACCGCACGGATCCCTTCAACTAGCGTGATCGCCGACGTGCAACCGGCGAGAACTTGAGCGGCCGTGCAAGAAACGCGTATTGCAGCTCTAACTCCGCGATGTATTCCAAGGAGCACGAAAGCTGTGATGGCCGAGTTGGCGAAAGCGGAGGAGTATGTCTGCTTGAAGTTTCTGAAAAAACAGTCTTCGGTTGCCAAGACCATGTTGTGCGGGAATTACGCAAAGCCCATCTCAGCTCAGCCAAGCGACGCTGTGCTTCCTCGCCAAGACATAACGTACCCATCTGCGACTGGTGGAACACAAGTGGGAAATGCAGGCTCTCCCTCCGTGGATTCTGCTGAATGGTACGCTTAGGTGAGAGGTAATCTCGTCAGCGCCGAACAAGAAGAGAACACTCTGGAAGGTGTCTCGCCGCCGGAGGTTTCACCGGTGGTTCTACTCCGAAGCACAGGCGGCTGGCAGCACTAAACAGTGTTCCCGTGAATATCGGAACAAAGGAGCTCTCGCCGGATATGGAAGTGAATACGGTGTTCGAGACGTACCCGCCTGAAGAATTGCTGGCGAAAGGCTTCAACCTTGAGGTCAAGTGCAATGACTTGCAGACGCTGAGAAAGAAAAAAATGGATGATACAATCTTCACCTTTTATATGAACATGCTAATGGAACGCTCCACGAAAGAATGATACCCTCGCATCTACGTGTTAAACAATTTCTTTTTTACCAAGCTTCGTCAGAACGGCTATTCCGCTGTGCGGCGCTGGACGTTCAGAATTGACTTGTTTAGTTATGATATAGTGCTAGTCCCAATACGAGTGGAGGTGCATTGGCTCTTGGCAGTCGTAGATTTCAGGCAGCCTCCTAATGCCATCTACAACAGCCTTGGTCTATTTCTGCTTCTTGTCGCTGGAGTATATGAAGAGCAACTGGACCACGCGGGCGACTGGGAATTTGTGCATGTCTATTGTGACAGCTCGTCACCGCACGGATCCCTTTAACTAGCGTGATCGCCGACGTGCAACCGGTGAGAACTTGAGCGGCCGTGCAAGAAACGCGTATTACAGCTTTCACTCCGCGATGTATTCCAAGGAACACGAAAGCTGTGATGGCCGAGTTGGCGAAAGCGGAAGAGTGTGTCTGCTTGAAGTTTCTGAAAAAAGACTTCGGTTGCCAAGACCCCGTTGTGCGAGAATGACGCAAGGCCCATCTCAGCTCAGCCAAGCGACCCTGTGCTTCCTCGCCAAGACATAACGTACCCATCTGCGACTGGCGGTACACAAGTGGGAAATGCAGGCTCTTCCTCCGTAGATTCTGATGAGTGGTACGTTTAGGTGAGGTAATCTCGTCAGCGCCGAACAGGAAGAGAAGCACAGGCGGCTGGCAACACTAAACAGTGTTCCCATGAATTTCGGAACAAAGGAGCTCTCGCCGGACATGGAAGTGAACACGGTGATCGAGATGTACCCGCCTGAAGAATTGCTGGCGAAAGGCTTCAACCTTGAGGTCAAGTGCAATGACTTGCAGACGCTGAGAAAGAAAAAAATGGATGATACAATCTTCACCTTTTATATGAACATGCTAATGGAACGCTCCACGAAAAAATGATACCCTCGCATCTACGTGTTAAACAATTTCTTTTTTACCAAGCTTCGTCAGAACGGCTATTCCGCTGTGCGGTGCTGGACGTTCAGAATTGACTTGTTTAGTTATGATATGGTGCTAGTCCCAATACATGTGGAGGTGCATTGGCTCTTGGCAGTCGTAGATTTCAGGCAGCCTCCTATTGCCATCTACAACAGCCTTGGTCTTCTATTTCTGCTTCTCGTCGCTGGCATATATGAAGAGCAACTGGCCCACGCGTGCCGACTGGGAATTTGTGCATGTCTACTGTGACAGTTTGTCACCGCACGGATCCCTTCAACTAGCGTGATCGCCGACGTGCAACCGGTGAGAACTTGAGCGGCCGTGCAAGAAACGCGTATTGCAGCTCTCACTCCGCGATGTATTCCAAGGAGCACGAAAGCTGTGATGGCCGAGTTGGCGAAAGCGGAGGAATATGTCTGCTTGAAGTTTCTGAAAAAACAGTCTTCGGTTGCCAAGACCCTGTTGTGCGGGAATTACGCAAAGCCCATCTCAGCTCAGCCAAGCGACGCTGTGCTTCCTCGCCAAGACATAACGTACCCATCTGCGACTGGCGGAACACAAGTGGGAAATGCAGGCTCTCCCTCCGTGGATTCTGCTGAGTGGTACGTTTAGGTGAGAGGCAATCTCGTCAGCGCCGAACACGAAGAGAACACTCTGGAAGGTGTCTCGCCGCCGGAGGTTTCACCGGTGGTTCTACTCCGAAGCACAGGCGGCTGGCAGCACTAAACAGTGTTCCCGTGAATATCGGAACAAAGGAGCTCTCGCCGGATATGGAAGTGAATACGGTGTTCGAGACGTACCCGCCTGAAGAATTGCTGGCGAAAGGCTTCAACCTTGAGGTCAAGTGCAATGACTTGCAGACGCTGAGAAAGAAAAAAATGGATGATACAATCTTCACCTTTTATATGAACATGCTAATGGAACGCTCCACGAAAAAATGATACCCTCGCATCTACGTGTTAAACAATTTCTTTTTTACCAAGCTTCGTCAGAACGGCTATTCCGCTGTGCGGCGCTGGACGTTCAGAATTGACTTGTTTAGTTATGATATAGTGCTAGTCCCAATACATGTGGAGGTGCATTGGCTCTTGGCAGTCGTAGATTTCAGGCAGCCTCCTATTGCCATCTACAACAGCCTTGGTCTTCTATTTCTGCTTCTCGTCGCTGGCATATATGAAGAGCAACTGGACCACGCGGGCCGACTGGGAATTTGTGCATGTCTATTGTGACAGCTCGTCACCGCACGGATCCCTTCAACTAGCGTGATCGCCGACGTGCAACCGGTGAGAACTTGAGCGGCCGTGCAAGAAACGCGTATTGCAGCTTTCACTCCGCGATTACGTATTCCAAGGAGCACGAAAGCTATGATGGCGGAGTTGGCGAAAGCGGAAGAGTATGTCTGCTTGAAGTTTCTGAAAAAAGTCTTCTGTTGCCAAGACCCCGTTGTGTGAGAATGATGCAAAGCCCATCTCAGCTCAGCGAAGCGACACTGTGCTTCCTCGCCAAGACATAACACCCATCTACGACTGGCGGAACAAAAGTGGGAAATGCAGGCTCTCCCTCCGTGGATTCTGCTGAGGGGTACGTTTAGGTGAGAGGCAATCTCGTCAGCGCCGAACACGAAGAGAACACTCTGGAAGGTGTCTCGCCGCCGGAGGTTTCACCGGTGGTTCTACTCCGAAGCACAGGCGGCTGGCAACACTAAACAGTGTTCCCGTGAATATCGGAACAAAGGAGCTCTCGCCGGATATGGAAGTGAATACGGTGTTCGAGACGTACCCGCCTGAAGAATTGCTGGCGAAAGGCTTCAACCTTGAGGTCAAGTGCAATGACTTGCAGACGCTAAGAAAGAAAAAAAAGGAAGGTACAATCTTCACCTTTTATATGAACATGCTAATGGAACGCTCCACGAAAGAATGATACCCTCGCATCTACGTGTTAAACACTTTCTTTTTTACCAAGCTGCTCCAGAACGGCTATTCCGCTGTGCGGCGCTGGACGTTCAGAATAGACTTGTTCAGATATGATATGGTGCTAGTCCCAATACATTTGGAGGTGCATTGGCTCTTGGCAGTCGTAGATTTCAGGCAGCCTCCTATTGCCATCTACAACAGCCTTGGTCTTCTATTTCTGCTTCTCGTCGCTGGCATATATGAAGAGCAACTGCAGCACGCGGGCCGAATGGGAATTTGTGCATGTCTAGTGTGACAGTTCGTCACCGCACGGATCCCTTCAACTAGCGTGATCGCCGACGTGCAACCGGTGAGAACTTGAGCGGCCGTGCAAGAAACGCGTATTGCAGCTTTCACTCCGCGATTACGTATTCCAAGGAGCACGAAAGCTGTGATGGCCGAGTTGGCGAAAGCGGAAGAGTATGTCTGCTTGAAGTTTCTGAAAAAACAGTCTTCTGTTGCCAAGACCCCGTTGTGTGAGAATGATGCAAAGCCCATCTCAGCTCAGCGAAGCGACACTGTGCTTCCTCGCCAAGACATAACACCCATCTACGACTGGCGGAACAAAAGTGGGAAATGCAGGCTCTCCCTCCGTGGATTCTGCTGAGTGGTACGTTTAGGTGAGAGGCAATCTCGTCAGCGCCGAACACGAAGAGAACACTCTGGAAGGTGTCTCGCCGCCGGAGGTTTCACCGGTGGTTCTACTCCGAAGCACAGGCGGCTGGCAACACTAAACAGTGTTCCCGTGAATATCGGAACAAAGGAGCTCTCGCCGGATATGGAAGTGAATACGGTGTTCGAGACGTACCCGCCTGAAGAATTGCTGGCGAAAGGCTTCAACCTTGAGGTCAAGTGCAATGACTTGCAGACGCTGAGAAAGAAAAAAATGGATGATACAATCTTCACCTTTTATATGAACATGCTAATGGAACGCTCCACGAAAAAATGATACCCTCGCATCTACGTGTTAAACAATTTCTTTTTTACCAAGCTTCGTCAGAACGGCTATTCCGCTGTGCGGCGCTGGACGTTCAGAATTGACTTGTTTAGTTATGATATAGTGCTAGTCCCAATACATGTGGAGGTGCATTGGCTCTTGGCAGTCGTATATTTCAGGCAGCCTCCTATTGCCATCTACAACAGCCTTGGTCTTCTATTTCTGCTTCTCGTCGCTGGCATATATGAAGAGCAACTGGACCACGCGGGCCGACTGGGAATTTGTGCATGTCTATTGTGACAGCTCGTCACCGCACGGATCCCTTCAACTAGCGTGATCGCCGACGTGCAACCGGTGAGAACTTGAGCGGCCGTGCAAGAAACGCGTATTGCAGCTTTCACTCCGCGATTACGTATTCCAAGGAGCACGAAAGCTATGATGGCTGAGTTGGCGAAAGCGGAAGAGTATGTCTGCTTGAAGTTTCTGAAAAAAGTCTTCTGTTGCCAAGACCCCGTTGTGTGAGAATGATGCAAAGCCTATCTCAGCTCAGCGAAGCGACACTGTGCTTCCTCGCCAAGACATAACACCCATCTACGACTGGCGGAACAAAAGTGGGAAATGCAGGCTCTCCCTCCGTGGATTCTGCTGAGTGGTACGTTTAGGTGAGAGGCAATCTCGTCAGCGCCGAACACGAAGAGAACACTCTGGAAGGTGTCTCGCCGCCGGAGGTTTCACCGGTGGTTCTACTCCGAAGCACAGGCGGCTGGCAACACTAAACAGTGTTCCCGTGAATATCGGAACAAAAGAGCTCTCGCCGGATATGGAAGTGAATACGGTGTTCGAGACGTACCCGCCTGAAGAATTGCTGGCGAAAGGCTTCAACCTTGAGGTCAAGTGCAATGACTTGCAGACGCTGAGAGAGAAAAAAAAGGAAGGTACAATCTTCACCTTTTATATGAACATGCTAATGGAACGCTCCACGAAAGAATGATACCCTCGCATCTACGTGTTAAACACTTTCTTTTTTACCAAGCTGCGCCAGAACGGCTATTCCGCTGTGCGGCGCTGGACGTTCAGAATTGACTTGTTTAGTTATGATATGGTGCTAGTCCCAATACATGTGGAGGTGCATTGGCTCTTGGCAGTCGTAGATTTCAGGCAGCCTCCTATTGCCATCTACAACAGCCTTGGTCTTCTATTTCTGCTTCTCGTTGCTGGCATATATGAAGAGCAACTGGCCCACGCGGGGCGACTGGGAATTTGTGCATGTCTAGTGTGACAGTTCGTCACCGCACGGATCCCTTCAACTAGCGTGATCGCCGACGTGCAACCGGCGAGAACTTGAGCGGCCGTGCAAGAAACGCGTATTGCAGCTCTCACTCCGCGATGTATTCCAAGGAGCACGAAAGCTGTGATGGCCGAGTTGGCGAAAGCGGAGGAGTATGTCTGCTTGAAGTCTCTGAAAAAAGAGTTCGGTTGCCAAGACCCCGTTGTGCGAGAATGACGCAAGGCCCATCTCAGCTCAGCCAAGCGACCCTGTGCTTCCTCGCCAAGACATAACGTACCCATCTGCGACTGGTGGTACACAAGTGGGAAATGCAGGCTCTTCCTCCGTAGATTCTGATGAGTGGTACGTTTAGGTGAGGTAATCTCGTCAGCGCCGAACAGGAAGAGAAGCACAGGCGGCTGGCAACACTAAACAGTGTTCCCATGAATTTCGGAACAAAGGAGCTCTCGCCGGACATGGAAGTGAACACGGTGATCGAGATGTACCCGCCTGAAGAATTGCTGGCGAAATGCTTCAACCTTGAGGTCAAGTGCAATGACTTGCAGACGCTAAGAGAGAAAAATGAATCATACAATCTTCACGTTTTATATGAACATGCTAATGGAACGCTCCACGAAAGATTGATACCCTCGCATATACATGTTAAACACTTTCTTTTTTACCAAGCTGCGTCAGAACGGCTATTCCGCTGTGCGGTGCTGGACGTTCAGAATTGACTTGTTTAGTTATGATATGGTGCTAGTCCCAATACATGTGGAGGTGCATTGGCTCTTGGCAGTCGTAGATTTCAGGCAGCCTCCTATTGCCATCTACAACAGCCTTGGTCTTCTATTTCTGCTTCTCGTCGCTGGCATATATGAAGAGCAACTGGCCCACGCGGGCCGACTGGGAATTTGTGCATGTCTACTGTGACAGTTTGTCACCGCACGGATCCCTTCAACTAGCGTGATCGCCGACGTGCAACCGGTGAGAACTTGAGCGGCCGTGCAAGAAACGCGTATTGCAGCTCTCACTCCGCGATGTATTCCAAGGAGCACGAAAGCTGTGATGGCCGAGTTGGCGAAAGCGGAGGAATATGTCTGCTTGAAGTTTCTGAAAAAACAGTCTTCGGTTGCCAAGACCCTGTTGTGCGGGAATTACGCAAAGCCCATCTCAGCTCAGCCAAGCGACGCTGTGCTTCCTCGCAAAGACATAACGTACCCATCTGCGACTGGCGGAATACAAGTGGGAAATGCAGGCTCTCCCTCCGTGGATTCTGCTGAGTGGTACGTTTAGGTGAGAGGTAATCTCGTCAGCGCCGAACACGAAGAGAACACTCTGGAAGGTGTCTCGCCGCCTGAGGTTTCACCGGTGGTTCTACTCCGAAGCACAGGCGGCTGGCAACACTAAACAGTGTTCCCGTGAATTTCGAAACAAAGGAGCTCTCGCCGGACATGGAAGTGAACGCGGTGATCGAGATGTACCCGCCTGAAGAATTGCTGGCGAAAAGCTTCAACCTTGAGGTCAAGTGCAATGACTTGCAGACGCTAAGAGAGAAAAGTGGATCATACAATCTTCACGTTTTATATGAACATGCTAATGGAACGCTCCACGAAAGATTGATACCCTCGCATATTCATGTTAAACACTTTCTTTTTTACCAAGCTGCGTGAGAACGGCTATTCCGCTGAGCGGTGCTGGACGTTCAGAATTGACTTGTTATTTATGATATGGTGCTAGTCCCAATACATGTGGAGGTGCATTGGCTCTTGGCAGTCGTAGATTTCAGGCAGCCTCCTATTGCCATCTACAACAGCATTGGTCTTCTTTTTCTGCTTCTCGTCGCTGGCATATATGAAGAGCAACTGGCCCACGCGGGGCGACTGGGAATTTGTGCATGTCTAGTGTGACAGTTCGTCACCGCACGGATCCCTTCAACTAGCGTGATCGCCGACGTGCAACCGGTGAGAACTTGAGCGGCCGTGCAAGAAACGCGTATTGCAGCTCTCACTCCGCGATGTATTCCAAGGAGCACGAAAGCTGTGATGGCCGAGTTGGCGAAAGCGGAAGAGTATGTCTGCTCGAAGTTTCTGAAAAAAACAGTCTTCGGTTGCCAAGACCCTGTTATGCGAGAATGACGCAAAGCCCATCTCAGCTCAGCCAAGCGACGCTGTGCTTCCTCGCCAAGACATAACGTACCCATCTGCGACTGGCGGAACACAAGTGGGAAATGCAGGCTCTCCCTCCGTGGATTCTGCTGAATGGTACGTTTAGGTGAGAGGTAATCTCGTCAGCGCCGAACAAGAAGAGAACACTCTGGAAGGTGTCTCGCCGCCGGAGGTTTCACCGGTGGTTCTACTCCGAAGCACAGGCGGCTGGCAACACTAAACAGTGTTCCCGTGAATATCGGAACAAAGGAGCTCTCGCCGGATATGGAAGTGAATACGGTGTTCCAGACGTACCCGCCTGAAGAATTGCTGGCGAAAGGCTTCAACCTTGAGGTCAAGTGCAATGACTTGCAGACGCTGAGAGAAAAAAAGGAAGGTACAATCTTCACCTTTTATATGAACATGCTAATGGAACGCTCCACGAAAGAATGATACCCTCGCATCTACGTGTTAAACACTTTCTTTTTTACCAAGCTGCGCCAGAACGGCTATTCCGCTGTGCGGCGCTGGACGTTCAGAATAGACTTGTTCAGATATGATATGGTGCTAGTCCCAATACATGTGGAGGTGCATTGGCTCTTGGCAGTCGTAGATTTCAGGCAGCCTCCTATTGCCATCTACAACAGCCTTGGTCTTCTATTTCTGCTTCTCGTCGCTGGCATATATGAAGAGCAACTGGAGCACGCGGGCCGAATGGGAATTTGTGCATGTCTAGTGTGACAGTTCGTCACCGCACGGATCCCTTCAACTAGCGTGATCGCCGACGTGCAACCGGTGAGAACTTGAGCGGCCGTGCAAGAAACGCGTATTGCAGCTTTCACTCCGCGATTACGTATTCCAAGGAGCACGAAAGCTGTGATGGCCGAGTTGGCGAAAGCGGAAGAGTATGTCTGCTTGAAGTTTCTGAAAAAACAGTCTTCTGTTGCCAAGACCCCGTTGTGTGAGAATGATGCAAAGCCCATCTCAGCTCAGCGAAGCGACACTGTGCTTCCTCGCCAAGACATAACACCCATCTACGACTGGCGGAACAAAAGTGGGAAATGCAGGCTCTCCCTCCGTGGATTCTGCTGAGTGGTACGTTTAGGTGAGAGGCAATCTCGTCAGCGCCGAACACGAAGAGAACACTCTGGAAGGTGTCTCGCCGCCGGAGGTTTCACCGGTGGTTCTACTCCGAAGCACAGGCGGCTGGCAACACTAAACAGTGTTCCCGTGAATATCGGAACAAAGGAGCTCTCGCCGGATATGGAAGTGAATACGGTGTTCGAGACGTACCCGCCTGAAGAATTGCTGGCGAAAGGCTTCAACCTTGAGGTCAAGTGCAATGACTTGCAGACGCTGAGAAAGAAAAAAATGGATGATACAATCTTCACCTTTTATATGAACATGCTAATGGAACGCTCCACGAAAAAATAATACCCTCGCATCTACGTGTTAAACAATTTCTTTTTTACCAAGCTTCGTCAGAACGGCTATTCCGCTGTGCGGCGCTGGACGTTCAGAATTGACTTGTTTAGTTATGATATAGTGCTAGTCCCAATACATGTGGAGGTGCATTGGCTCTTGGCAGTCGTAGATTTCAGGCAGCCTCCTATTGCCATCTACAACAGCCTTGGTCTTCTATTTCTGCTTCTCGTCGCTGGCATATATGAAGAGCAACTGGACCACGCGGGCCGACTGGGAATTTGTGCATGTCTATTGTGACAGCTCGTCACCGCACGGATCCCTTCAACTAGCGTGATCGCCGACGTGCAACCGGTGAGAACTTGAGCGGCCGTGCAAGAAACGCGTATTGCAGCTTTCACTCCGCGATGTATTCCAAGGAACACGAAAGCTGTGATGGCCGAGTTGGCGAAAGCGGAAGAGTGTGTCTGCTTGAAGTTTCTGAAAAAAGACTTCGGTTGCCAAGACCCCGTTGTGCGAGAATGACGCAAGGCCCATCTCAGCTCAGCCAAGCGGCCCTGTGCTTCCTCGCCAAGACATAACGTACCCATCTGCGACTGGCGGTACACAAGTGGGAAATGCAGGCTCTCCCTCCGTAGATTCTGATGAGTGGTACGTTTAGGTGAGGTAATCTCGTCAGCGCCGAACAGGAAGAGAAGCACAGGCGGCTGGCAACACTAAACAGTGTTCCCATGAATTTCGGAACAAAGGAGCTCTCGCCGGACATGGAAGTGAACACGGTGATCGAGATGTACCCGCCTGAAGAATTGCTGGCGAAAAGCTTCAACCTTGAGGTCAAGTGCAATGACTTGCAGACGCTAAGAGAGAAAAATGAATCATACAATCTTCACGTTTTATATGAACATGCTAATGGAACGCTCCAAGAAAGATTGATACCCTCGCATATACATGTTAAACACTTTCTTTTTTACCAAGCTGCGTCAGAACGGCTATTCCGCTGTGCGGTGCTGGACGTTCAGAATTGACTTGTTTAGTTATGATATGCTGCTAGTCCCAATACATGTGGAGGTGCATTTCATACAATCTTCACGTTTTATATGAACATGCTAATGGAACGCTCCACGAAAGATTGATACCCTCGCATATACATGTTAAACACTTTCTTTTTTACCAAGCTGCGTCAGAACGGCTATTCCGCTGTGCGGTGCTGGACGTTCAGAATTGACTTGTTTAGTTATGATATGGTGCTAGTCCCAATACATGTGGGGTGCATTGGCTCTTGGCAGTCGTAGATTTCAGGCAGCCTCCTATTGCCATCTACAACAGCCTTGGTCTTCTATTTCTGCTTCTCGTCGCTGGCATATATGAAGAGCAACTGGCCCACGCGGGCCGACTGGGAATTTGTGCATGTCTAGTGTGACAGTTCGTCACCGCACGGATCCCTTTAACTAGGGTGATCGCCGTCGTGCAACCGGTGAGAACTTGAGCGGCCGTGCAAGAAACGCGTATTGCAGCTTTCACTCCGCGATTATGTATTCCAAGGAGCACGAAAGCTGTGATGGCCGAGTTGGCGAAAGCGGAAGAGTATGTCTGCTTGAAGTTTCTGAAAAAAGTCTTCTGTTGCCAAGACCCCGTTGTGTGAAAATGATGCAAAGCCCATCTCAGCTCAGCGAAGCGACACTGTGCTTCCTCGCCAAGACATAACATACCCATCTGCGACTGGCGGAACAAAAGTGGGAAATGCAGGCTCTCCCTCCGTGGATTCTGCTGAGTGGTACGTTTAGGTGAGAGGCAATCTCGTCAGCACCGAACACGAAGAGAACACTCTGGAAGGTGTCTCGCCGCCGGAGGTTTCACCGGTGGTTCTACTCCGAAGCACAGGCGGCTGGCAACACTAAACAGTGTTCCCGTGAATATCGGAACAAAAGAGCTCTCGCCGGATATGGAAGTGAATACGGTGTTCGAGACGTACCCGCCTGAAGAATTGCTGGCGAAAGGCTTCAGCCTTGAGGTCAAGTGCAATGACTTGCAGACGCTGAGAGAGAAAAAAAAGGAAGGTACAATCTTCACCTTTTATATGAACATGCTAATGGAACGCTCCACGAAAGAATGATACCCTCGCATCTACGTGTTAAACACTTTCTTTTTTACCAAGCTGCGCCAGAACGGCTATTCCGCTATGCGGCGCTGGACGTTCAGAATTGACTTGTTTAGTTATGATATGGTGCTAGTCCCAATACATGTGGAGGTGCATTGGCTCTTGGCAGTCGTAGATTTCAGGCAGCCTCCTATTGCCATCTACAACAGCCTTGGTCTTCTATTTCTGCTTCTCGTTGCTGGCATATATGAAGAGCAACTGGCCCACGCGGGGCGACTGGGAATTTGTGCATGTCTAGTGTGACAGTTCGTCACCGCACGGATCCCTTCAACTAGCGTGATCGCCGACGTGCAACCGGCGAGAACTTGAGCGGCCGTGCAAGAAACGCGTATTGCAGCTCTAACTCCGCGATGTATTCCAAGGAGCACGAAAGCTGTGATGGCCGAGTTGGCGAAAGCGGAGGAGTATGTCTGCTTGAAGTTTCTGAAAAAACAGTCTTCGGTTGCCAAGACCATGTTGTGCGGGAATTACGCAAAGCCCATCTCAGCTCAGCCAAGCGACGCTGTGCTTCCTCGCCAAGACATAACGTACCCATCTGCGACTGGTGGAACACAAGTGGGAAATGCAGGCTCTCCCTCCGTGGATTCTGCTGAATGGTACGCTTAGGTGAGAGGTAATCTCGTCAGCGCCGAACAAGAAGAGAACACTCTGGAAGGTGTCTCGCCGCCGGAGGTTTCACCGGTGGTTCTACTCCGAAGCACAGGCGGCTGGCAGCACTAAACAGTGTTCCCGTGAATATCGGAACAAAGGAGCTCTCGCCGGATATGGAAGTGAATACGGTGTTCGAGACGTACCCGCCTGAAGAATTGCTGGCGAAAGGCTTCAACCTTGAGGTCAAGTGCAATGACTTGCAGACGCTGAGAAAGAAAAAAATGGATGATACAATCTTCACCTTTTATATGAACATGCTAATGGAACGCTCCACGAAAGAATGATACCCTCGCATCTACGTGTTAAACAATTTCTTTTTTACCAAGCTTCGTCAGAACGGCTATTCCGCTGTGCGGCGCTGGACGTTCAGAATTGACTTGTTTAGTTATGATATAGTGCTAGTCCCAATACGAGTGGAGGTGCATTGGCTCTTGGCAGTCGTAGATTTCAGGCAGCCTCCTAATGCCATCTACAACAGCCTTGGTCTATTTCTGCTTCTTGTCGCTGGAGTATATGAAGAGCAACTGGACCACGCGGGCGACTGGGAATTTGTGCATGTCTATTGTGACAGCTCGTCACCGCACGGATCCCTTTAACTAGCGTGATCGCCGACGTGCAACCGGTGAGAACTTGAGCGGCCGTGCAAGAAACGCGTATTACAGCTTTCACTCCGCGATGTATTCCAAGGAACACGAAAGCTGTGATGGCCGAGTTGGCGAAAGCGGAAGAGTGTGTCTGCTTGAAGTTTCTGAAAAAAGACTTCGGTTGCCAAGACCCCGTTGTGCGAGAATGACGCAAGGCCCATCTCAGCTCAGCCAAGCGACCCTGTGCTTCCTCGCCAAGACATAACGTACCCATCTGCGACTGGCGGTACACAAGTGGGAAATGCAGGCTCTTCCTCCGTAGATTCTGATGAGTGGTACGTTTAGGTGAGGTAATCTCGTCAGCGCCGAACAGGAAGAGAAGCACAGGCGGCTGGCAACACTAAACAGTGTTCCCATGAATTTCGGAACAAAGGAGCTCTCGCCGGACATGGAAGTGAACACGGTGATCGAGATGTACCCGCCTGAAGAATTGCTGGCGAAAGGCTTCAACCTTGAGGTCAAGTGCAATGACTTGCAGACGCTGAGAAAGAAAAAAATGGATGATACAATCTTCACCTTTTATATGAACATGCTAATGGAACGCTCCACGAAAAAATGATACCCTCGCATCTACGTGTTAAACAATTTCTTTTTTACCAAGCTTCGTCAGAACGGCTATTCCGCTGTGCGGTGCTGGACGTTCAGAATTGACTTGTTTAGTTATGATATGGTGCTAGTCCCAATACATGTGGAGGTGCATTGGCTCTTGGCAGTCGTAGATTTCAGGCAGCCTCCTATTGCCATCTACAACAGCCTTGGTCTTCTATTTCTGCTTCTCGTCGCTGGCATATATGAAGAGCAACTGGCCCACGCGTGCCGACTGGGAATTTGTGCATGTCTACTGTGACAGTTTGTCACCGCACGGATCCCTTCAACTAGCGTGATCGCCGACGTGCAACCGGTGAGAACTTGAGCGGCCGTGCAAGAAACGCGTATTGCAGCTCTCACTCCGCGATGTATTCCAAGGAGCACGAAAGCTGTGATGGCCGAGTTGGCGAAAGCGGAGGAATATGTCTGCTTGAAGTTTCTGAAAAAACAGTCTTCGGTTGCCAAGACCCTGTTGTGCGGGAATTACGCAAAGCCCATCTCAGCTCAGCCAAGCGACGCTGTGCTTCCTCGCCAAGACATAACGTACCCATCTGCGACTGGCGGAACACAAGTGGGAAATGCAGGCTCTCCCTCCGTGGATTCTGCTGAGTGGTACGTTTAGGTGAGAGGCAATCTCGTCAGCGCCGAACACGAAGAGAACACTCTGGAAGGTGTCTCGCCGCCGGAGGTTTCACCGGTGGTTCTACTCCGAAGCACAGGCGGCTGGCAACACTAAACAGTGTTCCCGTGAATATCGGAACAAAGGAGCTCTCGCCGGATATGGAAGTGAATACGGTGTTCGAGACGTACCCGCCTGAAGAATTGCTGGCGAAAGGCTTCAACCTTGAGGTCAAGTGCAATGACTTGCAGACGCTAAGAAAGAAAAAAAAGGAAGGTACAATCTTCACCTTTTATATGAACATGCTAATGGAACGCTCCACGAAAGAATGATACCCTCGCATCTACGTGTTAAACACTTTCTTTTTTACCAAGCTGCTCCAGAACGGCTATTCCGCTGTGCGGCGCTGGACGTTCAGAATAGACTTGTTCAGATATGATATGGTGCTAGTCCCAATACATGTGGAGGTGCATTGGCTCTTGGCAGTCGTAGATTTCAGGCAGCCTCCTATTGCCATCTACAACAGCCTTGGTCTTCTATTTCTGCTTCTCGTCGCTGGCATATATGAAGAGCAACTGCAGCACGCGGGCCGAATGGGAATTTGTGCATGTCTAGTGTGACAGTTCGTCACCGCACGGATCCCTTCAACTAGCGTGATCGCCGACGTGCAACCGGTGAGAACTTGAGCGGCCGTGCAAGAAACGCGTATTGCAGCTTTCACTCCGCGATTACGTATTCCAAGGAGCACGAAAGCTGTGATGGCCGAGTTGGCGAAAGCGGAAGAGTATGTCTGCTTGAAGTTTCTGAAAAAACAGTCTTCTGTTGCCAAGACCCCGTTGTGTGAGAATGATGCAAAGCCCATCTCAGCTCAGCGAAGCGACACTGTGCTTCCTCGCCAAGACATAACACCCATCTACGACTGGCGGAACAAAAGTGGGAAATGCAGGCTCTCCCTCCGTGGATTCTGCTGAGTGGTACGTTTAGGTGAGAGGCAATCTCGTCAGCGCCGAACACGAAGAGAACACTCTGGAAGGTGTCTCGCCGCCGGAGGTTTCACCGGTGGTTCTACTCCGAAGCACAGGCGGCTGGCAACACTAAACAGTGTTCCCGTGAATATCGGAACAAAGGAGCTCTCGCCGGATATGGAAGTGAATACGGTGTTCGAGACGTACCCGCCTGAGGAATTGCTGGCGAAAGGCTTCAACCTTGAGGTCAAGTGCAATGACTTGCAGACGCTGAGAAAGAAAAAAATGGATGATACAATCTTCACCTTTTATATGAACATGCTAATGGAACGCTCCACGAAAAAATGATACCCTCGCATCTACGTGTTAAACAATTTCTTTTTTACCAAGCTTCGTCAGAACGGCTATTCCGCTGTGCGGCGCTGGACGTTCAGAATTGACTTGTTTAGTTATGATATAGTGCTAGTCCCAATACATGTGGAGGTGCATTGGCTCTTGGCAGTCGTATATTTCAGGCAGCCTCCTATTGCCATCTACAACAGCCTTGGTCTTCTATTTCTGCTTCTCGTCGCTGGCATATATGAAGAGCAACTGGACCACGCGGGCCGACTGGGAATTTGTGCATGTCTATTGTGACAGCTCGTCACCGCACGGATCCCTTCAACTAGCGTGATCGCCGACGTGCAACCGGTGAGAACTTGAGCGGCCGTGCAAGAAACGCGTATTGCAGCTTTCACTCCGCGATTACGTATTCCAAGGAGCACGAAAGCTATGATGGCTGAGTTGGCGAAAGCGGAAGAGTATGTCTGCTTGAAGTTTCTGAAAAAAGTCTTCTGTTGCCAAGACCCCGTTGTGTGAGAATGATGCAAAGCCTATCTCAGCTCAGCGAAGCGACACTGTGCTTCCTCGCCAAGACATAACACCCATCTACGACTGGCGGAACAAAAGTGGGAAATGCAGGCTCTCCCTCCGTGGATTCTGCTGAGTGGTACGTTTAGGTGAGAGGCAATCTCGTCAGCGCCGAACACGAAGAGAACACTCTGGAAGGTGTCTCGCCGCCGGAGGTTTCACCGGTGGTTCTACTCCGAAGCACAGGCGGCTGGCAACACTAAACAGTGTTCCCGTGAATATCGGAACAAAAGAGCTCTCGCCGGATATGGAAGTGAATACGGTGTTCGAGACGTACCCGCCTGAAGAATTGCTGGCGAAAGGCTTCAACCTTGAGGTCAAGTGCAATGACTTGCAGACGCTGAGAGAGAAAAAAAAGGAAGGTACAATCTTCACCTTTTATATGAACATGCTAATGGAACGCTCCACGAAAGAATGATACCCTCGCATCTACGTGTTAAACACTTTCTTTTTTACCAAGCTGCGCCAGAACGGCTATTCCGCTGTGCGGCGCTGGACGTTCAGAATTGACTTGTTTAGTTATGATATGGTGCTAGTCCCAATACATGTGGAGGTGCATTGGCTCTTGGCAGTCGTAGATTTCAGGCAGCCTCCTATTGCCATCTACAACAGCCTTGGTCTTCTATTTCTGCTTCTCGTTGCTGGCATATATGAAGAGCAACTGGCCCACGCGGGGCGACTGGGAATTTGTGCATGTCTAGTGTGACAGTTCGTCACCGCACGGATCCCTTCAACTAGCGTGATCGCCGACGTGCAACCGGCGAGAACTTGAGCGGCCGTGCAAGAAACGCGTATTGCAGCTCTCACTCCGCGATGTATTCCAAGGAGCACGAAAGCTGTGATGGCCGAGTTGGCGAAAGCGGAGGAGTATGTCTGCTTGAAGTCTCTGAAAAAAGACTTCGGTTGCCAAGACCCCGTTGTGCGAGAATGACGCAAGGCCCATCTCAGCTCAGCCAAGCGACCCTGTGCTTCCTCGCCAAGACATAACGTACCCATCTGCGACTGGCGGTACACAAGTGGGAAATGCAGGCTCTTCCTCCGTAGATTCTGATGAGTGGTACGTTTAGGTGAGGTAATCTCGTCAGCGCCGAACAGGAAGAGAAGCACAGGCGGCTGGCAACACTAAACAGTGTTCCCATGAATTTCGGGACAAAGGAGCTCTCGCCGGACATGGAAGTGAACACGGTGATCGAGATGTACCCGCCTGAAGAATTGCTGGCGAAATGCTTCAACCTTGAGGTCAAGTGCAATGACTTGCAGACGCTAAGAGAGAAAAATGAATCATACAATCTTCACGTTTTATATGAACATGCTAATGGAACGCTCCACGAAAGATTGATACCCTCGCATATACATGTTAAACACTTTCTTTTTTACCAAGCTGCGTCAGAACGGCTATTCCGCTGTGCGGTGCTGGACGTTCAGAATTGACTTGTTTAGTTATGATATGGTGCTAGTCCCAATACATGTGGAGGTGCATTGGCTCTTGGCAGTCGTAGATTTCAGGCAGCCTCCTATTGCCATCTACAACAGCCTTGGTCTTCTATTTCTGCTTCTCGTCGCTGGCATATATGAAGAGCAACTGGCCCACGCGGGCCGACTGGGAATTTGTGCATGTCTACTGTGACAGTTTGTCACCGCACGGATCCCTTCAACTAGCGTGATCGCCGACGTGCAACCGGTGAGAACTTGAGCGGCCGTGCAAGAAACGCGTATTGCAGCTCTCACTCCGCGATGTATTCCAAGGAGCACGAAAGCTGTGATGGCCGAGTTGGCGAAAGCGGAGGAATATGTCTGCTTGAAGTTTCTGAAAAAACAGTCTTCGGTTGCCAAGACCCTGTTGTGCGGGAATTACGCAAAGCCCATCTCAGCTCAGCCAAGCGACGCTGTGCTTCCTCGCAAAGACATAACGTACCCATCTGCGACTGGCGGAACACAAGTGGGAAATGCAGGCTCTCCCTCCGTGGATTCTGCTGAGTGGTACGTTTAGGTGAGAGGTAATCTCGTCAGCGCCGAACACGAAGAGAACACTCTGGAAGGTGTCTCGCCGCCTGAGGTTTCACCGGTGGTTCTACTCCGAAGCACAGGCGGCTGGCAACACTAAACAGTGTTCCCGTGAATTTCGAAACAAAGGAGCTCTCGCCGGACATGGAAGTGAACGCGGTGATCGAGATGTACCCGCCTGAAGAATTGCTGGCGAAAAGCTTCAACCTTGAGGTCAAGTGCAATGACTTGCAGACGCTAAGAGAGAAAAGTGGATCATACAATCTTCACGTTTTATATGAACATGCTAATGGAACGCTCCACGAAAGATTGATACCCTCGCATATTCATGTTAAACACTTTCTTTTTTACCAAGCTGCGTGAGAACGGCTATTCCGCTGAGCGGTGCTGGACGTTCAGAATTGACTTGTTATTTATGATATGGTGCTAGTCCCAATACATGTGGAGGTGCATTGGCTCTTGGCAGTCGTAGATTTCAGGCAGCCTCCTATTGCCATCTACAACAGCATTGGTCTTCTTTTTCTGCTTCTCGTCGCTGGCATATATGAAGAGCAACTGGCCCACGCGGGGCGACTGGGAATTTGTGCATGTCTAGTGTGACAGTTCGTCACCGCACGGATCCCTTCAACTAGCGTGATCGCCGACGTGCAACCGGTGAGAACTTGAGCGGCCGTGCAAGAAACGCGTATTGCAGCTCTCACTCCGCGATGTATTCCAAGGAGCACGAAAGCTGTGATGGCCGAGTTGGCGAAAGCGGAAGAGTATGTCTGCTCGAAGTTTCTGAAAAAAACAGTCTTCGGTTGCCAAGACCCTGTTATGCGAGAATGACGCAAAGCCCATCTCAGCTCAGCCAAGCGACGCTGTGCTTCCTCGCCAAGACATAACGTACCCATCTGCGACTGGCGGAACACAAGTGGGAAATGCAGGCTCTCCCTCCGTGGATTCTGCTGAATGGTACGTTTAGGTGAGAGGTAATCTCGTCAGCGCCGAACAAGAAGAGAACACTCTGGAAGGTGTCTCGCCGCCGGAGGTTTCACCGGTGGTTCTACTCCGAAGCACAGGCGGCTGGCAACACTAAACAGTGTTCCCGTGAATATCGGAACAAAGGAGCTCTCGCCGGATATGGAAGTGAATACGGTGTTCCAGACGTACCCGCCTGAAGAATTGCTGGCGAAAGGCTTCAACCTTGAGGTCAAGTGCAATGACTTGCAGACGCTGAGAGAAAAAAAGGAAGGTACAATCTTCACCTTTTATATGAACATGCTAATGGAACGCTCCACGAAAGAATGATACCCTCGCATCTACGTGTTAAACACTTTCTTTTTTACCAAGCTGCGCCAGAACGGCTATTCCGCTGTGCGGCGCTGGACGTTCAGAATAGACTTGTTCAGATATGATATGGTGCTAGTCCCAATACATGTGGAGGTGCATTGGCTCTTGGCAGTCGTAGATTTCAGGCAGCCTCCTATTGCCATCTACAACAGCCTTGGTCTTCTATTTCTGCTTCTCGTCGCTGGCATATATGAAGAGCAACTGGAGCACGCGGGCCGAATGGGAATTTGTGCATGTCTAGTGTGACAGTTCGTCACCGCACGGATCCCTTCAACTAGCGTGATCGCCGACGTGCAACCGGTGAGAACTTGAGCGGCCGTGCAAGAAACGCGTATTGCAGCTTTCACTCCGCGATTACGTATTCCAAGGAGCACGAAAGCTGTGATGGCCGAGTTGGCGAAAGCGGAAGAGTATGTCTGCTTGAAGTTTCTGAAAAAACAGTCTTCTGTTGCCAAGACCCCGTTGTGTGAGAATGATGCAAAGCCCATCTCAGCTCAGCGAAGCGACACTGTGCTTCCTCGCCAAGACATAACACCCATCTACGACTGGCGGAACAAAAGTGGGAAATGCAGGCTCTCCCTCCGTGGATTCTGCTGAGTGGTACGTTTAGGTGAGAGGCAATCTCGTCAGCGCCGAACACGAAGAGAACACTCTGGAAGGTGTCTCGCCGCCGGAGGTTTCACCGGTGGTTCTACTCCGAAGCACAGGCGGCTGGCAACACTAAACAGTGTTCCCGTGAATATCGGAACAAAGGAGCTCTCGCCGGATATGGAAGTGAATACGGTGTTCGAGACGTACCCGCCTGAAGAATTGCTGGCGAAAGGCTTCAACCTTGAGGTCAAGTGCAATGACTTGCAGACGCTGAGAAAGAAAAAAATGGATGATACAATCTTCACCTTTTATATGAACATGCTAATGGAACGCTCCACGAAAAAATGATACCCTCGCATCTACGTGTTAAACAATTTCTTTTTTACCAAGCTTCGTCAGAACGGCTATTCCGCTGTGCGGCGCTGGACGTTCAGAATTGACTTGTTTAGTTATGATATAGTGCTAGTCCCAATACATGTGGAGGTGCATTGGCTCTTGGCAGTCGTAGATTTCAGGCAGCCTCCTATTGCCATCTACAACAGCCTTGGTCTTCTATTTCTGCTTCTCGTCGCTGGCATATATGAAGAGCAACTGGACCACGCGGGCCGACTGGGAATTTGTGCATGTCTATTGTGACAGCTCGTCACCGCACGGATCCCTTCAACTAGCGTGATCGCCGACGTGCAACCGGTGAGAACTTGAGCGGCCGTGCAAGAAACGCGTATTGCAGCTTTCACTCCGCGATGTATTCCAAGGAACACGAAAGCTGTGATGGCCGAGTTGGCGAAAGCGGAAGAGTGTGTCTGCTTGAAGTTTCTGAAAAAAGACTTCGGTTGCCAAGACCCCGTTGTGCGAGAATGACGCAAGGCCCATCTCAGCTCAGCCAAGCGGCCCTGTGCTTCCTCGCCAAGACATAACGTACCCATCTGCGACTGGCGGTACACAAGTGGGAAATGCAGGCTCTCCCTCCGTAGATTCTGATGAGTGGTACGTTTAGGTGAGGTAATCTCGTCAGCGCCGAACAGGAAGAGAAGCACAGGCGGCTGGCAACACTAAACAGTGTTCCCATGAATTTCGGAACAAAGGAGCTCTCGCCGGACATGGAAGTGAACACGGTGATCGAGATGTACCCGCCTGAAGAATTGCTGGCGAAAAGCTTCAACCTTGAGGTCAAGTGCAATGACTTGCAGACGCTAAGAGAGAAAAATGAATCATACAATCTTCACGTTTTATATGAACATGCTAATGGAACGCTCCAAGAAAGATTGATACCCTCGCATATACATGTTAAACACTTTCTTTTTTACCAAGCTGCGTCAGAACGGCTATTCCGCTGTGCGGTGCTGGACGTTCAGAATTGACTTGTTTAGTTATGATATGCTGCTAGTCCCAATACATGTGGAGGTGCATTTCATACAATCTTCACGTTTTATATGAACATGCTAATGGAACGCTCCACGAAAGATTGATACCCTCGCATATACATGTTAAACACTTTCTTTTTTACCAAGCTGCGTCAGAACGGCTATTCCGCTGTGCGGTGCTGGACGTTCAGAATTGACTTGTTTAGTTATGATATGGTGCTAGTCCCAATACATGTGGGGTGCATTGGCTCTTGGCAGTCGTAGATTTCAGGCAGCCTCCTATTGCCATCTACAACAGCCTTGGTCTTCTATTTCTGCTTCTCGTCGCTGGCATATATGAAGAGCAACTGGCCCACGCGGGGCGACTGGGAATTTGTGCATGTCTAGTGTGACAGTTCGTCACCGCACGGATCCCTTCAACTAGCGTGATCGCCGACGTGCAACCGGCGAGAACTTGAGCGGCCGTGCAAGAAACGCGTATTGCAGCTCTCACTCCGCGATGTATTCCAAGGAGCACGAAAGCTGTGATGGCCGAGTTGGCGAAAGCGGAGGAGTATGTCTGCTTGAAGTTTCTGAAAAAACAGTCTTCGGTTGCCAAGACCATGTTGTGCGGGAATTACGCAAAGCCCATCTCAGCTCAGCCAAGCGACGCTGTGCTTCCTCGCCAAGACATAACACCCATCTACGACTGGCGGAACAAAAGTGGGAAATGCAGGCTCTCCCTCCGTGGATTCTGCTGAGTGGTACGTTTAGGTGAGAGGCAATCTCGTCAGCGCCGAACACGAAGAGAACACTCTGGAAGGTGTCTCGCCGCCGGAGGTTTCACCGGTGGTTCTACTCCGAAGCACAGGCGGCTGGCAACACTAAACAGTGTTCCCGTGAATATCGGAACAAAGGAGCTCTCGCCGGATATGGAAGTGAATACGGTGTTCGAGACGTACCCGCCTGAAGAATTGCTGGCGAAAGGCTTCAACCTTGAGGTCAAGTGCAATGACTTGCAGACGCTGAGAAAGAAAAAAATGGATGATACAATCTTCACCTTTTATATGAACATGCTAATGGAACGCTCCACGAAAAAATGATACCCTCGCATCTACGTGTTAAACAATTTCTTTTTTACCAAGCTTCGTCAGAACGGCTATTCCGCTGTGCGGCGCTGGACGTTCAGAATTGACTTGTTTAGTTATGATATAGTGCTAGTCCCAATACATGTGGAGGTGCATTGGCTCTTGGCAGTCGTAGATTTCAGGCAGCCTCCTATTGCCATCTACAACAGCCTTGGTCTTCTATTTCTGCTTCTCGTCGCTGGCATATATGAAGAGCAACTGGACCACGCGGGCCGACTGGGAATTTGTGCATGTCTATTGTGACAGCTCGTCACCGCACGGATCCCTTCAACTAGCGTGATCGCCGACGTGCAACCGGTGAGAACTTGAGCGGCCGTGCAAGAAACGCGTATTGCAGCTTTCACTCCGCGATGTATTCCAAGGAACACGAAAGCTGTGATGGCCGAGTTGGCGAAAGCGGAAGAGTGTGTCTGCTTGAAGTTTCTGAAAAAAGACTTCGGTTGCCAAGACCCCGTTGTGCGAAAATGACGCAAGGCCCATCTCAGCTCAGCCAAGCGACCCTGTGCTTCCTCGCCAAGACATAACGTACCCATCTGCGACTGGCGGTACACAAGTGGGAAATGCAGGCTCTCCCTCCGTAGATTCTGATGAGTGGTACGTTTAGGTGAGGTAATCTCGTCAGCGCCGAACAGGAAGAGAAGCACAGGCGGCTGGCAACACTAAACAGTGTTCCCATGAATTTCGGAACAAAGGAGCTCTCGCCGGACATGGAAGTGAACACGGTGATCGAGATGTACCCGCCTGAAGAATTGCTGGCGAAAAGCTTCAACCTTGAGGTCAAGTGCAATGACTTGCAGACGCTAAGAGAGAAAAATGAATCATACAATCTTCACGTTTTATATGAACATGCTAATGGAACGCTCCAAGAAAGATTGATACCCTCGCATATACATGCTAAACACTTTCTTTTTTACCAAGCTGCGTCAGAACGGCTATTCCGCTGTGCGGTGCTGGACGTTCAGAATTGACTTGTTTAGTTATGATATGCTGCTAGTCCCAATACATGTGGAGGTGCATTTCATACAATCTTCACGTTTTATATGAACATGCTAATGGAACGCTCCACGAAAGATTGATACCCTCGCATATACATGTTAAACACTTTCTTTTTTACCAAGCTGCGTCAGAACGGCTATTCCGCTGTGCGGTGCTGGACGTTCAGAATTGACTTGTTTAGTTATGATATGGTGCTAGTCCCAATACATGTGGAGGTGCATTGGCTCTTGGCAGTCGTAGATTTCAGGCAGCCTCCTATTGCCATCTACAACAGCCTTGGTCTTCTATTTCTGCTTCTCGTCGCTGGCATATATGAAGAGCAACTGGCCCACGCGGGCCGACTGGGAATTTGTGCATGTCTAGTGTGACAGTTCGTCACCGCACGGATCCCTTCAACTAGCGTGATCGCCGTCGTGCAACCGGTGAGAACTTGAGCGGCCGTGCAAGAAACGCGTATTGCAGCTTTCACTCCGCGATTATGTATTCCAAGGAGCACGAAAGCTGTGATGGCCGAGTTGGCGAAAGCGGAAGAGTATGTCTGCTTGAAGTTTCTGAAAAAAGTCTTCTGTTGCCAAGACCCCGTTGTGTGAAAATGATGCAAAGCCCATCTCAGCTCAGCGAAGCGACACTGTGCTTCCTCGCCAAGACATAACATACCCATCTGCGACTGGCGGAACAAAAGTGGGAAATGCAGGCTCTCCCTCCGTGGATTCTGCTGAGTGGTACGTTTAGGTGAGAGGCAATCTCGTCAGCACCGAACACGAAGAGAACACTCTGGAAGGTGTCTCGCCGCCGGAGGTTTCACCGGTGGTTCTACTCCGAAGCACAGGCGGCTGGCAACACTAAACAGTGTTCCCGTGAATATCGGAACAAAAGAGCTCTCGCCGGATATGGAAGTGAATACGGTGTTCGAGACGTACCCGCCTGAAGAATTGCTGGCGAAAGGCTTCAGCCTTGAGGTCAAGTGCAATGACTTGCAGACGCTGAGAGAGAAAAAAAAAGGAAGGTACAATCTTCACCTTTTATATGAACATGCTAATGGAACGCTCCACGAAAGAATGATACCCTCGCATCTACGTGTTAAACACTTTCTTTTTTACCAAGCTGCGCCAGAACGGCTATTCCGCTATGCGGCGCTGGACGTTCAGAATTGACTTGTTTAGTTATGATATGGTGCTAGTCCCAATACATGTGGAGGTGCATTGGCTCTTGGCAGTCGTAGATTTCAGGCAGCCTCCTATTGCCATCTACAACAGCCTTGGTCTTCTATTTCTGCTTCACGTTGCTGGCATATATGAAGAGCAACTGGCCCACGCGGGGCGACTGGGAATTTGTGCATGTCTAGTGTGACAGTTCGTCACCGCACGGATCCCTTCAACTAGCGTGATCGCCGACGTGCAACCGGCGAGAACTTGAGCGGCCGTGCAAGAAACGCGTATTGCAGCTCTAACTCCGCGATGTATTCCAAGGAGCACGAAAGCTGTGATGGCCGAGTTGGCGAAAGCGGAGGAGTATGTCTGCTTGAAGTTTCTGAAAAAACAGTCTTCGGTTGCCAAGACCATGTTGTGCGGGAATTACGCAAAGCCCATCTCAGCTCAGCCAAGCGACGCTGTGCTTCCTCGCCAAGACATAACGTACCCATCTGCGACTGGTGGAACACAAGTGGGAAATGCAGGCTCTCCCTCCGTGGATTCTGCTGAATGGTACGCTTAGGTGAGAGGTAATCTCGTCAGCGCCGAACAAGAAGAGAACACTCTGGAAGGTGTCTCGCCGCCGGAGGTTTCACCGGTGGTTCTACTCCGAAGCACAGGCGGCTGGCAGCACTAAACAGTGTTCCCGTGAATATCGGAACAAAGGAGCTCTCGCCGGATATGGAAGTGAATACGGTGTTCGAGACGTACCCGCCTGAAGAATTGCTGGCGAAAGGCTTCAACCTTGAGGTCAAGTGCAATGACTTGCAGACGCTGAGAAAGAAAAAAATGGATGATACAATCTTCACCTTTTATATGAACATGCTAATGGAACGCTCCACGAAAGAATGATACCCTCGCATCTACGTGTTAAACAATTTCTTTTTTACCAAGCTTCGTCAGAACGGCTATTCCGCTGTGCGGCGCTGGACGTTCAGAATTGACTTGTTTAGTTATGATATAGTGCTAGTCCCAATACGAGTGGAGGTGCATTGGCTCTTGGCAGTCGTAGATTTCAGGCAGCCTCCTAATGCCATCTACAACAGCCTTGGTCTATTTCTGCTTCTTGTCGCTGGAGTATATGAAGAGCAACTGGACCACGCGGGCGACTGGGAATTTGTGCATGTCTATTGTGACAGCTCGTCACCGCACGGATCCCTTTAACTAGCGTGATCGCCGACGTGCAACCGGTGAGAACTTGAGCGGCCGTGCAAGAAACGCGTATTACAGCTTTCACTCCGCGATGTATTCCAAGGAACACGAAAGCTGTGATGGCCGAGTTGGCGAAAGCGGAAGAGTGTGTCTGCTTGAAGTTTCTGAAAAAAGACTTCGGTTGCCAAGACCCCGTTGTGCGAGAATGACGCAAGGCCCATCTCAGCTCAGCCAAGCGACCCTGTGCTTCCTCGCCAAGACATAACGTACCCATCTGCGACTGGCGGTACACAAGTGGGAAATGCAGGCTCTTCCTCCGTAGATTCTGATGAGTGGTACGTTTAGGTGAGGTAATCTCGTCAGCGCCGAACAGGAAGAGAAGCACAGGCGGCTGGCAACACTAAACAGTGTTCCCATGAATTTCGGAACAAAGGAGCTCTCGCCGGACATGGAAGTGAACACGGTGATCGAGATGTACCCGCCTGAAGAATTGCTGGCGAAATGCTTCAACCTTGAGGTCAAGTGCAATGACTTGCAGACGCTAAGAGAGAAAAATGAATCATACAATCTTCACGTTTTATATGAACATGCTAATGGAACGCTCCACGAAAGATTGATAACCTCGCATATACATGTTAAACACTTTCTTTTTTACCAAGCTGCGTCAGAACGGCTATTCCGCTGTGCGGTGCTGGACGTTCAGAATTGACTTGTTTAGTTATGATATGCTGCTAGTCCCAATACATGTGGAGGTGCATTTCATACAATCTTCACGTTTTATATGAACATGCTAATGGAACGCTCCACGAAAGATTGATACCCTCGCATATACATGTTAAACACTTTCTTTTTTACCAAGCTGCGTCAGAACGGCTATTCCGCTGTGCGGTGCTGGACGTTCAGAATTGACTTGTTTAGTTATGATATGGTGCTAGTCCCAATACATGTGGAGGTGCATTGGCTCTTGGCAGTCGTAGATTTCAGGCAGCCTCCTATTGCCATCTACAACAGCCTTGGTCTTCTATTTCTGCTTCTCGTCGCTGGCATATATGAAGAGCAACTGGCCCACGCGGGCCGACTGGGAATTTGTGCATGTCTAGTGTGACAGTTCGTCACCGCACGGATCCCTTCAACTAGCGTGATCGCCGTCGTGCAACCGGTGAGAACTTGAGCGGCCGTGCAAGAAACGCGTATTGCAGCTTTCACTCCGCGATTATGTATTCCAAGGAGCACGAAAGCTGTGATGGCCGAGTTGGCGAAAGCGGAAGAGTATGTCTGCTTGAAGTTTCTGAAAAAAGTCTTCTGTTGCCAAGACCCCGTTGTGTGAAAATGATGCAAAGCCCATCTCAGCTCAGCGAAGCGACACTGTGCTTCCTCGCCAAGACATAACATACCCATCTGCGACTGGCGGAACAAAAGTGGGAAATGCAGGCTCTCCCTCCGTGGATTCTGCTGAGTGGTACGTTTAGGTGAGAGGCAATCTCGTCAGCACCGAACACGAAGAGAACACTCTGGAAGGTGTCTCGCCGCCGGAGGTTTCACCGGTGGTTCTACTCCGAAGCACAGGCGGCTGGCAACACTAAACAGTGTTCCCGTGAATATCGGAACAAAAGAGCTCTCGCCGGATATGGAAGTGAATACGGTGTTCGAGACGTACCCGCCTGAAGAATTGCTGGCGAAAGGCTTCAGCCTTGAGGTCAAGTGCAATGACTTGCAGACGCTGAGAGAGAAAAAAAAAGGAAGGTACAATCTTCACCTTTTATATGAACATGCTAATGGAACGCTCCACGAAAGAATGATACCCTCGCATCTACGTGTTAAACACTTTCTTTTTTACCAAGCTGCGCCAGAACGGCTATTCCGCTATGCGGCGCTGGACGTTCAGAATTGACTTGTTTAGTTATGATATGGTGCTAGTCCCAATACATGTGGAGGTGCATTGGCTCTTGGCAGTCGTAGATTTCAGGCAGCCTCCTATTGCCATCTACAACAGCCTTGGTCTTCTATTTCTGCTTCACGTTGCTGGCATATATGAAGAGCAACTGGCCCACGCGGGGCGACTGGGAATTTGTGCATGTCTAGTGTGACAGTTCGTCACCGCACGGATCCCTTCAACTAGCGTGATCGCCGACGTGCAACCGGCGAGAACTTGAGCGGCCGTGCAAGAAACGCGTATTGCAGCTCTAACTCCGCGATGTATTCCAAGGAGCACGAAAGCTGTGATGGCCGAGTTGGCGAAAGCGGAGGAGTATGTCTGCTTGAAGTTTCTGAAAAAACAGTCTTCGGTTGCCAAGACCATGTTGTGCGGGAATTACGCAAAGCCCATCTCAGCTCAGCCAAGCGACGCTGTGCTTCCTCGCCAAGACATAACGTACCCATCTGCGACTGGTGGAACACAAGTGGGAAATGCAGGCTCTCCCTCCGTGGATTCTGCTGAATGGTACGCTTAGGTGAGAGGTAATCTCGTCAGCGCCGAACAAGAAGAGAACACTCTGGAAGGTGTCTCGCCGCCGGAGGTTTCACCGGTGGTTCTACTCCGAAGCACAGGCGGCTGGCAGCACTAAACAGTGTTCCCGTGAATATCGGAACAAAGGAGCTCTCGCCGGATATGGAAGTGAATACGGTGTTCGAGACGTACCCGCCTGAAGAATTGCTGGCGAAAGGCTTCAACCTTGAGGTCAAGTGCAATGACTTGCAGACGCTGAGAAAGAAAAAAATGGATGATACAATCTTCACCTTTTATATGAACATGCTAATGGAACGCTCCACGAAAGAATGATACCCTCGCATCTACGTGTTAAACAATTTCTTTTTTACCAAGCTTCGTCAGAACGGCTATTCCGCTGTGCGGCGCTGGACGTTCAGAATTGACTTGTTTAGTTATGATATAGTGCTAGTCCCAATACGAGTGGAGGTGCATTGGCTCTTGGCAGTCGTAGATTTCAGGCAGCCTCCTAATGCCATCTACAACAGCCTTGGTCTATTTCTGCTTCTTGTCGCTGGAGTATATGAAGAGCAACTGGACCACGCGGGCGACTGGGAATTTGTGCATGTCTATTGTGACAGCTCGTCACCGCACGGATCCCTTTAACTAGCGTGATCGCCGACGTGCAACCGGTGAGAACTTGAGCGGCCGTGCAAGAAACGCGTATTACAGCTTTCACTCCGCGATGTATTCCAAGGAACACGAAAGCTGTGATGGCCGAGTTGGCGAAAGCGGAAGAGTGTGTCTGCTTGAAGTTTCTGAAAAAAGACTTCGGTTGCCAAGACCCCGTTGTGCGAGAATGACGCAAGGCCCATCTCAGCTCAGCCAAGCGACCCTGTGCTTCCTCGCCAAGACATAACGTACCCATCTGCGACTGGCGGTACACAAGTGGGAAATGCAGGCTCTTCCTCCGTAGATTCTGATGAGTGGTACGTTTAGGTGAGGTAATCTCGTCAGCGCCGAACAGGAAGAGAAGCACAGGCGGCTGGCAACACTAAACAGTGTTCCCATGAATTTCGGAACAAAGGAGCTCTCGCCGGACATGGAAGTGAACACGGTGATCGAGATGTACCCGCCTGAAGAATTGCTGGCGAAATGCTTCAACCTTGAGGTCAAGTGCAATGACTTGCAGACGCTAAGAGAGAAAAATGAATCATACAATCTTCACGTTTTATATGAACATGCTAATGGAACGCTCCACGAAAGATTGATAACCTCGCATATACATGTTAAACACTTTCTTTTTTACCAAGCTGCGTCAGAACGGCTATTCCGCTGTGCGGTGCTGGACGTTCAGAATTGACTTGTTTAGTTATGATATGGTGCTAGTCCCAATACATGTGGAGGTGCATTGGCTCTTGGCAGTCGTAGATTTCAGGCAGCCTCCTATTGCCATCTACAACAGCCTTGGTCTTCTATTTCTGCTTCTCGTCGCTGGCATATATGAAGAGCAACTGGCCCACGCGGGCCGACTGGGAATTTGTGCATGTCTACTGTGACAGTTTGTCACCGCACGGATCCCTTCAACTAGCGTGATCGCCGACGTGCAACCGGTGAGAACTTGAGCGGCCGTGCAAGAAACGCGTATTGCAGCTCTCACTCCGCGATGTATTCCAAGGAGCACGAAAGCTGTGATGGCCGAGTTGGCGAAAGCGGAGGAATATGTCTGCTTGAAGTTTCTGAAAAAACAGTCTTCGGTTGCCAAGACCCTGTTGTGCGGGAATTACGCAAAGCCCATCTCAGCTCAGCCAAGCGACGCTGTGCTTCCTCGCCAAGACATAACGTACCCATCTGCGACTGGCGGAACACAAGTGGGAAATGCAGGCTCTCCCTCCGTGGATTCTGCTGAGTGGTACGTTTAGGTGAGAGGCAATCTCGTCAGCGCCGAACACGAAGAGAACACTCTGGAAGGTGTCTCGCCGCCGGAGGTTTCACCGGTGGTTCTACTCCGAAGCACAGGCGGCTGGCAACACTAAACAGTGTTCCCGTGAATATCGGAACAAAGGAGCTCTCGCCGGATATGGAAGTGAATACGGTGTTCGAGACGTACCCGCCTGAAGAATTGCTGGCGAAAGGCTTCAACCTTGAGGTCAAGTGCAATGACTTGCAGACGCTAAGAAAGAAAAAAAAGGAAGGTACAATCTTCACCTTTTATATGAACATGCTAATGGAACGCTCCACGAAAGAATGATACCCTCGCATCTACGTGTTAAACACTTTCTTTTTTACCAAGCTGCTCCAGAACGGCTATTCCGCTGTGCGGCGCTGGACGTTCAGAATAGACTTGTTCAGATATGATATGGTGCTAGTCCCAATACATGTGGAGGTGCATTGGCTCTTGGCAGTCGTAGATTTCAGGCAGCCTCCTATTGCCATCTACAACAGCCTTGGTCTTCTATTTCTGCTTCTCGTCGCTGGCATATATGAAGAGCTACTGCAGCACGCGGGCCGAATGGGAATTTGTGCATGTCTAGTGTGACAGTTCGTCACCGCACGGATCCCTTCAACTAGCGTGATCGCCGACGTGCAACCGGTGAGAACTTGAGCGGCCGTGCAAGAAACGCGTATTGCAGCTTTCACTCCGCGATTACGTATTCCAAGGAGCACGAAAGCTGTGATGGCCGAGTTGGCGAAAGCGGAAGAGTATGTCTGCTTGAAGTTTCTGAAAAAACAGTCTTCTGTTGCCAAGACCCCGTTGTGTGAGAATGATGCAAAGCCCATCTCAGCTCAGCGAAGCGACACTGTGCTTCCTCGCCAAGACATAACACCCATCTACGACTGGCGGAACAAAAGTGGGAAATGCAGGCTCTCCCTCCGTGGATTCTGCTGAGTGGTACGTTTAGGTGAGAGGCAATCTCGTCAGCGCCGAACACGAAGAGAACACTCTGGAAGGTGTCTCGCCGCCGGAGGTTTCACCGGTGGTTCTACTCCGAAGCACAGGCGGCTGGCAACACTAAACAGTGTTCCCGTGAATATCGGAACAAAAGAGCTCTCGCCGGATATGGAAGTGAATACGGTGTTCGAGACGTACCCGCCTGAAGAATTGCTGGCGAAAGGCTTCAACCTTGAGGTCAAGTGCAATGACTTGCAGACGCTGAGAGAGAAAAAAAAGGAAGGTACAATCTTCACCTTTTATATGAACATGCTAATGGAACGCTCCACGAAAGAATGATACCCTCGCATCTACGTGTTAAACACTTTCTTTTTTACCAAGCTGCGCCAGAACGGCTATTCCGCTGTGCGGCGCTGGACGTTCAGAATTGACTTGTTTAGTTATGATATGGTGCTAGTCCCAATACATGTGGAGGTGCATTGGCTCTTGGCAGTCGTAGATTTCAGGCAGCCTCCTATTGCCATCTACAACAGCCTTGGTCTTCTATTTCTGCTTCTCGTTGCTGGCATATATGAAGAGCAACTGGCCCACGCGGGGCGACTGGGAATTTGTGCATGTCTAGTGTGACAGTTCGTCACCGCACGGATCCCTTCAACTAGCGTGATCGCCGACGTGCAACCGGCGAGAACTTGAGCGGCCGTGCAAGAAACGCGTATTGCAGCTCTCACTCCGCGATGTATTCCAAGGAGCACGAAAGCTGTGATGGCCGAGTTGGCGAAAGCGGAGGAGTATGTCTGCTTGAAGTCTCTGAAAAAACAGTCTTCTGTTGCCAAGGCCATGTTGTGCGGGAATTACGCAAAGCCCATCTCAGCTCAGCCAAGCGACGCTGTGCTTCCTCGCCAAGACATAACGTACCCATCTGCGACTGGCGGAACACAAGTGGGAAATGCAGGCTCTCCCTCCGTGGATTCTGCTGAATGGTACGTTTAGGTGAGAGGTAATCTCGTCAGCGCCGAACAAGAAGAGAACACTCTGGAAGGTGTCTCGCCGCCGGAGGTTTCACCGGTGGTTCTACTCCGAAGCACAGGCGGCTGGCAGCACTAAACAGTGTTCCCGTGAATATCGGAACAAAGGAGCTCTCGCCGGATATGGAAGTGAATACGGTGTTCGAGACGTACCCGCCTGAAGAATTGCTGGCGAAAGGCTTCAACCTTGAGGTCAAGTGCAATGACTTGCAGACGCTGAGAAAGAAAAAAATGGATGATACAATCTTCAGCTTTTATATGAACATGCTAATGGAACGCTCCACGAAAGAATGATACCCTCGCATCTACGTGTTAAACAATTTCTTTTTTACCAAGCTTCGTCAGAACGGCTATTCCGCTGTGCGGCGCTGGACGTTCAGAATTGACTTGTTTAGTTATGATATAGTGCTAGTCCCAATACGAGTGGAGGTGCATTGGCTCTTGGCAGTCGTAGATTTCAGGCAGCCTCCTAATGCCATCTACAACAGCTTTGGTCTATTTCTGCTTCTTGTCGCTGGAGTATATGAAGAGCAACTGGACCACGCGGGCGACTGGGAATTTGTGCATGTCTATTGTGACAGCTCGTCACCGCACGGATCCCTTTAACTAGCGTGATCGCCGACGTGCAACCGGTGAGAACTTGAGCGGCCGTGCAAGAAACGCGTATTACAGCTTTCACTCCGCGATGTATTCCAAGGAACACGAAAGCTGTGATGGCCGAGTTGGCGAAAGCGGAAGAGTGTGTCTGCTTGAAGTTTCTGAAAAAAGACTTTGGTTGCCAAGACCCCGTTGTGCGAGAATGACGCAAGGCCCATCTCAGCTCAGCCAAGCGACCCTGTGCTTCCTCGCCAAGACATAACGTACCCATCTGCGACTGGCGGTACACAAGTGGGAAATGCAGGCTCTTACTCCGTAGATTCTGATGAGTGGTACATTTAGGTGAGGTAATCTCGTCAGCGCCGAACAGGAAGAGAAGCACAGGCGGCTGGCAACACTAAACAGTGTTCCCATGAATTTCGGAACAAAGGAGCTCTCGCCGGACATGGAAGTGAACACGGTGATCGAGATGTACCCGCCTGAAGAATTGCTGGCGAAATGCTTCAACCTTGAGGTCAAGTGCAATGACTTGCAGACGCTAAGAGAGAAAAATGAATCATACAATCTTCACGTTTTATATGAACATGCTAATGGAACGCTCCACGAAAGATTGATACCCTCGCATATACGTGTTAAACACTTTCTTTTTTACCAAGCTGCGTCAGAACGGCTATTCCGCTGTGCGGTGCTGGACGTTCAGAATTGACTTCTTTAGTTATGATATGGTGCTAGTCCCAATACATGTGGAGGTGCATTGGCTCTTGGCAGTCGTAGATTTCAGGCAGCCTCCTATTGCCATCTACAACAGCCTTGGTCTTCTATTTCTGCTTCTCGTCGCTGGCATATATGAAGAGCAACTGGCCCACGCGGGCCGACTGGGAATTTGTGCATGTCTACTGTGACAGTTTGTCACCGCACGGATCCCTTCAACTAGCGTGATCGCCGACGTGCAACCGGTGAGAACTTGAGCGGCCGTGCAAGAAACGCGTATTGCAGCTCACTCCGCGATGTATTCCAAGGAGCACGAAAGCTGTGATGGCCGAGTTGGCGAAAGCGGAGGAATATGTCTGCTTGAAGTTTCTGAAAAAACAGTCTTCGGTTGCCAAGACCCTGTTGTGCGGGAATTACGCAAAGCCCATCTCAGCTCAGCCAAGCGACGCTGTGCTTCCTCGCCAAGACATAACGTACCCATCTGCGACTGGCGGAACACAAGTGGGAAATGCAGGCTCTCCCTCCGTGGATTCTGCTGAGTGGTACGTTTAGGTGAGAGGTAATCTCGTCAGCGCCGAACACGAAGAGAACACTCTGGAAGGTGTCTCGCCGCCTGAGGTTTCACCGGTGGTTCTACTCCGAAGCACAGGCGGCTGGCAACACTAAACAGTGTTCCCGTGAATTTCGAAACAAAGGAGCTCTCGCCGGACATGGAAGTGAACGCGGTGATCGAGATGTACCCGCCTGAAGAATTGCTGGCGAAAAGCTTCAACCTTGAGGTCAAGTGCAATGACTTGCAGACGCTAAGATAGAAAAGTGGATCATACAATCTTCACGTTTTATATGAACATGCTAATGGAACGCTCCACGAAAGATTGATACCCTCGCATATTCATGTTAAACACTTTCTTTTTTACCAAGCTGCGTGAGAACGGCTATTCCGCTGAGCGGTGCTGGACGTTCAGAATTGACTTGTTATTTATGATATGGTGCTAGTCCCAATACACGTGGAGGTGCATTGGCTCTTGGCAGTCGTAGATTTCAGGCAGCCTCCTATTGCCATCTACAACAGCATTGGTCTTCTTTTTCTGCTTCTCGTCGCTGGCATATATGAAGAGCAACTGGCCCACGCGGGGCGACTGGGAATTTGTGCATGTCTAGTGTGACAGTTCGTCACCGCACGGATCCCTTCAACTAGCGTGATCGCCGACGTGCAACCGGTGAGAACTTGAGCGGCCGTGCAAGAAACGCGTATTACAGCTTTCACTCCGCGATGTATTCCAAGGAACACGAAAGCTGTGATGGCCGAGTTGGCGAAAGCGGAAGAGTGTGTCTGCTTGAAGTTTCTGAAAAAAGACTTCGGTTGCCAAGACCCCGTTGTGCGAGAATGACGCAAGGCCCATCTCAGCTCAGCCAAGCGACCCTGTGCTTCCTCGCCAAGACATAACGTACCCATCTGCGACTGGCGGTACACAAGTGGGAAATGCAGGCTCTTCCTCCGTAGATTCTGATGAGTGGTACGTTTAGGTGAGGTAATCTCGTCAGCGCCGAACAGGAAGAGAAGCACAGGCGGCTGGCAACACTAAACAGTGTTCCGATGAATTTCGGAACAAAGGAGCTCTCGCCGGACATGGAAGTGAACACGGTGACCGAGATGTACCCGCCTGAAGAATTGCTGGCGAAATGCTTCAACCTTGAGGTCAACTGCAATGACTTGCAGACGCTAAGAGAGAAAAATGAATCATACAATCTTCACGTTTTATATGAACATGCTAATGGAACGCTCCACGAAAGATTGATACCCTCGCATATACATGTTAAACACTTTCTTTTTTACCAAGCTGCGTCAGAACGGCTATTCCGCTGTGCGGTGCTGGACGTTCAGAATTGACTTTAGTTATGATATGGTGCTAGTCCCAATACATGTGGAGGTGCATTGGCTCTTGGCAGTCGTAGATTTCAGGCAGCCTCCTATTGCCATCTACAACAGCCTTGGTCTTCTATTTCTGCTTCTCGTCGCTGGCATATATGAAGAGCAACTGGCCCACGCGGGCCGACTGGGAATTTGTGCATGTCTACTGTGACAGTTTGTCACCGCACGGATCCCTTCAACTAGCGTGATCGCCGACGTGCAACCGGTGAGAACTTGAGCGGCCGTGCAAGAAACGCGTATTGCAGCTCTCACTCCGCGATGTATTCCAAGGAGCACGAAAGCTGTGATGGCCGAGTTGGCGAAAGCGGAGGAATATGTCTGCTTGAAGTTTCTGAAAAAACAGTCTTCGGTTGCCAAGACCCTGTTGTGCGGGAATTACGCAAAGCCCATCTCAGCTCAGCCAAGCGACGCTGTGCTTCCTCGCCAAGACATAACGTACCCATCTGCGACTGGCGGAACACAAGTGGGAAATGCAGGCTCTCCCTCCGTGGATTCTGCTGAGTGGTACGTTTAGGTGAGAGGTAATCTCGTCAGCGCCGAACACGAAGAGAACACTCTGGAAGGTGTCTCGCCGCCTGAGGTTTCACCGGTGGTTCTACTCCGAAGCACAGGCGGCTGGCAACACTAAACAGTGTTCCCGTGAATTTCGAAACAAAGGAGCTCTCGCCGGACATGGAAGTGAACGCGGTGGTCGAGATGTACCCGCCTGAAGAATTGCTGGCGAAAAGCTTCAACCTTGAGGTCAAGTGCAATGACTTGCAGACGCTAAGAGAGAAAAGTGGATCATACAATCTTCACGTTTTATATGAACATGCTAATGGAACGCTCCACGAAAGATTGATACCCTCGCATATTCATGTTAAACACTTTCTTTTTTACCAAGCTGCGTGAGAACGGCTATTCCGCTGAGCGGTGCTGGACGTTCAGAATTGACTTGTTATTTATGATATGGTGCTAGTCCCAATACATGTGGAGGTGCATTGGCTCTTGGCAGTCGTAGATTTCAGGCAGCCTCCTATTGCCATCTACAACAGCATTGGTCTTCTTTTTCTGCTTCTCGTCGCTGGCATATATGAAGAGCAACTGGCCCACGCGGGGCGACTGGGAATTTGTGCATGTCTAGTGTGACAGTTCGTCACCGCACGGATCCCTTCAACTAGCGTGATCGCCGACGTGCAACCGGTGAGAACTTGAGCGGCCGTGCAAGAAACGCGTATTGCAGCTCTCACTCCGCGATGTATTCCAAGGAGCACGAAAGCTGTGATGGCCGAGTTGGCGAAAGCGGAAGAGTATGTCTGCTTGAAGTTTCTGAAAAAAGTCTTCTGTTGCCAAGACCCCGTTGTGTGAAAATGATGCAAAGCCCATCTCAGCTCAGCGAAGCGACACTGTGCTTCCTCGCCAAGACATAACATACCCATCTGCGACTGGCGGAACAAAAGTGGGAAATGCAGGCTCTCCCTCCGTGGATTCTGCTGAGTGGTACGTTTAGGTGAGAGGCAATCTCGTCAGCACCGAACACGAAGAGAACACTCTGGAAGGTGTCTCGCCGCCGGAGGTTTCACCGGTGGTTCTACTCCGAAGCACAGGCGGCTGGCAACACTAAACAGTGTTCCCGTGAATATCGGAACAAAAGAGCTCTCGCCGGATATGGAAGTGAATACGGTGGTCGAGACGTACCCGCCTGAAGAATTGCTGGCGAAAGGCTTCAACCTTGAGGTCAAGTGCAATGACTTGCAGACGCTGAGAGAGAAAAAAAAGGAAGGTACAATCTTCACCTTTTATATGAACATGCTGATGGAACGCTCCACGAAAGAATGATACCCTCGCATCTACGTGTTAAACACTTTCTTTTTTACCAAGCTGCGCCAGAACGGCTATTCCGCTATGCGGCGCTGGACGTTCAGAATTGACTTGTTTAGTTATGATATGGTGCTAGTCCCAATACATGTGGAGGTGCATTGGCTCTTGGCAGTCGTAGATTTCAGGCAGCCTCCTATTGCCATCTACAACAGCCTTGGTCTTCTATTTCTGCTTCTCGTTGCTGGCATATATGAAGAGCAACTGGCCCACGCGGGGCGACTGGGAATTTGTGCATGTCTAGTGTGACAGTTCGTCACCGCACGGATCCCTTCAACTAGCGTGATCGCCGACGTGCAACCGGCGAGAACTTGAGCGGCCGTGCAAGAAACGCGTATTGCAGCTCTCACTCCGCGATGTATTCCAAGGAGCACGAAAGCTGTGATGGCCGAGTTGGCGAAAGCGGAGGAGTATGTCTGCTTGAAGTTTCTGAAAAAACAGTCTTCGGTTGCCAAGACCATGTTGTGCGGGAATTACGCAAAGCCCATCTCAGCTCAGCCAAGCGACGCTGTGCTTCCTCGCCAAGACATAACACCCATCTACGACTGGCGGAACAAAAGTGGGAAATGCAGGCTCTCCCTCCGTGGATTCTGCTGAGTGGTACGTTTAGGTGAGAGGCAATCTCGTCAGCGCCGAACACGAAGAGAACACTCTGGAAGGTGTCTCGCCGCCGGAGGTTTCACCGGTGGTTCTACTCCGAAGCACAGGCGGCTGGCAACACTAAACAGTGTTCCCGTGAATATCGGAACAAAGGAGCTCTCGCCGGATATGGAAGTGAATACGGTGTTCGAGACGTACCCGCCTGAAGAATTGCTGGCGAAAGGCTTCAACCTTGAGGTCAAGTGCAATGACTTGCAGACGCTGAGAAAGAAAAAAATGGATGATACAATCTTCACCTTTTATATGAACATGCTAATGGAACGCTCCACGAAAAAATGATACCCTCGCATCTACGTGTTAAACAATTTCTTTTATACCAAGCTTCGTCAGAACGGCTATTCCGCTGTGCGGCGCTGGACGTTCAGAATTGACTTGTTTAGTTATGATATAGTGCTAGTCCCAATACATGTGGAGGTGCATTGGCTCTTGGCAGTCGTAGATTTCAGGCAGCCTCCTATTGCCATCTACAACAGCCTTGGTCTTCTATTTCTGCTTCTCGTCGCTGGCATATATGAAGAGCAACTGGACCACGCGGGCCGACTGGGAATTTGTGCATGTCTATTGTGACAGCTCGTCACCGCACGGATCCCTTCAACTAGCGTTATCGCCGACGTGCAACCGGTGAGAACTTGAGCGGCCGTGCAAGAAACGCGTATTGCAGCTTTCACTCCGCGATGTATTCCAAGGAACACGAAAGCTGTGATGGCCGAGTTGGCGAAAGCGGAAGAGTGTGTCTGCTTGAAGTTTCTGAAAAAAGACTTTGGTTGCCAAGACCCCGTTGTGCGAAAATGACGCAAGGCCCATCTCAGCTCAGCCAAGCGACCCTGTGCTTCCTCGCCAAGACATAACGTACCCATCTGCGACTGGCGGTACACAAGTGGGAAATGCAGGCTCTCCCTCCGTAGATTCTGATGAGTGGTACGTTTAGGTGAGGTAATCTCGTCAGCGCCGAACAGGAAGAGAAGCACAGGCGGCTGGCAACACTAAACAGTGTTCCCATGAATTTCGGAACAAAGGAGCTCTCGCCGGACATGGAAGTGAACACGGTGATCGAGATGTACCCGCCTGAAGAATTGCTGGCGAAAAGCTTCAACCTTGAGGTCAAGTGCAATGACTTGCAGACGCTAAGAGAGAAAAATGAATCATACAATCTTCACGTTTTATATGAACATGCTAATGGAACGCTCCAAGAAAGATTGATACCCTCGCATATACATGTTAAACACTTTCTTTTTTACCAAGCTGCGTCAGAACGGCTATTCCGCTGTGCGGTGCTGGACGTTCAGAATTGACTTGTTTAGTTATGATATGCTGCTAGTCCCAATACATGTGGAGGTGCATTTCATACAATCTTCACGTTTTATATGAACATGCTAATGGAACGCTCCACGAAAGATTGATACCCTCGCATATACATGTTAAACACTTTCTTTTTTACCAAGCTGCGTCAGAACGGCTATTCCGCTGTGCGGTGCTGGACGTTCAGAATTGACTTGTTTAGTTATGATATGGTGCTAGTCCCAATACATGTGGAGGTGCATTGGCTTTTGGCAGTCGTAGATTTCAAGCAGCCTCCTATTGCCATCTACAACAGCCTTGGTCTTCTATTTCTGCTTCTCGTCGCTGGCATATATGAAGAGCAACTGGCCCACGCGGGCCGACTGGGAATTTGTGCATGTCTAGTGTGACAGTTCGTCACCGCACGGATCCCTTCAACTAGCGTGATCGCCATCGTGCAACCGGTGAGAACTTGAGCGGCCGTGCAAGAAACGCGTATTGCAGCTTTCACTCCGCGATTATGTATTCCAAGGAGCACGAAAGCTGTGATGGCCGAGTTGGCGAAAGCGGAAGAGTATGTCTGCTTGAAGTTTCTGAAAAAAGTCTTCTGTTGCCAAGACCCCGTTGTGTGAAAATGATGCAAAGCCCATCTCAGCTCAGCGAAGCGACACTGTGCTTCCTCGCCAAGACATAACATACCCATCTGCGACTGGCGGAACAAAAGTGGGAAATGCAGGCTCTCCCTCCGTGGATTCTGCTGAGTGGTACGTTTAGGTGAGAGGCAATCTCGTCAGCACCGAACACGAAGAGAACACTCTGGAAGGTGTCTCGCCGCCGGAGGTTTCACCGGTGGTTCTACTCCGAAGCACAGGCGGCTGGCAACACTAAACAGTGTTCCCGTGAATATCGGAACAAAAGAGCTCTCGCCGGATATGGAAGTGAATACGGTGTTCGAGACGTACCCGCCTGAAGAATTGCTGGCGAAAGGCTTCAACCTTGAAGTCAAGTGCAATGACTTGCAGACGCTGAGAGAGAAAAAAAAGGAAGGTACAATCTTCACCTTTTATATGAACATGCTAATGGAACGCTCCACGAAAGAATGATACCCTCGCATCTACGTGTTAAACACTTTCTTTTTTACCAAGCTGCGCCAGAACGGCTATTCCGCTATGCGGCGCTGGACGTTCAGAATTGACTTGTTTAGTTATGATATGGTGCTAGTCCCAATACATGTGGAGGTGCATTGGCTCTTGGCAGTCGTAGATTTCAGGCAGCCTCCTATTGCCATCTACAACAGCCTTGGTCTTCTATTTCTGCTTCTCGTTGCTGGCATATATGAAGAGCAACTGGCCCACGCGGGGCGACTGGGAATTTGTGCATGTCTAGTGTGACAGTTCGTCACCGCACGGATCCCTTCAACTAGCGTGATCGCCGACGTGCAACCGGCGAGAACTTGAGCGGCCGTGCAAGAAACGCGTATTGCAGCTCTAACTCCGCGATGTATTCCAAGGAGCACGAAAGCTGTGATGGCCGAGTTGGCGAAAGCGGAGGAGTATGTCTGCTTGAAGTTTCTGAAAAAACAGTCTTCGGTTGCCAAGACCATGTTGTGCGGGAATTACGCAAAGCCCATCTCAGCTCAGCCAAGCGACGCTGTGCTTCCTCGCCAAGACATAACGTACCCATCTGCGACTGGTGGAACACAAGTGGGAAATGCAGGCTCTCCCTCCGTGGATTCTGCTGAATGGTACGTTTAGGTGAGAGGTAATCTCGTCAGCGCCGAACAAGAAGAGAACACTCTGGAAGGTGTCTCGCCGCCGGAGGTTTCACCGGTGGTTCTACTCCGAAGCACAGGCGGCTGGCAACACTAAACAGTGTTCCCGTGAATATCGGAACAAAGGAGCTCTCGCCGGATATGGAAGTGAATACGGTGTTCCAGACGTACCCGCCTGAAGAATTGCTGGCGAAAGGCTTCAACCTTGAGGTCAAGTGCAATGACTTGCAGACGCTGAGAGAGAAAAAAAGGAAGGTACAATCTTCACCTTTTATATGAACATGCTAATGGAACGCTCCACGAAAGAATGATACCCTCGCATCTACGTGTTAAACACTTTCTTTTTTACCAAGCTGCGCCAGAACGGCTATTCCGCTGTGCGGCGCTGGACGTTCAGAATAGACTTGTTTAGATATGATATGGTGCTAGTCCCAATACATGTGGAGGTGCATTGGCTCTTGGCAGTCGTAGATTTCAGGCAGCCTCCTATTGCCATCTACAACAGCCTTGGTCTTCTATTTCTGCTTCTCGTCGCTAACATATATGAAGAGCAACTGGAGCACGCGGGCCGAATGGGAATTTGTGCATGTCTAGTGTGACAGTTCGTCACCGCACGGATCCCTTCAACTAGCGTGATCGCCGACGTGCAACCGGTGAGAACTTGAGCGGCCGTGCAAGAAACGCGTATTGCAGCTTTCACTCCGCGATTACGTATTCCAAGGAGCACGAAAGCTGTGATGGCCGAGTTGGCGAAAGCGGAAGAGTATGTCTGCTTGAAGTTTCTGAAAAAAGTCTTCTGTTGCCAAGACCCCGTTGTGTGAGAATGATGCAAAGCCCATCTCAGCTCAGCGAAGCGACACTGTGCTTCCTCGCCAAGACATAACACCCATCTACGACTGGCGGAACAAAAGTGGGAAATGCAGGCTCTCCCTCCGTGGATTCTGCTGAGTGGTACGTTTAGGTGAGAGGCAATCTCGTCAGCGCCGAACACGAAGAGAACACTCTGGAAGGTGTCTCGCCGCCGGAGGTTTCACCGGTGGTTCTACTCCGAAGCACAGGCGGCTGGCAACACTAAACAGTGTTCCCGTGAATATCGGAACAAAAGAGCTCTCGCCGGATATGGAAGTGAATACGGTGTTCGAGACGTACCCGCCTGAAGAATTGCTGGCGAAAGGCTTCAACCTTGAGGTCAAGTGCAATGACTTGCAGACGCTGAGAGAGAAAAAAAAAGGAAGGTACAATCTTCACCTTTTATATGAACATGCTAATGGAACGCTCCACGAAAGAATGATACCCTCGCATCTACGTGTTAAACACTTTCTTTTTTACCAAGCTGCGCCAGAACGGCTATTCCGCTGTGCGGCGCTGGACGTTCAGAATTGACTTGTTTAGTTATGATATGGTGCTAGTCCCAATACATGTGGAGGTGCATTGGCTCTTGGCAGTCGTAGATTTCAGGCAGCCTCCTATTGCCATCTACAACAGCCTTGGTCTTCTATTTCTGCTTCTCGTTGCTGGCATATATGAAGAGCAACTGGCCCACGCGCGGCGACTGGGAATTTGTGCATGTCTAGTGTGACAGTTCGTCACCGCACGGATCCCTTCAACTAGCGTGATCGCCGACGTGCAACCGGCGAGAACTTGAGCGGCCGTGCAAGAAACGCGTATTGCAGCTCTCTCTCCGCGATGTATTCCAAGGAGCACGAAAGCTGTGATGGCCGAGTTGGCGAAAGCGGAGGAGTATGTCTGCTTGAAGTTTCTGAAAAAACAGTCTTCGGTTGCCAAGACCCTGTTATGCGAGAATGACGCAAAGCCCATCTCAGCTCAGCCAAGCGACGCTGTGCTTCCTCGCCAAGACATAACGTACCCATCTGCGACTGGCGGAACACAAGTGGGAAATGCAGGCTCTCCCTCCGTGGATTCTGCTGAATGGTACGTTTAGGTGAGAGGTAATCTCGTCAGCGCCGAACAAGAAGAGAACACTCTGGAAGGTGTCTCGCCGGCGGAGGTTTCACCGGTGGTTCTACTCCGAAGCACAGGCGGCTGCCAACACTAAACAGTGTTCCCGTGAATATCGGAACAAAGGAGCTCTCGCCGGATATGGAAGTGAATACGGTGTTCCAGACGTACCCGCCTGAAGAATTGCTGGCGAAAGGCTTCAACCTTGAGGTCAAGTGCAATGACTTGCAGACGCTGAGAGAGAAAAAAAGGAAGGTACAATCTTCACCTTTTATATGAACATGCTAATGGAACGCTCCACGAAAGAATGATACCCTCGCATCTACGTGTTAAACACTTTCTTTTTTACCAAGCTGCGCCAGAACGGCTATTCCGCTGTGCGGCGCTGGACGTTCAGAATAGACTTGTTTAGATATGATATGGTGCTAGTCCCAATACATGTGGAGGTGCATTGGCTCTTGGCAGTCGTAGATTTCAGGCAGCCTCCTATTGCCATCTACAACAGCCTTGGTCTTCTATTTCTGCTTCTCGTCGCTGGCATATATGAAGAGCAACTGGCGCACGCGGGCCGAATGGGAATTTGTGCATGTCTAGTGTGACAGTTCGTCACCGCACGGATCCCTTCAACTAGCGTGATCGCCGACGTGCAACCGGTGAGAACTTGAGCGGCCGTGCAAGAAACGCGTATTGCAGCTTTCACTCCGCGATTACGTATTCCAAGGAGCACGAAAGCTGTGATGGCCGAGTTGGCGAAAGCGGAAGAGTATGTCTGCTTGAAGTTTCTGAAAAAACAGTCTTCTGTTGCCAAGACCCCGTTGTGTGAGAATGATGCAAAGCCCATCTCAGCTCAGCGAAGCGACACTGTGCTTCCTCGCCAAGACATAACATACCCATCTACGACTGGCGGAACAAAAGTGGGAAATGCAGGCTCTCCCTCCGTGGATTCTGCTGAGTGGTACGTTTAGGTGAGAGGCAATCTCGTCAGCGCCGAACACGAAGAGAACACTCTGGAAGGTGTCTCGCCGCCGGAGGTTTCACCGGTGGTTCTACTCCGAAGCACAGGCGGCTGGCAACACTAAACAGTGTTCCCGTGAATATCGGAACAAAGGAGCTCTCGCCGGATATGGAAGTGAATACGGTGTTCGAGACGTACCCGCCTGAAGAATTGCTGGCGAAAGGCTTCAACCTTGAGGTCAAGTGCAATGACTTGCAGACGCTGAGAAAGAAAAAAATGGATGATACAATCTTCACCTTTTATATGAACATGCTAATGGAACGCTCCACGAAAGAATGATACCCTCGCATCTACGTGTTAAACAATTTCTTTTTTACCAAGCTTCGTCAGAACGGCTATTCCGCTGTGCGGCGCTGGACGTTCAGAATTGACTTGTTTAGTTATGATATAGTGCTAGTCCCAATACGAGTGGAGGTGCATTGGCTCTTGGCACTCGTAGATTTCAGGCAGCCTCCTAATGCCATCTACAACAGCCTTGGTCTATTTCTGCTTCTTGTCGCTGGAGTATATGAAGAGCAACTGGACCACGCGGGCGACTGGGAATTTGTGCATGTCTATTGTGACAGCTCGTCACCGCACGGATCCCTTTAACTAGCGTGATCGCCGACGTGCAACCGGTGAGAACTTGAGCGGCCGTGCAAGAAACGCGTATTGCAGCTTTCACTCCGCGATGTATTCCAAGGAACACGAAAGCTGTGATGGCCGAGTTGGCGAAAGCGGAAGAGTGTGTCTGCTTGAAGTTTCTGAAAAAAGACTTCGGTTGCCAAGACCCCGTTGTGCGAGAATGACGCAAGGCCCATCTCAGCTCAGCCAAGCGACCCTGTGCTTCCTCGCCAAGACAACGTACCCATCTGCGACTGGCGGTACACAAGTGGGAAATGCAGGCTCTCCCTCCGTAGATTCTGATGAGTGGTACGTTTAGGTGAGGTAATCTCGTCAGCGCCGAACAGGAAGAGAAGCACAGGCGGCTGGCAACACTAAACAGTGTTCCCATGAATTTCGGAACAAAGGAGCTCTCGCCGGACATGGAAGTGAACACGGTGATCGAGATGTACCCGCCTGAAGAATTGCTGGCGAAAAGCTTCAACCTTGAGGTCAAGTGCAATGACTTGCAGACGCTAAGAGAGAAAAATGAATCATACAATCTTCACGTTTTATATGAACATGCTAATGGAACGCTCCACGAAAGATTGATACCCTCGCATATACATGTTAAACACTTTCTTTTTTACCAAGCTGCGTCAGAACGGCTATTCCGCTGTGCGGTGCTGGACGTTCAGAATTGACTTGTTTAGTTATGATATGGTGCTAGTCCCAATACATGTGGAGGTGCATTGGCTCTTGGCAGTCGTAGATTTCAGGCAGCCTCCTATTGCCATCTACAACAGCCTTGGTCTTCTACTTCTGCTTCTCGTCGCTGGCATATATGAAGAGCAACTGGAACACGCGGGCCGACTGGGAATTTGTGCATGTCTACTGTGACAGTTTGTCACCGCACGGATCCGTTCAACTAGCGTGATCGCCGACGTGCAACCGGCGAGAACTTGAGCGGCCGTGCAAGAAACGCGTATTGCAGCTCTCACTCCGCGATGTATTCCAAGGAGCACGAAAGCTGTGATGGCCGAGTTGGCGAAAGCGGAGGAGTATGTCTGCTTGAAGTTTCTGAAAAAACAGTCTTCGGTTGCCAAGACCCTGTTGTGCGGGAAATACGCAAAGCCCATCTCAGCTCAGCCAAGCGACGCTGTGCTTCCTCGCCAAGACATAACGTACCCATCTGCGACTGGCGGAACACAAGTGGGAAATGCAGGCTCTCCCTCCGTGGATTCTGCTGAGTGGTACGTTTAGGTGAGAGGTAATCTCGTCAGCGCCGAACACGAAGAGAACACTCTGGAAGGTGTCTCGCCGCCTGAGGTTTCACCGGTGGTTCTACTCCGAAGCACAGGCGGCTGGCAACACTAAACAGTGTTCCCGTGAATTTCGAAACAAAGGAGCTCTCGCCGGACATGGAAGTGAACGCGGTGATCGAGATGTACCCGCCTGAAGAATTGCTGGCGAAAAGCTTCAACCTTGATGTCAAGTGCAATGACTTGCAGACGCTAAGAGAGAAAAATGGATCATACAATCTTCACGTTTTATATGAACATGCTAATGGAACGCTCCACGAAAGATTGATACCCTCGCATATTCATGTTAAACACTTTCTTTTTTACCAAGCTGCGTGAGAACGGCTATTCCGCTGAGCGGTGCTGGACGTTCAGAATTGACTTGTTATTTATGATATGGTGCTAGTCCCAATACATGTGGAGGTGCATTGGCTCTTGGCAGTCGTAGATTTCAGGCAGCCTCCTATTGCCATCTACAACAGCCTTGGTCTTCTTTTTCTGCTTCTCGTCGCTGGCATATATGAAGAGCAACTGGACCACGCGGGCCGACTGGGAATTTGTGCATGTCTAGTGGGACAGTTCGTCACCGCACGGATCCCTTCAACTAGCGTGATCGCCGACGTGCAACCGGTGAGAACTAGAGCGGCCGTGCAAAAAACGCGTATTGCAGCTTTCACTCCGCGATTATGTATTCCAAGGAGCACGAAAGCTGTGATGGCCGAGTTGGCGAAAGCGGAAGAGTATGTCTGCTTGAAGTTTCTGAAAAAAACAGTCTTCTGTTGCCAAGACCCCGTTGCGTGAGAATGATGCAAAGCCCATCTCAGCTCAGCGAGCGACACTGTGCTTCCTCGCAAAGATATAACATACCCATCTGCGACTGGCAGAACAAAAGTGGGAAATGCAGGCTCTCCCTCCGTGGATTCTGCTGAGTGGTACGTTTAGGTGAGAGGCAATCTCGTCAGCGCCGAACACGAAGAGAACACTCTGGAAGGTGTCTCGCCGCCGGTTTCACCGGTGGTTGTACTCCGAAGCACAGGCGGCTGGCAACACTAAACAGTGTTCCCGTGAATATCGGAACAAAAGAGCTCTCGCCGGATATGGAAGTGAATACGGTGTTCGAGACGTACCCGCCTGAAGAATTGCTGGCGAAAGGCTTCAACCTTGAGGTCAAGTGCAATGACTTGCAGACGCTGAGAGAGAAAAAAAGGAAGGTACAATCTTCACCTTTTATATGAACATGCTAATGGAACGCTCCACGAAAGAATGATACCCTCGCATGTACGTGTTAAACACTTTCTTTTTTACCAAGCTGCGCCAGAACGGCTATTCCGCTGTGCGGCGCTGGACGTTCAGAATTGACTTGTTTATTTATGATATGGTGCTAGTCCCAATACATGTGGAGGTGCATTGGCTCTTGGCACTGGTAGATTTCAGGCAGCCTCCTATTGCCATCTACATCAGCCTTGGTCTGTTTCTGCTTCTCGTCGCTGGCATATATGAAGAGCAACAGGACTACGTGGGCCGACTGGGAATTTGTGTCTAGTGTGACAGTTCGTCACCGCACGGATCCCTTCAACTAGCGTGATCGCCGACGTGCAACCGGTGAGAACTTGAGCGGCCGTGCAAGAAACGCGTATTGCAGCTTTCACTCCGCGATTATTTATTTCAAGGAGCACGAAAGCTGTGATGGCCGAGTTGGCGAAAGCGGAAGAGTATGTCTGCTTGAAGTTTCTGAAAAACAGCCTTCGGTTGCCAAGACCCTGTTGTGCGAGAATGACGCAAAGCCCATCTCAGCTCAGCCAGGCGACACTGTGCTTCCTCGCCAAGACATAACATACCCATCTACGACTGGCGGAACAAAAGTGGGAAATGCAGGCTCTCCCTCCGTGGATTCTGCTGAGTGGTACGTTTAGGTGAGAGGCAATCTCGTCAGCGCCGAACACGAAGAGAACACTCTGGAAGGTGTCTCGCCGCCGGAGGTTTCACCGGTGGTTCTACTCCGAAGCACAGGCGGCTGGCAACACTAAACAGTGTTCCCGTGAATATCGGAACAAAGGAGCTCTCGCCGGATATGGAAGTAAATACGGTGTTCGAGACGTACCCGCCTGAAGAATTGCTGGCGAAAGGCTTCAACCTTGAGGTCAAGTGCAATGACTTGCAGACGCTGAGAGAGAAAAAAATGGATGATACAATCTTCACCTTTTATATGAACATGCTAATGGAACGCTCCACGAAAGAATGATACCCTCGCATCTACGTGTTAAACAATTTCTTTTTTACCAAGCTTCGTCAGAACGGCTATTCCGCTGTGCGGCGCTGGACGTTCAGAATTGATTTGTTTAGTTATGATATAGTGCTAGTCCCAATACGAGTGGAGGTGCATTGGCTCTTGGCAGTCGTAGATTTCAGGCAGCCTCCTAATGCCTTCTACAACAGCCTTGGTCTATTTCTGCTTCTTGTCGCTGGAGTATATGAAGAGCAACTGGGACACGCGGGCGACTGGGAATTTGTGCATGTCTATTGTGACAGCTCGTCACCGCACGGATCCCTTCAACTAGCGTGATCGCCGACGTGCAAACGGTGAGAACTTGAGCGGCCGTGCAAGAAACGCGTATTGCAGCTTTCACTCCGCGATGTATTCCAAGGAACACGAAAGCTGTGATGGCCGAGTTGGCGAAAGCGGAAGAGTGTGTCTGCTTAAAGTTTCTGAAAAAAGACTTCGGTTGCCAAGACCCCGTTGTGCGAGAATGACGCAAGGCCCATCTCAGCTCAGCCAAGCGACCCTGTGCTTCCTCGCCAAGACATAACGTACCCATCTGCGACTGGCGGTACACAAGTGGGAAATGCAGGCTCTCCCTCCGTAGATTCTGATGAGTGGTACGTTTAGGTGAGGTAATCTCGTCAGCGCCGAACAAGAAGAGAACACTCTGGAAGGTGTCTCGCCGCCGGAGGTTTCACCGGTGGTTCTACTCCGAAGCACAGGCGGCTGCCAACACTAAACGGTGTTCCCGTGAATATCGGAACAAAGGAGCTCTCGCCGGATATGGAAGTGAATACGGTGTTCCAGACGTACCCGCCTGAAGAATTGCTGGCGAAAGGCTTCAACCTTGAGGTCAAGTGCAATGACTTGCAGACGCTGAGAGAGAAAAAAAGGAAGGTACAATCTTCACCTTTTATATGAACATGCTAATGGAACGCTCCACGAAAGAATGATACCCTCGCATCTACGTGTTAAACACTTTCTTTTTTACCAAGCTGCGCCAGAACGGCTATTCCGCTGTGCGGCGCTGGACGTTCAGAATAGACTTGTTTAGATATGATATGGTGCTAGTCCCAATACATGTGGAGGTGCATTGGCTCTTGGCAGTCGTAGATTTCAGGCAGCCTCCTATTGCCATCTACAACAGCCTTGGTCTTCTATTTCTGCTTCTCGTCGCTGGCATATATGAAGAGCAACTGGCGCACGCGGGCCGAATGGGAATTTGTGCATGTCTAGTGTGACAGTTCGTCACCGCACGGATCCCTTCAACTAGCGTGATCGCCGACGTGCAACCGGTGAGAACTTGAGCGGCCGTGCAAGAAACGCGTATTGCAGCTTTCACTCCGCGATTACGTATTCCAAGGAGCACGAAAGCTGTGATGGCCGAGTTGGCGAAAGCGGAAGAGTATGTCTGCTTGAAGTTTCTGAAAAAACAGTCTTCTGTTGCCAAGACCCCGTTGTGTGAGAATGATGCAAAGCCCATCTCAGCTCAGCGAAGCGACACTGTGCTTCCTCGCCAAGACATAACATACCCATCTACGACTGGCGGAACAAAAGTGGGAAATGCAGGCTCTCCCTCCGTGGATTCTGCTGAGTGGTACGTTTAGGTGAGAGGCAATCTCGTCAGCGCCGAACACGAAGAGAACACTCTGGAAGGTGTCTCGCCACCGGAGGTTTCACCGGTGGTTCTACTCCGAAGCACAGGCGGCTGGCAACACTAAACAGTGTTCCCGTGAATATCGGAACAAAGGAGCTCTCGCCGGATATGGAAGTGAATACGGTGTTCGAGACGTACCCGCCTGAAGAATTGCTGGCGAAAGGCTTCAACCTTGAGGTCAAGTGCAATGACTTGCAGACGCTGAGAAAGAAAAAAATGGATGATACAATCTTCACCTTTTATATGAACATGCTAATGGAACGCTCCACGAAAGAATGATACCCTCGCATCTACGTGTTAAACAATTTCTTTTTTACCAAGCTTCGTCAGAACGGCTATTCCGCTGTGCGGCGCTGGACGTTCAGAATTGACTTGTTTAGTTATGATATAGTGCTAGTCCCAATACGAGTGGAGGTGCATTCGCTCTTGGCAGTCGTAGATTTCAGGCAGCCTCCTAATGCCATATACAACAGCCTTGGTCTATTTCTGCTTCTTGTCGCTGGAGTATATGAAGAGCAACTGGACCACGCGGGCGACTGGGAATTTGTGCATGTCTATTGTGACAGCTCGTCACCGCACGGATCCCTTTAACTAGCGTGATCGCCGACGTGCAACCGGTGAGAACTTGAGCGGCCGTGCAAGAAACGCGTATTGCAGCTTTCACTCCGCGATGTATTCCAAGGAACACGAAAGCTGTGATGGCCGAGTTGGCGAAAGCGGAAGAGTGTGTCTGCTTGAAGTTTCTGAAAAAAGACTTCGGTTGCCAAGACCCCGTTGTGCGAGAATGACGCAAGGCCCATCTCAGCTCAGCCAAGCGACCCTGTGCTTCCTCGCCAAGACATAACGTACCCATCTGCGACTGGCGGTACACAAGTGGGAAATGCAGGCTCTCCCTCCGTAGATTCTGATGAGTGGTACGTTTAGGTGAGGTAATCTCGTCAGCGCCGAACAGGAAGAGAAGCACAGGCGGCTGGCAACACTAAACAGTGTTCCCATGAATTTCGGAACAAAGGAGCTCTCGCCGGACATGGAAGTGAACACGGTGATCGAGATGTACCCGCCTGAAGAATTGCTGGCGAAAAGCTTCAACCTTGAGGTCAAGTGCAATGACTTGCAGACGCTAAGAGAGAAAAATGAATCATACAATCTTCACGTTTTATATGAACATGCTAATGGAACGCTCCACGAAAGATTGATACCCTCGCATATACATGTTAAACACTTTCTTTTTTACCAAGCTGCGTCAGAACGGCTATTCCGCTGTGCGGTGCTGGACGTTCAGAATTTACTTGTTTAGTTATGATATGGTGCTAGTCCCAATACATGTGGAGGTGCATTGGCTCTTGGCAGTCGTAGATTTCAGGCAGCCTCCTATTGCCATCTACAACAGCCTTGGTCTTCTACTTCTGCTTCTCGTCGCTGGCATATATGAAGAGCAACTGGACCACGCGGGCCGACTGGGAATTTGTGCATGTCTACTGTGACAGTTTGTCACCGCACGGATCCGTTCAACTAGCGTGATCGCCGACGTGCAACCGGCGAGAACTTGAGCGGCCGTGCAAGAAACGCGTATTGCAGCTCTCACTCCGCGATGTATTCCAAGGAGCACGAAAGCTGTGATGGCCGAGTTGGCGAAAGCGGAGGAGTATGTCTGCTTGAAGTTTCTGAAAAAACAGTCTTCGGTTGCCAAGACCCTGTTGTGCGGGAATTACGCAAAGCCCATCTCAGCTCAGCCAAGCGACGCTGTGCTTCCTCGCCAAGACATAACGTACCCATCTGCGACTGGCGGAACACAAGTGGGAAATGCAGGCTCTCCCTCCGTGGATTCTGCTGAGTGGTACGTTTAGGTGAGAGGTAATCTCGTCAGCGCCGAACACGAAGAGAACACTCTGGAAGGTGTCTCGCCGCCTGTTTCACCGGTGGTTCTACTCCGAAGCACAGGCGGCTGGCAACACTAAACAGTGTTCCCGTGAATTTCGAAACAAAGGAGCTCTCGCCGGACATGGAAGTGAACGCGGTGATCGAGATGTACCCGCCTGAAGAATTGCTGGCGAAAAGCTTCAACCTTGAGGTCAAGTGCAATGACTTGCAGACGCTAAGAGAGAAAAATGGATCATACAATCTTCACGTTTTATATGAACATGCTAATGGAACGCTCCACGAAAGATTGATACCCTCGCATATTCATGTTAAACACTTTCTTTTTTACCAAGCTGCGTGAGAACGGCTATTCCGCTGAGCGGTGCTGGACGTTCAGAATTGACTTGTTATTTATGATATGGTGCTAGTCCCAATACATGTGGAGGTGCATTGGCTCTTGGCAGTCGTAGATTTCAGGCAGCCTCCTATTGCCATCTACAACAGCCTTGGTCTTCTTTTTCTGCTTCTCGTCGCTGGCATATATGAAGAGCAACTGGACCACGCGGGCCGACTGGGAATTTGTGCATGTCTAGTGGGACAGTTCGTCACCGCACGGATCCCTTCAACTAGCGTGATCGCCGACGTGCAACCGGTGAGAACTTGAGCGGCCGTGCAAAAAACGCGTATTGCAGCTTTCACTCCGCGATTATGTATTCCAAGGAGCACGAAAGCTGTGATGGCCGAGTTGGCGAAAGCGGAAGAGTATGTCTGCTTGAAGTTTCTGAAAAAACAGTCTTCTGTTGCCAAGACCCCGTTGCGTGAGAATGATGCAAAGCCCATTTCAGCTCAGCGAGCGACACTGTGCTTCCTCGCAAAGATATAACATACCCATCTGCGACTGGCGGAACAAAAGTGGGAAATGCAGGCTCTCCCTCCGTGGATTCTGCTGAGTGGTACGTTTAGGTGAGAGGCAATCTCGTCAGCGCCGAACACGAAGAGAACACTCTGGAAGGTGTCTCGCCGCCGGTTTCACCGGTGGTTGTACTCCGAAGCACAGGCGGCTGGCAACACTAAACAGTGTTCCCGTGAATATCGGAACAAAAGAGCTCTCGCCGGATATGGAAGTGAATACGGTGTTCGAGACGTACCCGCCTGAAGAATTGCTGGCGAAAGGCTTCAACCTTGAGGTCAAGTGCAATGACTTGCAGACGCTGAGAGAGAAAAAAAGGAAGGTACAATCTTCACCTTTTATATGAACATGCTAATGGAACGCTCCACGAAAGAATGATACCCTCGCATGTACGTGTTAAACACTTTCTTTTTTACCAAGCTGCGCCAGAACGGCTATTCCGCTGTGCGGCGCTGGACGTTCAGAATTGACTTGCTTATTTATGATATGGTGCTAGTCCCAATACATGTGGAGGTGCATTGGCTCTTGGCACTGGTAGATTTCAGGCAGCCTCCTATTGCCATCTACAACAGCCTTGGTCTGTTTCTGCTTCTCGTCGCTGGCATATATGAAGAGCAACAGGACCACGTGGGCCGACTGGGAATTTGTGTCTAGTGTGACAGTTCGTCACCGCACGGATCCCTTCAACTAGCGTGATCGCCGACGTGCAACCGGTGAGAACTTGAGCGGCCGTGCAAGAAACGCGTATTGCAGCTTTCACTCCGCGATTATTTATTTCAAGGAGCACGAAAGCTGTGATGGCCGAGTTGGCGAAAGCGGAAGAGTATGTCTGCTTGAAGTTTCTGAAAAACAGTCTTCGGTTGCCAAGACCCTGTTGTGCGAGAATGACGCAAAGCCCATCTCAGCTCAGCCAGGCGACACTGTGCTTCCTCGCCAAGACATAACATACCCATCTACGACTGGCGGAACAAAAGTGGGAAATGCAGGCTCTCCCTCCGTGGATTCTGCTGAGTGGTACGTTTAGGTGAGAGGCAATCTCGTCAGCGCCGAACACGAAGAGAACACTCTGGAAGGTGTCTCGCCGCCGGAGGTTTCACCGGTGGTTCTACTCCGAAGCACAGGCGGCTGGCAACACTAAACAGTGTTCCCGTGAATATCGAAACAAAGGAGCTCTCGCCGGATATGGAAGTAAATACGGTGTTCGAGACGTACCCGCCTGAAGAATTGCTGGCGAAAGGCTTCAACCTTGAGGTCAAGTGCAATGACTTGCAGACGCTGAGAGAGAAAAAAATGGATGATACAATCTTCACCTTTTATATGAACATGCTAATGGAACGCTCCCCGAAAGACTGATACCCTCGCATATACGTGTTAAAAACTTTCCTTTTTACCAAGCTGCGTCAGAACGGCTATTCCGCTGTGCGGCCCTGGACGTTCAGAATAGACTTGTTTAGATATGATATGGTGCTAGTCCCAATACATGTGGAGGTGCATTGGCTCTTGGCAGTCGTAGATTTCAGGCAGCCTCCTATTGCCATCTACAACAGCCTTGGTCTTCTTTTTCTGCTTCTCGTCGCTGGCATATATGAAGAGCAACTGGACCACGCGGGCCCACTGGGAATTTGTGCATGTCTAGTGTGACAGTTCGTCACCGCACGGATCCCTTCAACTAGCGTGATCGCCGACGTGCAACCGGTGAGAACTTGAGCGGCCGTGCAAGAAACGCGTATTGCAGCTTTCACTCCGCGATTACGTATTCCAAGGAGCACGAAAGCTGTGATGGCCGAGTTGGCGAAAGCGGAAGAGTAGGTCTGCTTGAAGTTTCTGAAAAAACAGTCTTCTGTTGCCAAGACCCCGTTGTGTGAGAATGATGCAAAGCCCATTTCAGCTCAGCGAAGCGACACTGTGCTTCCTCGCCAAGACATAACATACCCATCTACGACTGGCGGAACAAAAGTGGGAAATGCAGGCTCTCCCTCCGTGGATTCTGCTGAGTGGTACGTTTAGGTGAGAGGCAATCTCGTCAGCGCCGAACACGAAGAGAACACTCTGGAAGGTGTCTCGCCGCCGGAGGTTTCACCGGTGGTTCTACTCCGAAGCACAGGCGGCTGGCAACACTAAACAGTGTTCCCTTGAATATCGGAACAAAGGAGCTCTCGCCGGATATGGAAGTGAATACGGTGTTCGAGACGTACCCGCCTGAAAAATTGCTGGCGAAAGGCTTCAACCTTGAGGTCAAGTGCAATGACTTGTAGACGCTGAGAGAGAAAAAAATGGATGATACAATCTTCACCTTTTATATGAACATGCTAATGGAACGCTCCACGAAAGAATGATACCCTCGCATCTACGTGTTAAACAATTTCTTTTTTACCAAGCTTCGTCAGAACGGCTATTCCGCTGTGCGGCGCTGGACGTTCAGAATTGATTTGTTTAGTTATGATATAGTGCTAGTCCCAATACGAGTGGAGGTGCATTGGCTCTTGGCAGTCGTAGATTTCAGGCAGCCTCCTAATGCCTTCTACAACAGCCTTGGTCTATTTCTGCTTCTTGTCGCTGGAGTATATGAAGAGCAACTGGGACACGCGGGCGACTGGGAATTTGTGCATGTCTATTGTGACAGCTCGTCTCCGCACGAATCCCTTCAACTAGCGTGATCGCCGACGTGCAAACGGTGAGAACTTGAGCGGCCGTGCAAGAAACGCGTATTGCAGCTTTCACTCCGCGATGTATTCCAAGGAACACGAAAGCTGTGATGGCCGAGTTGGCGAAAGCGGAAGAGTGTGTCTGCTTAAAGTTTCTGAAAAAAGACTTCGGTTGCCAAGACCCCGTTGTGCGAGAATGACGCAAGGCCCATCTCAGCTCAGCCAAGCGACCCTGTGCTTCCTCGCCAAGACATAACGTACCCATCTGCGACTGGCGGTACACAAGTGGGAAATGCAGGCTCTCCCTCCGTAGATTCTGATGAGTGGTACGTTTAGGTGAGAGGTAATCTCGTCAGCGCCGAACAGGAAGAGAAGCACAGGCGGCTGGCAACACTAAACAGTGTTCCCATGAATTTCGGAACAAAGGAGCTCTCGCCGGACATGGAAGTGAACACGGTGATCGAGATGTACCCGCCTGAAGAATTGCTGGCGAAAAGCTTCAACCTTGAGGTCAAGTGCAATGACTTGCAGACGCTAAGAGAGAAAAATGAATCATACAATCTTCACGTTTTATATGAACATGCTAATGGAACGCTCCACGAAAGATTGATACCCTCGCATATACATGTTAAACACTTTCTTTTTTACCAAGCTGCGTCAGAACGGCTATTCCGCTGTGCGGTGCTGGACGTTCAGAATTGACTTGTTTAGTTAGGATATGGTGCTAGTCCCAATACATGTGGAGGTGCATTGGCTCTTGGCAGTCGTAGATTTCAGGCAGCCTCCTATTGCCATCTACAACAGCCTTGGTCTTCTATTTCTGCTTCTCGTCGCTGGCATATATGAAGAGCAACTGGACCACGCGGGCCGACTGGGAATTTGTGCATGTCTACTGTGACAGTTTGTCACCGCACGGATCCGTTCAACTAGCGTGATCGCCGACGTGCAACCGGCGAGAACTTGAGCGGCCGTGCAAGAAACGCGTATTGCAGCTCTCACTCCGCGATGTATTCCAAGGAGCACGAAAGCTGTGATGGCCGAGTTGGCGAAAGCGGAGGAGTATGTCTGCTTGAAGTTTCTGAAAAAACAGTCTCGGTTGCCAAGACCCTGTTGTGCGGGAATTACGCAAAGCCCATCTCAGCTCAGCCAAGCGACGCTGTGCTTCGTCGCCAAGACATAACGTACCCATCTGCGACTGGCGGAACACAAGTGGGAAATGCAGGCTCTCCCTCCGTGGATTCTGCTGAGTGGTACGTTTAGGTGAGAGGTAATCTCGTCAGCGCCGAACACGAAGAGAACACTCTGGAAGGTGTCTCGCCGCCTGAGGTTTCACCGGTGGTTCTACTCCGAAGCACAGGCGGCTGGCAACACTAAACAGTGTTCCCGTGAATTTCGAAACAATGGAGCTCTCGCCGGACATGGAAGTGAACGCGGTGATCGAGATGTACCCGCCTGAAGAATTGCTGGCGAAAAGCTTCAACCTTGAGGTCAAGTGCAATGACTTGCAGACGCTAAGAGAGAAAAATGGATCATACAATCTTCACGTTTTATATGAACATGCTAATGGAACGCTCCACGAAAGATTGATACCCTCGCATATTCATGTTAAACACTTTCTTTTTTACCAAGCTGCGTGAGAACGGCTATTCCGCTGAGCGGTGCTGGACGTTCAGAATTGACTTGTTATTTATGATATGGTGCTAGTCCCAATACATGTGGAGGTGCATTGGCTCTTGGCAGTCGTAGATTTCAGGCAGCCTCCTATTGCCATCTACAACAGCCTTGGTCTTCTTTTTCTGCTTCTCGTCGCTGGCATATATGAAGAGCAACTGGACCACGCGGGCCGACTGGGAATTTGTGCATGTCTAGTGGGACAGGTCGTCACCGCACGGATCCCTTCAACTAGCGTGATCGCCGACGTGCAACCGGTGAGAACTTGAGCGGCCGTGCAAAAAACGCGTATTGCAGCTTTCACTCCGCGTTTATGTATTCCAAGGAGCACGAAAGCTGTGATGGCCGAGTTGGCGAAAGCGGAAGAGTATGTCTGCTTGAAGTTTCTGAAAAAACAGTCTTCTGTTGCCAAGACCCCGTTGCGTGAGAATGATGCAAAGCCCATCTCAGCTCAGCGAGCGACACTGTGCTTCCTCGCCAAGATATAACATACCCATCTGCGACTGGCGGAACAAAAGTGGGAAATGCAGGCTCTCCCTCCGTGGATTCTGCTGAGTGGTACGTTTAGGTGAGAGGCAATCTCGTCAGCGCCGAACACGAAGAGAACACTCTGGAAGGTGTCTCGCCGCCGGAGGTTTCACCGGTGGTTCTACTCCGAAGCACAGGCGGCTGGCAACACTAAACAGTGTTCCCGTGAATATCGGAACAAAGGAGCTCTCGCCGGATATGGAAGTGAATACGGTGTTCGAGACGTACCCGCCTGAAGAATTGCTGGCGAAAGGCTTCAACCTTGAGGTCAAGTGCAATGACTTGCAGACGCTGAGAGAGAAAAAAAGGAATGTACAATCTTCACCTTTTATATGAACATGCTAATGGAACGCTCCACGAAAGAATGATACCCTCGCATGTACGTGTTAAACACTTTCTTTTTTACCAAGCTGCGCCAGAACGGCTATTCCGCTGTGCGGCGCTGGACGTTCAGAATTGACTTGTTTATTTATGATATGGTGCTAGTCCCAATACATGTGGAGGTGCATTGGCTCTTGGCACTGGTAGATTTCAGGCAGCCTCCTATTGCCATCTACAACAGCCTTGGTCTGTTTCTGCTTCTCGTCGCTGGCATATATGAAGAGCAACAGGACCACGTGGGCCGACTGGGAATTTGTGTCTAGTGTGACAGTTCGTCACCGCACGGATCCCTTCAACTAGCGTGATCGCCGACGTGCAACCGGTGAGAACTTGAGCGGCCGTGCAAGAAACGCGTATTGCAGCTTTCACTCCGCGATTATTTATTTCAAGGAGCACGAAAGCTGTGATGGCCGAGTTGGCGAAAGCGGAAGAGTATGTCTGCTTGAAGTTTCTGAAAAACAGTCTTCGGTTGCCAAGACCCTGTTGTGCGAGAATGACGCAAAGCCCATCTCAGCTCAGCCAGGCGACACTGTGCTTCCTCGCCAAGACATAACATACCCATCTACGACTGGCGGAACAAAAGTGGGAAATGCAGGCTCTCCCTCCGTGGATTCTGCTGAGTGGTACGTTTAGGTGAGAGGCAATCTCGTCAGCGCCGAACAGGAAGAGAACACTGGAACTTGTCTCGCCGCCGGAGGTTTCACCGGTGGTTCTACTCCGAAGCACAGGCGGCTGGCAACACTAAACAGTGTTCCCGTGAATATCGGAACAAAGGAGTTCTCGCCGGATATGGAAGTAAATACGGTGTTCGAGACGTACCCGCCTGAAGAATTGCTGGCGAAAGGCTTCAACCTTGAGGTCAAGTGCAATGACTTGCAGACGCTGAGAGAGAAAAAAATGGATGATACAATCTTCACCTTTTATATGAACATGCTAATGGAACGCTCCCCGAAAGACTGATACCCTCGCATATACGTGTTAAAATCTTTCCTTTTTACCAAGCTGCGTCAGAACGGCTATTCCGCTGTGCGGCCCTGGACGTTCAGAATAGACTTGTTTAGATATGATATGGTGCTAGTCCCAATACATGTGGAGGTGCATTGGCTCTTGGCAGTCGTAGATTTCAGGCAGCCTCCTATTGCCATCTACAACAGCCTTGGTCTTCTTTTTCTGCTTCTCGTCGCTGGCATATATGAAGAGCAACTGGACCACGCGGGCCCACTGGGAATTTGTGCATGTCTAGTGTGACAGTTCGTCACCGCACGGATCCCTTCAACTAGCGTGATCGCCGACGTGCAACCGGTGAGAACTTGAGCGGCCGTGCAAGAAACGCGTATTGCAGCTTTCACTCCGCGATTACGTATTCCAAGGAGCACGAAAGCTGTGATGGCCGAGTTGGCGAAAGCGGAAGAGTATGTCTGCTTGAAGTTTCTGAAAAAACAGTCTTCTGTTGCCAAGACCCCGTTGTGTGAGAATGATGCAAAGCCCATTTCAGCTCAGCGAAGCGACACTGTGCTTCCTCGCCAAGACATAACATACCCATCTACGACTGGCGGAACAAAAGTGGGAAATGCAGGCTCTCCCTCCGTGGATTCTGCTGAGTGGTACGTTTAGGTGAGAGGCAATCTCGTGAGCGCCGAACACGAAGAGAACACTCTGGAAGGTGTCTCGCCGCCGGAGGTTTCACCGGTGGTTCTACTCCGAAGCACAGGCGGCTGGCAACACTAAAGAGTGTTCCCTTGAATATCGGAACAAAGGAGCTCTCGCCGGATATGGAAGTGAATACGGTGTTCGAGACGTACCCGCCTGAAGAATTGCTGGCGAAAGGCTTCAACCTTGAGGTCAAGTGCAATGACTTGCAGACGCTGAGAGAGAAAAAAATGGATGATACAATCTTCACCTTTTATATGAACATGCTAATGGAACGCTCCACGAAAGAATGATACCCTCGCATCTACGTGTTAAACAATTTCTTTTTTACCAAGCTTCCTCAGAACGGCTATTCCGCTGTGCGGCGCTGGACGTTCAGAATTGATTTGTTTAGTTATGATATAGTGCTAGTCCCAATACGAGTGGAGGTGCATTGGCTCTTGGCAGTCGTAGATTTCAGGCAGCCTCCTAATGCCTTCTACAACAGCCTTGGTCTATTTCTGCTTCTTGTCGCTGGAGTATATGAAGAGCAACTGGGACACGCGGGCGACTGGGAATTTGTGCATGTCTATTGTGACAGCTCGTCACCGCACGGATCCCTTCAACTAGCGTGATCGCCGACGTGCAAACGGTGAGAACTTGAGCGGCCGTGCAAGAAACGCGTATTGCAGCTTTCACTCCGCGATGTATTCCCAGGAACACGAAAGCTGTGATGGCCGAGTTGGCGAAAGCGGAAGAGTGTGTCTGCTTAAAGTTTCTGAAAAAAGACTTCGGTTGCCAAGACCCCGTTGTGCGAGAATGACGCAAGTCCCATCTCAGCTCAGCCAAGCGACCCTGTGCTTCCTCGCCAAGACATAACATACCCATCTACGACTGGCGGAACAAAAGTGGGAAATGCAGGCTCTCCCTCCGTGGATTCTGCTGAGTGGTACGTTTAGGTGAGAGGCAATCTCGTCAGCGCCGAACAGGAAGAGAACACTGGAACTTGTCTCGCCGCCGGAGGTTTCACCGGTGGTTCGACTCCGAAGCACAGGCGGCTGGCAACACTAAACAGTGTTCCCGTGAATATCGGAACAAAGGAGCTCTCGCCGGAAATGGAAGCGAACACGGTGATCGAGATGTACCCGCCTGAAGAATTGCTAGCGAAAAGCTTCAACCTTGAGGTCAAGTGCAATGACTTGCAGACGCTAAGAGAGAAAAATGAATCATACAATCTTCACGTTTTATATGAACATGCTAATGGAACGCTCCACGAAAGATTGATACCCTCGCATATACATGTTAAACACTTTCTTTTTTACCAAGCTGCGTCAGAACGGCTATTCCGCTGTGCGGTAAAGGACGTTGAGAATTGACTTGTTTAGTTATGATATGCTGCTAGTCCCAATACATGTGGAGGTGCATTGGCTCTTGGCAGTCGTAGATTTCAGGCAGCCTCCTATTGCCATCTACAACAGCCTTGGTCTTCTATTTCTGCTTCTCGTCGCTGGCCTATATGAAGAGCAACTGGTCCACGCGGGCCGACTGGGAATTTGTGCATGTCTAGTGTGACAGTTCGTCACCGCACGGATCCCTTCAACTAGCGTGATCGCCGACGTGCAACCGGTGAGAACTTGAGCGGCCGTGCAAGAAACGCGTATTGCAGCTTTCACTCCGCGATTATGTATTCCAAGGAGCACGAAAGCTGTGATGGCCGAGTTGGCGAAAGCGGAAGAGTATGTCTGCTTGAAGTTTCTGAAAAAAGTCTTCTGTTGACAAGACCCCGTTGTGTGAGAATGATGCAAAGCCCATCTCAGCTCAGCGAAGCGACACTGTGCTTCCTCGCCAAGACATAACATACCCATCTGCGACTGGCGGAACAAAATTGGGAAATGCAGGCTCTCCCTCCGTGGATTCTGCTGAGTGGTACGTTTAGGTGAGAGGCAATCTCGTCAGCGCCGAACACGAAGAGAACACTCTGGAAGGTGTCTCGCCGCCGGAGGTTTCACCGGTGGTTCTACTCCGAAGCACAGGCGGCTGGCAACACTAAACAGTGTTCCCGTGAATATCGGAACAAAAGAGCTCTCGCCGGATATGGAAGTGAATACGGTGTTCGAGACGTACCCGCCTGAAGAATTGCTGGCGAAAGGCTTCAACCTTGAGGTCAAGTGCAATGACTTGCAGACGCTGAGAGAGAAAAAAAGGAAGGTACAATCTTCACCTTTTATATGAACATGCTAATGGAACGCTCCACGAAAGAATGATACCCTCGCATCTACGTGTTAAACACTTTCTTTTTTACCAAGCTGCGCCAGAACGGCTATTCCGCTGTGCGGCGCTGGACGTTCAGAATTGACTTGTTTAGTTATGATATGGTGCTAGTCCCAATACATGTGGAGGTGCATTGGCTCTTGGCAGTCGTAGATTTCAGGCAGCCTCCTATTGCCATCTACAACAGCCTTGGTCTTCTATTTCTGCTTCTCGTTGCTGGCATATATGAAGAGCAACTGGACCACGCGGGCCGACTGGGAATTTGTGCATGTCTAGTGTGACAGTTCGTCACCGCACGGATCCCTTCAACTAGCGTGATCGCCGACGTGCAACCGGTGAGAAGTTGAGCGGCCGTGCAAGAAACGCGTATTGCAGCTCTCACTCCGCGATGTATTCCAAGGAGCACGAAAGCTGTGATGGCCGAGTTGGCGAAAGCGGAGGAGTATGTCTGCTTGAAGTTTCTGAAAAAACAGTCTTCGGTTGCCAACACCCTGTTGTGCGGGAATTACGCAAAGCCCATCTCAGCTCAGCCAAGCGACGCTGTGCTTCCTCGCCAAGACATAACGTACCCATCTGCGACTGGCGGAACACAAGTGGGAAATGCAGGCTCTCCCTCCGTGGATTCTGCTGAATGGTACGTTTAGGTGAGAGGTAATCTCGTCAGCGCCGAACAGGAAGAGAACACTGGAACTTGTATCGCCGCCGGAGGTTTCACCGGTGGTTCTACTCCGAAGCACAGGCGGCTGGCAACACTAAACAGTGTTCCCGTGAATATCGGAACAAAGGAGCTCTCGCCGGATATGGAAGTAAATACGGTGTTCGAGACGTACCCGCCTGAAGAACTGCTGGCGAAAGGCTTCAACCTTGAGGTCAAGTGCAATGACTTGCAGACGCTGAGAGAGAAAAAAAATGGATGATACCATCTTCACCTTTTATATGAACATGCTAATGGAACGCTCCACGAAAGAATGATACCCTCGCATCTACGTGTTAAACAATTTCTTTTTTACCAAGCTGCGCCAGAACGGCTATTCCGCTGTGCGGCGCTGGACGTTCAGAATTGACTTGTTTAGTTATGATATGGTGCTAGTCCCAATACGAGTGGAGGTGCATTGCCTCTTGGCAGTCGTAGATTTCAGGCAGCCTCCTAATGCCATCTACAACGGCCTTGGTCTATTTCTGCTTCTTGTCGCTGGAGTATATGAAGAGCAACTGGGCCACGCGGGCGACTGGGAATTTGTGCATGTCTAGTGTGACAGTTCGTCACCGCACGGATCCCTTCAACTAGCGTGATCGCCGACGTGCAACCGGTGAGAACTTGAGCGGCCGTGCAAGAAACGCGTATTGCAGCTTTCACTCCGCGATTACGTATTCCAAGGAGCACGAAAGCTGTGATGGCCGAGTTGGCGAAAGCGGAAGAGTATGTCTGCTTGAAGTTTTTGAAAAAACAGTCTTCTGTTGCCAAGACCCCGTTGTGTGAGAATGATGCAAAGCCCATTTCAGCTCAGCGAAGCGACACTGTGCTTCCTCGCCAAGACATAACATACCCATCTACGACTGGCGGAACAAAAGTGGGAAATGCAGGCTCTCCCTCCGTGGATTCTGCTGAGTGGTACGTTTAGGTGAGAGGCAATCTCGTCAGCGCCGAACACGAAGAGAACACTCTGGAAGGTGTCTCGCCGCCGGAGGTTTCACCGGTGGTTCTACTCCGAAGCACAGGCGGCTGGCAACACTAAACAGTGTTCCCTTGAATATCGGAACAAAGGAGCTCTCGCCGGATATGGAAGTGAATACGGTGTTCGAGACGTACCCGCCTGAAGAATTGCTGGCGAAAGGCTTCAACCTTGAGGTCAAGTGCAATGACTTGCAGACGCTGAGAGAGAAAAAAATGGATGATACAATCTTCACCTTTTATATGAACATGCTAATGGAACGCTCCACGAAAGAATGATACCCTCGCATCTACGTGTTAAACAATTTCCTTTTTACCAAGCTTCGTCAGAACGGCTATTCCGCTGTGCGGCGCTGGACGTTCAGAATTGATTTGTTTAGTTATGATATAGTGCTAGTCCCAATACGAGTGGAGGTGCATTGGCTCTTGGCAGTCGTAGATTTCAGGCAGCCTCCTAATGCCTTCTACAACAGCCTTGGTCTATTTCTGCTTCTTGTCGCTGGAGTATATGAAGAGCAACTGGGACACGCGGGCGACTGGGAATTTGTGCATGTCTATTGTGACAGCTCGTCACCGCACGGATCCCTTCAACTAGCGTGATCGCCGACGTGCAACCGGTGAGAACTTGAGCGGCCGTGCAAGAAACGCGTATTGCAGCTTTCACTCCGCGATGTATTCCAAGGAACACGAAAGCTGTGATGGCCGAGTTGGCGAAAGCGGAAGAGTGTCTGCTTAAAGTTTCTGAAAAAAGACTTCGGTTGCCAAGACCCCGTTGTGCGAGAATGACGCAAGGCCCATCCCAGCTCAGCCAAGCGACCCTGTGCTTCCTCGCCAAGACATAACGTACCCATCTGCGACTGGCGGTACACAAGTGGGAAATGCAGGCTCTCCCTCCGTAGATTCTGATGAGTGGTACGTTTAGGTGAGGTGATCTCGTCAGCGCCGAACAGGAAGAGAAGCACAGGCGGCTGGCAACACTAAACAGTGTTCCCATGAATTTCGGAACAAAGGATCTCTCGCCGGAAATGGAAGTGAACACGGTGATCGAGATGTACCCGGCTGAAGAATTGCTGGCGAAAAGCTTCAACCTTGAGGTCAAGTGCAAAGACTTGCAGACGCTGAGAGAGAAAAAAATGGATGATACAATCTTCACCTTTTATATGAACATGCTAATGGAACGCTCCACGAAAGAATGATACCCTCGCATCTACGTGTTAAACAATTTCTTTTTTACCAAGCTGCGCCAGAACGGCTATTCCGCTGTGCGGCGCTGGACGTTCAGAATTGACTTGTTTAGTTATGATATGGTGCTAGTCCCAATACGAGTGGAGGTGCATTGGCTCTTGGCAGTCGTAGATTTCAGGCAGCCTCCTAATGCCATCTACAACGGCCTTGGTCTATTTCTGCTTCTTGTCGCTGGAGTATATGAAGAGCAACTGGGCCACGCGGGCCGACTGGGAATTTGTGCATGTCTAGTGTGACAGCTCGTCACCGCACGGATCCCTTCAACTAGCGTGATCGCCGACGTGCAACCGGTGAGAACTTGAGCGGCCGTGCAAGAAACGCGTATTGCAGCTTTCACTCCGCGATGTATTCCAAGGAGCACGAAAGCTGTGATGGCCGAGTTGGCGAAAGCGGAAGAGTGTGTCTGCTTGATGTTTCTGAAAAAAGACTTCGGTTGCCAAGACTCCGTTGTGCGAGAATGACGCAAGGCCCATCTCAGCTCAGCCAAGCGACCCTGTGCTTCCTCGCCAAGACATAACGTACCCATCTGCGACTGGCGGTACACAAGTGGGAAATGCAGGCTCTCCCTCCGTAGATTCTGATGAGTGGTACGTTTAGGTGAGGTAATCTCGTCAGCGCCGAACAGGAAGAGAAGCACAGGCGGCTGGCAACACTAAACAGTGTTCCCGTGAATTTCGGAACAAAGGATCTCTCGCCGGAAATGGAAGTGAACACGGTGATCGAGATGTACCCGCCTGAAGAATTGCTGGCGAAAAGCTTCAACCTTGAGGTCAAGTGCAATGACTTGCAGACGCTAAGAGAGAAAAATGAATCATACAATCTTCACGTTTTATATGAACATGCTAATGGAACGCTCCACGAAAGATTGATACCCTCGCATATACATGTTAAACACTTTCTTTTTACCAAGCTGCGTCAGAACGGCTATTCCGCTGTGCGGTGCTGGACGTTGAGAATTGACTTGTTTAGTTATGATATGCTGCTAGTCCCAATACATGTGGAGGTGCATTGGCTCTTGGCAGTCGTAGATTTCAGGCAGCCTCCTATTGCCATCTACAACAGCCTTGGTCTTCTATTTCTGCTTCTCGTCGCTGGCCTATATGAAGAGCAACTGGTCCACGCGGGCCGACTGGGAATTTGTGCATGTCTAGTGTGACAGTTCGTCACCGCACGGATCCCTTCAACTAGCGTGATCGCCGACGTGCAACCGGTAAGAACTTGAGCGGCCGTGCAAGAAACGCGTATTGCAGCTTTCACTCCGCGATTATGTATTCCAAGGAGCACGAAAGCTGTGATGGCCGAGTTGGCGAAAGCGGAAGAGTATGTCTGCTTGAAGTTTCTGAAAAAAAAGTCTTCTGTTGCCAAGACCCCGTTGTGTGAGAATGATGCAAAGCCCATCTCAGCTCAGCGAAGCGACACTGTGCTTCCTCGCCAAGACATAACATACCCATCTGCGACTGGCGGAACAAAATTGGGAAATGCAGGCTCTCCCTCCGTGGATTCTGCTGAGTGGAACGTTTAGGTGAGAGGCAATCTCGTCAGCGCCGAACACGAAGAGAACACTCTGGAAGGTGTCTCGCCGCCGGAGGTTTCACCGGTGGTTCTACTCCGAAGCACAGGCGGCTGGCAACACTAAACAGTGTTCCCGTGAATATCGGAACAAAGGAGCTCTCGCCGGATATGGAAGTAAATACGGTGTTCGAGACGTACCCGCCTGAAGAATTGCTGGCGAAAGGCTTCAACCTTGAGGTCAAGTGCACTGACTTGCAGACGCTGAGAGAGAAAAAAATGGATGATACAATCTTCACCTTTTATATGAACATGCTAATGGAACGCTCCACGAAAGAATGATACCCTCGCATCTACGTGTTAAACAATTTCTTTTTTACCAAGCTGCGCCAGAACGGCTATTCCGCTGTGCGGCGCTGGACGTTCAGAATTGACTTGTTTAGTTATGATATGGTGCTAGTCCCAATACATGTGGAGGTGCACTGGCTCTTGGCAGTCGTAGATTTCAGGCAGCCTCATATTGCCATCTACAACAGCCTTGGTCTTCTATTTCTGCTTCTCGTTGCTGGCATATATGAAGAGCAACTGGACAACGCGGGCCGACTGGGAATTTGTGCATGTCTAGTGTGACAGTTCGTCATCGCACGGATCCCTTCAACTAGCGTGATCGCCGACGTGCAACCGGTGAGAACTTGAGCGGCCGTGCAAGAAACGCGTATTGCAGGTCTCACTCCGCGATGTATTCCAAGGAGCACGAAAGCTGTGATGGCCGAGTTGGCGAAAGCGGAGGAGTATGTCTGCTTGAAGTTTCTGAAAAGACAGCCTTCGGTTGCCAAGACCCTGTTGTGCGGGAATTACGCAAAGCCCATCTCAGCTCAGCCAAGCGACGCTGTGCTTCCTCGCCAAGACATAACGTACCCATCTGCGACTGGCGGAACACAAGTGGGAAATGCAGGCTCTCCCTCCGTGGATTCTGCTGAATGGTACGTTTAGGTGAGAGGTAATCTCGTCAGCGCCGAACAAGAAGAGAACACTCTGGAACTTGTCTCGCCGCCGGAGGTTTCACCGGTGGTTCTACTCCGAAGCACAGGCGGCTGGCAACACTAAACAGTGTTCCCGTGAATATCGGAACAAAGGAGCTCTCGCCGGATATGGAAGTAAATACGGTGTTCGAGACGTACCCGCCTGAAGAATTGCTGCCGAAAGGCTTCAACCTTGAGGTCAAGTGCAATGACTTGCAGACGCTGAGAGAGAAAAACATGGATGATACAATCTTCACCTTTTATATGAACATGCTAATGGAACGCTCCACGAAAGAATGATACCCTCGCATCTACGTGTTAAACAATTTCTTTTTTACCAAGCTTCGTCAGAACGGCTATTCCGCTGTGTGGCGCTGGACGTTCAGAATTGACTTGTTTAGTTATGATATAGTGCTAGTCCCAATACGAGTGGAGGTGCATTGGCTCTTGGCAGTCGTAGATTTCAGGCAGCTTCCTAATGCCTTCTACAACAGCCTTGGTCTATTTCTGCTTCTTGTCGCTGGAGTATATGAAGAGCAACTGGACCACGCGGGCGACTGAGAATTTGTGCATGTCTATTGTGACAGCTCGTCACCGCACGGATCCCCTCAACTAGCGTGATCGCCGACGTGCAACCGGTGAGAACTTGAGCGGCCGTGCAAGAAACGCGTATTGCAGCTTTCACTCCGCGATGTATTCCAAGGAACACGAAAGCTGTGATGGCCGAGTTGGCGAAAGCGGAAGAGTGTGTCTGCTTGATGTTTCTGAAGAAAGACTTCGGTTGCCAAGACCCCGTTGTGCGAGAATGACGCAAGGCCCATCTCAGCTCAGCCAAGCGACCCTGTGCTTCCTCGCCAAGACATAACGTACCTATCTGCGACTGGCGGTACACAAGTGGGAAATGCAGGATCTCCCTCCGTAGATTCTGATGAGTGGTACGTTTAGGTGAGGTAATCTCGTCAGCGCCGAACAGGAAGAGAAGCACAGGCGGCTGGCAACACTAAACAGTGTTCCCATGAATTTCGGAACAAAGGAGCTCTCGCCGGACATGGAAGTGAACACGGTGATCGAGATGTACTCGCCTGAAGAATTGCTGGCGAAAAGCTTCAACCTTGAGGTCAAGTGCAATGACTTGCAGACGCTAAGAGAGAAAAATGAATCATACAATCTTCACGTTTTTATATGAACATGCTAATGGAACGATCCACGAAAGATTGATACCCTCGCATATACATGTTAAACACTTTCTTTTTTACCAAGCTGCGTCAGAACGGCTATTCCGCTGTGCGGTGCTGGACGTTCAGAATTGACTTTAGTTATGATATGCTGCTAGGCCCAATACATGTGGAGGTGCATTGGCTCTTGGCAGTCGTAGATTTCAGGCAGCCTCCTATTGCCATCTACAACAGCCTTGGTCTTCTATTTCTGCTTCTCGTCGCTGGCATATATGAAGAGCAACTGGACCACGCGGGCCGACTGGGAATTTGTGCATGTCTAGTGTGACAGTTCGTCACCGCACGGATCCCTTCAACTAGCGTGATCGCCGACGTGCAACCGGTGAGAACTTGAGCGGCCGTGCAAGAAACGCGTATTGCAGCTTTCACTCCGCGATTATGTATTCCAAGGAGCACGAAAGCTGTGATGGCCGAGTTGGCGAAAGCGGAAGAGTATGTCTGCTTGAAGTTTCTGAAAAAAGTCTTCTGTTGCCAAGACCCCGTTGTGTGAGAATGATGCAAAGCCCATCTCAGCTCAGCGAAGCGACACTGTGCTTCCTCGCCAAGACATAAATACCCATCTGCGACTGGCGGAACAAAAGTGGGAAATGCAGGCTCTCCCTCCGTGGATTCTGCTGAGTGGTACGTTTAGGTTAGAGGCAATCTCGTCAGCGCCGAACACGAAGAGAACACTCTGGAAGGTGTCTCGCCGCCGGAGGTTTCACCGGTGGTTCTACTCTGAAGCACAGGCGGCTGGCAACACTAAACAGTGTTCCCGTGAATATCGGAACAAAAGAGCTCTCGCCGGATATGGAAGTGAATACGGTGTTCGAGACGTACCCGCCTGAAGAATTGCTGGCGAAAGGCTTCAACCTTGAGGTCAAGTGCAATGACTTGCAGACGCTGAGAGAGAAAAAAAGGAAGGTACAATCTTCACCTTTTATATGAACATGCTAATGGAACGCTCCACGAAAGAATGATACCCTCGCATGTACGTGTTAAACACTTTCTTTTTTACCAAGCTGCGCCAGAACGGCTAGTCTGCTGTGCGGCGCTGGACGTTCAGAATTGACTTGTTTAGTTATGATATGGTGCTAGTCCCAATACATGTGGAGGTGCATTGGCTCTTGGCACTCGTAGATTTCAGGCAGCCTCCTATTGCCATCTACAACAGCCTTGGTCTGTTTCTGCTTCTCGTCGCTGGCATATATGAAGAGCAACAGGACCACGTGGGCCGACTGGGAATTTGTGTCTAGTGTGACAGTTCGTCACCGCACGGATCCCTTCAACTAGCGTGATCGCCGACGTGCAACCGGTGAGAACTTGAGCGGCCGTGCAAGAAACGCGTATTGCAGCTTTCACTCCACGATTACGTATTCCAAGGAGCACGAAAGCTGTGATGGCCGAGTTGGCGAAAGCGGAAGAGTATGTCTGCTTGAAGTTTCTGAAAAAACAGTCTTCTGTTGCCAAGACCCCGTTGTGTGAGAATGATGCAAAGCCCATTTCAGCTCAGCGAAGCGACACTGTGCTTCCTCGCCAAGACATAACATACCCATCTACGACTGGCGGAACAAAAGTGGGAAATGCAGGCTCTCACTCCGTGGATTCTGCTGAGTGGTACGTTTAGGTGAGAGGCAATCTCGTCAGCGCCGAACACGAAGAGAACACTCTGGAAGGTGTCTCGCCGCCGGAGGTTTCACCGGTGGTTCTACTCCGAAGCACAGGCGGCTGGCAACACTAAACAGTGTTCCCGTGAATATCGGAACAAAGGAGCTCTCGCCGGATATGGAAGTAAATACGGTGTTCGAGACGTACCCGCCTGAAGAATTGCTGGCGAAAGGCTTCAACCTTGAGGTCAAGTGCAATGACTTGCAGACGCTGAGAGAGAAAAAAATGGATGATACAATCTTCACCTTTTATATGAACATGCTAATGGAACGCTCCACGAAAGAATGATACCCTCGCATCTACGTGTTAAACAATTTCTTTTTTACCAAGCTGCGCCAGAACGGCTATTCCGCTGTGCGGCGCTGGACGTTCAGAATTGACTTGTTTAGTTATGATATGGTGCTAGTCCCAATACATGTGGAGGTGCATTGGCTCTTGGCAGTCGTAGATTTCAGGCAGCCTCATATTGCCATCTACAACAGCCTTGGTCTTCTATTTCTGCTTCTCGTTGCTGGCATATATGAAGAGCAACTGGACAACGCGGGCCGACTGGGAATTTGTGCATGTCTAGTGTGACAGTTCGTCATCGCACGGATCCCTTCAACTAGCGTGATCGCCGACGTGCAACCGGTGAGAACTTGAGCGGCCGTGCAAGAAACGCGTATTGCAGGTCTCACTCCGCGATGTATTCCAAGGAGCACGAAAGCTGTGATGGCCGAGTTGGCGAAAGCGGAGGAGTATGTCTGCTTGAAGTTTCTGAAAAAACAGCCTTCGGTTGCCAAGACCCTGTTGTGCGGGAATTACGCAAAGCCCATCTCAGCTCAGCCAAGCGACGCTGTGCTTCCTCGCCAAGACATAACGTACCCATCTGCGACTGGCGGAACACAAGTGGGAAATGCAGGCTCTCCCTCCGTGGATTCTGCTGAATGGTACGTTTAGGTGAGAGGTAATCTCGTCAGCGCCGAACAAGAAGAGAACACTCTGGAACTTGTCTCGCCGCCGGAGGTTTCACCGGTGGTTCTACTCCGAAGCACAGGCGGCTGGCAACACTAAACAGTGTTCCCGTGAATATCGGAACAAAGGAGCTCTCGCCGGATATGGAAGTAAATACGGTGTTCGAGACGTACCCGCCTGAAGAATTGCTGCCGAAAGGCTTCAACCTTGAGGTCAAGTGCAATGACTTGCAGACGCTGAGAGAGAAAAACATGGATGATACAATCTTCACCTTTTATATGAACATGCTAATAGAACGCTCCACGAAAGAATGATACCCTCGCATCTACGTGTTAAACAATTTCTTTTTTACCAAGCTTCGTCAGAACGGCTATTCCGCTGTGTGGCGCTGGACGTTCAGAATTGACTTGTTTAGTTATGATATAGTGCTAGTCCCAATACGAGTGGAGGTGCATTGGCTCTTGGCAGTCGTAGATTTCAGGCAGCTTCCTAATGCCTTCTACAACAGCTTTGGTCTATTTCTGCTTCTTGTCGCTGGAGTATATGAAGAGCAACTGGACCACGCGGGCGACTGAGAATTTGTGCATGTCTATTGTGACAGCTCGTCACCGCACGGATCCCCTCAACTAGCGTGATCGCCGACGTGCAACCGGTGAGAACTTGAGCGGCCGTGCAAGAAACGCGTATTGCAGCTTTCACTCCGCGATGTATTCCAAGGAACACGAAAGCTGTGATGGCCGAGTTGGCGAAAGCGGAAGAGTGTGTCTGCTTGATGTTTCTGAAGAAAGACTTCGGTTGCCAAGACCCCGTTGTGCGAGAATGACGCAAGGCCCATCTCAGCTCAGCCAAGCGACCCTGTGCTTCCTCGCCAAGACATAACGTACCCATCTGCGACTGGCGGTACACAAGTGGGAAATGCAGGCTCTCCCTCCGTAGATTCTGATGAGTGGTACGTTTAGGTGAGGTAATCTCGTCAGCGCCGAACAGGAAGAGAAGCACAGGCGGCTGGCAACACTAAACAGTGTTCCCATGAATTTCGGAACAAAGGAGCTCTCGCCGGACATGGAAGTGAACACGGTGATCGAGATGTACTCGCCTGAAGAATTGCTGGCGAAAGGCTTCAACCTTGAGGTCAAGTGCAATGACTTGCAGACGCTGAGAGAGAAAAAAGGAAGGTACAATCTTCACCTTTTATATAAACATGCTAATGGAACGCTCCACGAAAGAATGATACCCTCGCATCTACGTGTTAAACACTTTCTTTTTTACCAAGCTGCGCCAGAACGGCTATTCCGCTGTGCGGCGCTGGACGTTCAGAATTGACTTGTTTAGTTATGATATGGTGCTAGTCCCAATACATGTGGAGGTGCATTGGCTCTTGGCAGTCGTAGATTTCAGGCAGCCTCCTATTGCCATCTACAACAGCCTTGGTCTTCTATTTCTGCTTCTCGTTGCTGGCATATATGAAGAGCAACTGGACCACGCGGGCCGACTGGGAATTTGTGCATGTCTAGTGTGACAGTTCGTCACCGCACGGATCCCTTCAACTAGCGTGATCGCCGACGTGCAACCGGTGAGAACTTGAGCGGCCGTGCAAGAAACGCGTATTGCAGCTCTCACTCCGCGATGTATTCCAAGGAGCACGAAAGCTGTGATGGCCGAGTTGGCGAAAGCGGAGGAGTATGTCTGCTTGAAGTTTCTGAAAAAACAGTCTTTGGTTGCCAAGACCCTGTTGTGCGGGAATTACGCAAAGCCCATCTCAGCTCAGCCAAGCGACGCTGTGCTTCCTCGCCAAGACATAACGTACCCATCTGCGACTGGCGGAACACAAGTGGGAAATGCAGGCTCTCCCTCCGTGGATTCTGCTGAGTGGTACGTTTAGGTGAGAGGTAATCTCGTCAGCGCCGAACACGAAGAGAACACTCTGGAAGGTGTCTCACCGCCTGAGGTTTCACCGGTGGTTCTACTCCGAAGCACAGGCGGCTGGCAACACTAAACAGTGTTCCCGTGAATATCGGAACAAAGGAGCTCTCGCCGGATATGGAAGTAAATACGGTGTTCGAGACGTACCCGCCTGAAGAATTGCTGGCGAAAGGCTTCAACCTTGAGGTCAAGTGCAATGACTTGCAGACGCTGAGAGAGAAAAAAATGGATGATACAATCTTCACCTTTTATATGAACATGCTAATGGAACGCTCCACGAAAGAATGATACCCTCGCATCTACGTGTTAAACAATTTCTTTTTTAGCAAGCTTCGTCAGAACGGCTATTCCGCTGTGCGGCGCTGGACGTTCAGAATTGACTTTAGTTATGATATGGTGCTAGTCCCAATACGAGTGGAGGTGCATTGGCTCTTGGCAGTCGTAGACTTCAGGCAGCCTCCTAATGCCATCTACAACGGCCTTGGTCTATTTCTGCTTCTTGTCGCTGGAGTATATGAAGAGCAACTGGGCCACGCGGGCGACTGGGAATTTGTGCATGTCTAGTGTGACAGCTCGTCACCGCACGGATCCCTTCAACTAGCGTGATCGCCGACGTGCAGCCGGTGAGAACTTGAGCGGCCGTGCAAGAAACGCGTATTGCAGCTTTCACTCCGCGATGTATTCCAAGGAGCACGAAAGCTGTGATGGCCGAGTTGGCGAAAGCGGAAGAGTGTGTCTGCTTGATGTTTCTGAAAAAAGACTTCGGTTGCCAAGACCCCGTTGTGCGGGAATGACGCAAGGCCCATCTCAGCTCAGCCAAGCGACCCTGTGCTTCCTCGCCAAGACATAACGTACCCATCTCCGACTGGCGGTACACAAGTGGGAAATGCAGGCTCTCCCTCCGTAGATTCTGATGAGTGGTACGTTTAGGTGAGGTAATCTCGTCAGCGCCGAACAGGAAGAGAAGCACAGGCGGCTGGCAACACTAAACAGTGTTCCCGTGAATTTCGAAACAAAGGAGCTCTCGCCGGACATGGAAGTGAACGCGGTGATCGAGATGTACCCGCCTGAAGAATTGCTGGCGAAAAGCTTCAACCTTGAGGTCAAGTGCAAAGACTTGCAGACGCTAAGAGAGAAAAAATGGATGATACAATCTTTACCTTTTATATGAACATGTTAATGGAGCGCTCCACGAAAGATTGATACCCTCGCATCTACGGGTTAAACACTTTCTTTTTAAAAAGCTGCGTCAGAACGGCTATTCCGCTGTGCGGCGCTGGACGTTCAGAATTCACTTCTTTAGTTATATGGTGCTAGTCCCAATACATGTGGAGGTGCATTGGCTCTTGCTTGGCAGTCGTAGATTACAGGCAGCCTCCTATTGCCATCTACAAAAGCCTTGGTCTTACATTTCTGCTTCTCGTCGCTGGCATATATGAAGAGCAACTGGACCATGCGGCCGACTGGGCATCGTGCATGTCTTGTGTGACAGATCGTCACAGCACGGATCCCTTCTACTAGCGTGAACACCGACGTGTAACCGGTGAGAACATAAGCGGCCGTGCAAGAAAGGCGTATTGCAGCTTTCGCTCCTCGATGTATTGCACGGAGCACGAAAGCTGTGATGGCCGAGTCGGCGTTGGCGAAAGCGGAAGAATATGTCTGCTTGAAGTTTCTGAAAAAACAGCCTTCGGTTGCCAAGACCCCGTTGTGCGGGAATGACACGAAGCCCCTCTCAGCTCAGCCAAGCGACCCTGTGCTTCCTCGCCAAGACATAACGTACCCATCTGCGACTGGCGGAACACAAGTGGGAAATGCAGGCTCTCCCTCCGTGGATTCTGCTGAGTGGTACGTGTAGGTGAGAGGTAATCTCGTCAGCGCCGAATACGAAGAGAAACACAGGCGGCTGGCAACACTAACCAGTGTTCCCGTGAATTTCGGAACAAAGGAGCTCTCGCCGGATATGGAAGTGAACGCGGTGTTCGAGACGTACCCGCCTGAAGTACTGGCGAAATGATTCAACCTTGAGGTAAAGTGCATTGAGTTGCAGACGCTAAGAGAGAAAAAATGGATAAATGATACAATCATCACCTTTTATATGAACATGCTAATGGAACGCTCCACGAAATATTGATACCCTCGCATCTACGTGCTAACCACTTTCTTTTTCACCAAGCTGCATCACAGCGGCTATTCCGCTGTGCAGCGCTGGACATGAAAAATTGACTTGCTTAGTTATGATATGGTGCTAGTCCCAATACATGTGGAGGTACTCTTGGCAGTCGTAGATTTTAGGCAGACTCGTATTGCCCTCTACAACAGCCATGGTGACGCAGAAATAAAGTCCAGCTGCAATCTGCTAAAGTCCGGCTCAAGAGCTACCTCCAGGAGGAAAGTCACAATAAGCAAAATAGACGCATATATTCCGTCGAGCTCTGTCAGCAAATGCCAGCAAGAAGAGCGATTAATATTTTGTATACACAAGTATAACTGCGTGAGCACCAATCCCGGATGGTGCGTGCCGTACATGCAACAGTAAGCTATGTCGCCAGTGCCAAGGAATATGCTAGTACACTGTATAGCCAAGGAAGAGCGAGTTATCGCAGTCGACCGAGCAATAAATCCCTATTGTCACGGGTATATATTTCGTCCCTCGTGTCTTTGTTATGATGGCGAAAGCAGATTGCAGTGCAGATGGCTGCCCGCCGCCGATGTATACTTCTTTTCACGACGTCGACCCGAAGAGCGATTCGAGCATTTCCCGTCAGCTGAGCAAGCAAGCGCACTTGGGGCTGCCCTTCGTCGTCTGCGTACTCGAGAGGCGTTCACCCAGCGGCTCGCGTCTGCATTTGATCAGGTTAACTCGCCGGTCTGCGGCGCACAAGTAGACACACAGCACGTGCGATGTCGTTTCCTGTGCTTTGACAGCGCACGCTTCGAGGCGAGGTCGCTACTCGGTAGGTAGTGTTGCTGTTAGCCTCAGCTTTGATCGCCCTGTTGAACCTCACAGCCGAGGTCATTCTACTCCTGTTTGTTTTTTTTTCCGCTTACCTAGGTCTGGCCTTGTGTGCGCTCTGTGAACAATGCTGCAGACAAACTTAATTCCCGATTTATGTCGTGCATTATTTCTGCTCTTTTTCGGCTTCCTTTAGTTTCGTTTTTTTTTCGCACAGGCTCATCACCTCACCACCAAGAAGACTCGTGAGAATGAACGGAGAATGTAGTAAGCACCTATTGTTGCTTTCAGTGTCGGGAAATAACAATTCGTACTATGGCAGATCAAAAACTTCACTTAGAAGTTTTTGATCATATGACAAATGAAGTTACGCGGATTCTTGGTGCGATCGCCCTTTCATGTGTACACAATGAATTGCGTACCAATTCGCACTTCATTCATCGCAACACGTTTCTTGACCGCAAATCAAATCCGGTGTTGTCAGATTCATCCCAGAGCCCACAATGAGCTCAGTGGACTGTCTTCTGCTGCTGGAAGTTGAGGACGCATTCTTAAGGGCACCATTTCGATGCAGTGGCCAATGCCTGAAAGTCGCGATGCGAGTTCCGAATACGCTCACAGCTCAAGCTTTCCAGCTAGGAGCAACAGGGATGGTAGAAATGCCAGAAAGTGTTTGCATTCTTGAGGGCCACATACTTTGACAGAGAGAGATATACAGCAACAATTGTAAGCTCTTTTCAACAAAACACTTTTCAGTCGCAGTTACGGTTACTTGATCTCGGGCGCACTTCGTAGTCTCGCCCTGAATGCAACTGTTCTACAAGGTTCTCGCTGTTTTAATATGGTCGCGAATAACTTTTAGACCAAAGAACATCCAAATTTAACTGATGTTGCTAACAGCAGATAAATATAAGACAATGAAAATAGAGCTGTATAGAGGACTGCGGTCCGGGTTATCATGCAGTAATCCGCATGCCGAACGGTGCGAGCGTTACGACAGGTTAGGAGCCATTCCGCTTTCTAATGGCGGATGAAGGATTAGTGAAACTCCTCATTCCCTGCAAACAACTTGGCGCGCTGAGAAGCGATGAAATGTGTTTGCTTTGCGGACAGATTTGCAAGTATGGAATAAATAACTGGTGTCCATGTTTAAGAATGCCCCTTCGAGCCTGTTGTGAATGTTCTACTGCACACAGACAAATTTTGTTAAAGGGCCAAGAGGACAGCATCATCGAAATATTGTTCTCAATAAAAACAGCTTCTCTGGCTTTTTTTGACGGGATCAAAACACGCGTTCATGTCCAACATTCTTGGGCAAATATTTTGAACACTGGAAAATTGTGAGGTACTGCTGTGGAAATATTGAACGTAATTAGCCATTCTTCCACTGCGCAGCAAAATCTTTCTTTTGAAGTTTTTGCATCGCTCGCATGGACCAGCCAAAACTGCCATAGAAAATCAACTTGGAGAAAGCTTTTGACGATACCAAAAACGTTGATAGCGAAGAAATGCAAGCCTGTTGACGGGAGATCTGTGGATATGTTGATTGTTACAGTGAAATATTAAATATTAGAATATATGAAAAAACTGCGTTCATAAACTCTTCCTCCTTCAAAAATGTTTTTGTCCAGAATTGTTGGGTATGTATCGGCAAGAATATCGGATGTAATAATCTTTTCGCCTGTCGATTCAAACTGGTGGCATCGTTACAAAAAAGTACGGGTTGTCTTCGTTTTGGAGTGGATGGCGGAGCAGCATAGCCTTTGAGATCCATAGCCTCGGGGATCCATGTTGGCTATTCGGGGCCGACGCGCACATTTTGCTCGCAAAATCTGCTCGCGATGGCAACACCTGTTTTTTGTTCGGTTTCTCTGAGAGTGGTCTTTTTGTGATTATTACGTGGTATTCTATGAACACAGGTCGCCTTCTATTTGACCTCAGTGTCACTTGATGCTGAAAACGGCAAAGAACACCCTGCAAAGATAAAATTTGTGTTCTGACGTAGTACTAGCTCATAGTAATGCGCTGCACAAAAAGCTGTCAATTTTCTGCGGTTAATTTGCGTGCTATAATTTAACTTTTAACGTGCTGCAGATTAGTGAGATGCTGCTTTGGCTGCATTGCATAGTCACCGAGGCAAAGCAGAATGTAGAGCATGAGGCATTATAACCGCGGCAGCCTTTTTTTCAGCCTGGGTAAGGGCGCGTCCTTGCGAAATCCGTGTAAAAGAAAACACATTTCGGAGCCCGTCGAGTGCACACAGTTTCCTTGTTTGACAAGCAAGCACCGCAACGTTCACGAAATATATTCTGGATGCCGCGCTTCCACTCTTATTATAATAGCAGCCAGCGCTATATAAGCATTTTAGCGTGGCTTTGCATGCACTGCTTGGTGGCATCTGCTGCACTGAAACCTCCAAGTGAGGGCTTCGTCCTCGCTGCGGGGTAAAAAGGGATGTGCCGACAGCACGGAGATTCCGAGAACTGACTTTATTCTCCACAAAACAGAAACGAATTCGAAAGGAGAGCTCGAAGCCAACGAGAGAGCGATCGAGCAGAGCGACTATAGACGCTTTGGTGATATGCCACGCCGCGCAGGTGCGCGCAGGCATCTCGTGTGTCCGAACTACGGCTGCGCCGACGCGTCCCGTCGCCTCCTCTCAGCGTCCTCTACAGACTCGGGGTATACGGTTAGGGCCCTTCATTTTCGGGTTTTAATTTTTCCGCAACTGCAGCGGCTAATAGCCGGCAGATATATTCCGAGCTTAAATTCGGCTGAAAATCGGGTTACACAGAAACAATGTTCCAAGTTCGGGTTTTTATGGGTGATTTTTTTGTAGCGAAAGACAGTTTTCTAGACAGATTGTTTCTCTACTAGACATGAAATGCCCTATTTTTTGCTCATCATTTCGTAAGCAGCACTGAAAGGGCGGGTTCCGTGAGAAGATTATTTACCAATTGATATTTTTCCTAATCGATGACAAATATTTCATCGCGTACGCTACCGATCTCTTACAGACCACTCTTGCGTCTGAGCAAGACCGCCTTGCCTTTATTTGTGCAGTGCGGAAACATTCAACATCACAGCGACGACTTTAAACGTGCAGGGTGCTTGGATCGGGGTGTCGTTAGTGTGGGTAGCGCTTGAAGCAATTGCTCCGATAGGACGTCTTGTCGGTATACCCATGTTCTGGCCTCCCGCTTCTAAATCGCACTTCTCGAACTTATCCTCAGGTGCATCCGCCTCTAGAAAACGAGCGTTAAAAAGAGGTTTAAGATGCATAGTTTACAAAGACACACCTCTGAAAATAAGCATTATAGATATCCACAAATCCTCTAGCGGTGCCTTCAGCTTCTTTAAGTGGAAAATGTACGTTATCTAGAAGGCTCATTTTCGTGCAGAAATCGGGTTCAACCCGATTTTTAAGAAATACGTTCGGGGTGCAAGAATCCGGTAAAATCGGGTTTTACCCGAAAACGGGTAAAACGAAGGACCCCATATTGGTATACCATTTGCATTCAGCAGTGTTTCGTTCATTCCGACGAACCGCAAAGCATGGTGCTGAAAACTTAGAAGCTGATTACCCCTTATGAACAGAAACGGCAAACAGTTTGGGAATTCAACAGGAAGACATAGCACGGAAGGAGGACGAAGAAAGACAAGACAGGACGAGCGCAGACAACAGTTGGTTCTATTCCAAGACCACACGCGAAAGAAAACAATGCGCAACAATGCGCATGCCAAGCCACACAGCAAATCAGGCATACTGAGATTGTGACCACGAAAGGCTGTTCCTGAAAAAAACACCATAAACAAAAAACATTTATGCACTTAGACGGACGTAGACTGCCTGGAGGATATTTTAAGATATTTATTTCGACACTGCACATAGGCCTTTTCAGCGAAGCCGAAGTGTTCATCATATATTAAACGACTTAACGTTTTATACGTAAATACGGTGATATTACCGTGATATTACACATTGTTTTATGTATTGATTAGGATAAAAAAGTTGCGGACGCCTCACCGACGTCGTTTGCAGCTCTGTTTGCAGGTTAAGTAGGCATTACTTGGTTAGCAAGCTACAGGTCGCAAACGGGTAAACAACTGACTACACCACAAAAGCACAAAGTTTGGAACGCACGCTCGTATTGTTAAGCCGAAGGCGATAGCGCAATTGCGGAGTATCGTCGTTTACGGTACGAACGATGTTTGTATCGAAACGTCGTTCGCGCCCACCCTCTTGCGGCGAGATGGGAACGGCAGCCGCCAAGGTCCGTCTCGTAGCGTCGACTCTATAGGATGCCCACCTCTGATAGCCCCGATGACCCTCGGTGTCTCTCCGACATGGCTAAAGAGAAATGTGTATCTGTGCTCGTAGCCTGGCGCTCACCTAGAGGGCAGTAACTTCAAGGCTAACGCAAACGCTTGCAATTAGAATAAGGACAGCGCAGCCAGCTGTGGGAGAGCAAGTGAAATGGGGCAACGTTATACGGGAGAGAAAGGGCGCGGCGTGCAATAGCCAGCAAAACTGGGGACACCATTCCGGCGGAAATGAAGAAGAGGAAATATATAGGCGGAACATGTACACCAAACATGGTGGCAGGCGGCTTGTTAGGGTAATTAAAAAGTGGATTCCAAGAGGAGGATGACGCACCCAGCGGCTGCAGGTGCTCAGGTGCACGTGGGCACAAGGGATTAGGAGATTTGCCGGGATACAGATGCCTGCGACTGGCTTACAGCAGGGCTAATTGGAGATCAATACAGGAAGAGGCCTTTGCCCGGCATGCATGTGCAGTGGGTGAAACGTGGCTTGCGCTGATTATTATGATGATGGCGACGGCTCTTTAGTAAGGATGAAGGTACTAGGTTCGACGTTATCATTGCACATTGAAAAACACGCTAATACAAGTAGAAGATCTAGGGAGACTGTGCTATCAAGAACGGCGAACATTCGACTGGTTTTGTGCGTGCTAAGGCTGCTTATAGCACTGCACCCCGCTCAGTTTGCTTGTTTTGGGCTGTGTTGGTTCTCTTTAGGGGACGGTCACGTAACGTGGTAGATCGCATTGAATTTAATCGCATTATTTCGCACTGCATCGCAGATCAATGTGGCATCCGATGGTGTTTGTGAGAAGTGGCATAACACATTTAAACGCAACAATATCTATATAAAAGAATCAGGATAAATTAATACAGAAGAAAACGTGTGCAGATGATTTCTGCATTAAAGCACGCCTTCTTCCCGACTACAGAGCATTGTAATATAAAGGCTTCATTCTTAGCCTTCTGCTCGAACGTGCGTCGCCATTGTGTGGATTCAAGTGTACTTCATATATTCAGTGTTTTTTTACGTCACTCTGTTAAATATAAAGCATTTATATAATTGCACGCGTCTCACCTTCTTCACTTCATTTCTCCATTCTGCCTGCTATCCTTTATTTCCGCTGGCCAGCTCAGGTGCTTCAGCATCGATGACAGATGCCAGGGCTAGCAAAAATCTTATCTTCCTTTTTGTTATTATTTTAAGCAACCACCACCACTACTACTACTACTGACAGTCATTTCCGAAAAAAATGCCATAACGGGTAAAACATATGGGAACAGAATATGGTTGGCTCTGACGAAGTGAGCGCAGCTGGCACTTGCAGAAGTGAATTTGAATTCGTACAGAGCGAAGGGAGATTCTGGCGAGTAGGATGAGAGAACACTCTTCCGCTTTGTGCGACCTTGCAGGATCGCCGTCGCCTGTGGTGGATTCGTGCTCTTCATCATAATGGCATGCTCGGCCGCAGCAATCATCTACTGGTACCGAGACTGCGACCCGTTCCAGCGAGGGGCCGTCCACAGCTACGACCAGGTAAGGATAAAAATTGGCTGGCGGTATAGCATTGCTCAGCACGAAGTTTTGCGGGAAAGCACGCCTCCTTGCAGGTGGACACCACTGCCATGTATACACGAAAGCGCGATGAAGGCGTCCACTGACCCAGGGAGCCAGTTATCCGCGTCTTCAACTCTTTCTTCCTTTATTTTTGCACTTCCTCCTTTATCCCTTCCCTTACAGCCTGCTTCATATGTCCGCCGATATGTGCGACAGATATTGCGCCATTTCGTCTCCCTATAAACCAGGCGGCCTATGCTATAATTATATTTGGTATTTGAGGAAAGGAAATGACCCATTATCTGTCTCACACCTCCGTGGACACCCGAACCACGACGTAAGGGAAGGGATAAAAGTGGAAGTGAAAGAACAAAGGAAGAAAGAAAGAGGTGCTGTAGTGCAGGGCTCCGGAATAAATTCGACCACCTGGGGATCTTTAACGTGCACTGACGTCGCACAGCACACGGGCGCATTTTCCGTTTCGCCTCTAGTGGAGCGTTTCTACAGCATTGTTGTCCATGCCAACGCGTATTGCTCCAGCGCAGCGACGTGGTTAGAGCGTTGTAGGTGTGCCGACCAAATCCCTTCTTATCGCGTACAGCCATTGTAAAATGGACAGTACACTGACTCGGACCTCGAGATTTCACTAACGTTCTATTCCCATTTCTCCTCGCAGCGACCTTGTGTCTTCTCAAAATAAAGGGCTTTCAGTCAATCAATTTGTGGGGCTTAACGTTCCGAAGTGACTCAAGGGCTATTAGGAGCGCCGTAGTGAAGGGTTCCGGATTTATTTAACCAGGCGTGCGGGGCCTGACGCCTACCGTGCTCGTGCACCAGTACTAGTGGCATAAAAGCAGAACGAAAAATTTGCACACAACGTCAAATAAATTTTAAAAAGTAGAGAATGCTTAGAATGGCAAAGAACCAGAATACTATCGACTAAAAAAGCACAAGATAAATAAAATAGCTTATTTGATTTACTGGGCAAAGTGTTCGCCATGGCAGCGTGCCATGCAGCGGGCCATTTTTTAATGCTCTTCTTTTGTCCAATTCCGGCACTGTGCTTGAAACATTGACAAGCTGGAATTAAACCCAAATGAAACATTTATTTATCATTGATACGAACACAACTTCTCACCTTCGTTATATGCCAAAGAATTATCGCACCAGCCATAAAATTATAGATGTGTGTGACCGAATTTTAATGTTGCACAGGATCATACACTCAGCGACACCCACTGAATCCCTTATCATATTCATTGGTCATTCCTTGCGAAGAATCTGCACGCACTAACTGAACATATTTCCGTTTTGGTCTTTCTTAACAGTTTGAAGCTTTCTTTTAACCCCTTCACCACAAAATTATGGATGGACGTGGCAGCTCTTTGCGTAGTTTTCCTCTTGAAGCGTTTGCAACTGCATTGCCTCTTCATGTTACTTGTTAATACCTTGATCTGCTATGCATTACTTTTAATGTGAAAGCACTGTTGTTCCCATTACAAGAACAGCCGGCGTCGTGTGTGTACTCGCAGATGGTACAGAAAATCCCAGCTATGGCAACATGATGGTGCTCTTGCATTTGCCCTATTCCAGATCGTTCCCTACTACATGATGGAAAGCATGTCCTATGTGACGACGTTGCGCGGACTATTCCTGGCCGGAATCCTCGGGGCGTCAACAAGGTAAGGAGCACGTACACCCTACCAATTTTAGGGCGAAAGCTCTACTCCTCAAACTACAACTTCCAAAGTCAAGTTCGGTGAGCGTTTGACCTTGAGCCGGCGGAGTGGAGGCGTGGCAAATGACGTCATAACACGCGACTCAGTGTGGCGAGGCACCGCAGCTGCGCTCGCTCGAGGCTTGCCTCTGTGGTACCACGTGACTAGCCGGATGTGGGGGGGGGCATCGGGGCAGGTTGTTTTGAAGTCACAAGGTCATGTGACCTTTCTCAACCAAATAGCGAATTTAGTGACGTTGGACATCGCCGGCGTTTTGGTGTGAGAACTCAAATGCTATCGCTTCAAAAATGTTTTCACGAGACGAAAAATTTTGTTGCAGTTGACCTTTAACCTTACGGTTGAAAGAACGCTCGTCTGTGCCAATTCGATATTTCGAATCCAATCTATCTTTGCCATCCCAGCCTTTCGTCACTGGCTCGTGCCACCCTATGGCCCAGCCCGCATTTGCTCGCCGTCAGTCGCTGAAGCCTAGAGACAGTGGGGATCGACTTGGTATCGCATACGCTAATGACGAAACGCGGGTCAGAACATATGTAATTGAATCGAAATAGCGCATCGGCCCGATTTGGCTGTCGCTGTATAGCAACTGACTCTGCGGCAAATCTGGCCAGAAAACTTCTAATCTATAGCCAGCCGCCGCGGTGGCTCAGTGCTTATGGCGCTCAGCTGCTGAACCGAACGACGTGGGTTCGATCCCGGCCGCGGCGGTCGAGTTTCGATGGAGGTGAAATTCTGAGGCCTGTGTCCTGTGCGATGTCAGTGCACCTTAAAAAACCCCAGGTGGTCGAAATATCCGGAGCCCTTCACTACGGAGTCCCTCATAGCCTCAGTCGCTTTGGTAAGTTAAACCCCCATAAACCCATAAACTTTAGCCGCAAGTTTCACGTTGCGGCTACCACCGGAACGCATGGTGTAAGAATGTGTAGCACTCTTTACACGTTGTTGTGGCATTACAGTGCACGCTCTCTGCATTCACTCAACCACTCCTACGAAGTGCGCGTTCGATAGCAAGGTGCCGCAGGCCTTTGAGTACTTGTGCCCCTCAGCGCCAATCCCAGTTTCTCTAGCAGGAGAGGTCTTGAAAGGAGTTCCCTTCCTCTTCGCAACCAGGGGAGGATACGAAGATTCTAGCCAGTGTTGTTGCAAATACATGCTCTCACTTAAAATAATTCATGCTTAACCTACTTATACCCCTGTCACACGGCATTCCTCAAAGGCCTTTGCAAGGCACCACTTTCACCAAAGGAGTGAAGGCTCAAAGGAACAGCAACACAGCCACTCGGTGCAGCCCGAAAGTAAAACAGTTGTGTTGGTACTGAACACCCGCTCCTATACATGAAGTGGATGAAGTGAAGTTTTAAAGCGGTGTATTTTTTTCACTCATTGAGCTCAGACATTTTTTTGTTCTTATTGCTTCGTTAAAAGAACAGCAACAGCAGCTCTCATCATTAGCAACTGGTTTTGTGTATTGCCTAGGCCAACAAGGCCACTCGGTGTTGCGGCAACAGTTATACTGTCTTGAAATCTGGGCATAAAATATAAACTCCCATGCAAAAAGCAAAACCAGGCAAACCTTCCATATTTTTAACGATGTTTTCAAATATTGTTAGCTGCTAATTTTTTCTTTTGTTTCCACTTTATGACGCTGGACGGCACTGCGATCGAAGGTTCTCGAATGCCACGCCTTTGGGCTGCAAAGGTCTCGGAAGGGCGCCTTCTTCTTCAAGGCCCTTAGCGACAAAGGTACATTTGTGTCGTGCAGCTTCACTCCTTAAGCCTTCAAACATAAGGACCTGATTCGCAAAGACCTTTTTGTTGCCAGTGTGACAGCGGTATTAAGATTTAACTGTTGTAAAAATGTGTATTTTCGCTAGACGGGTGCAACAAATGCATTTCCGTGGCTATTAGAAGGATTCTTCTATCTCACTGTTATGTTTGTTGCGGCCTAGGTGACAGTCTAGCCAAGAAAAAACTTGTTGGTCCCTTTTAGCCGGAACGGTCTTGACAGCCTTCAGATTGCGCTAGAGGGGACACATCAAGCAGGGTAAAACAGTGCGTTAATTGAGAGTTTATTGGCGCAAGGGCGACTAAGGCCAAAGAGCGCCAAACCGATGCTTATTTATATCTAGGTTAAAAGTGAAACTGATGTCATTACGATACGCGGTGCGCAATAAACAAATAAAATAGACTAAAAATGCAGTGTAAATGGCTGGAACAAATTCATAAGATCTAAATATCATTACCTAAAATGTGGTTAATCATGGCGGTAAAAATGGAATGAAATGGAGGCTGAATGCAGGGCATTGCCAAGAGCAAGAGGGCGAGGAGTTGCCTCCCACTGTGCCTGGCTACGGCGCCTCCTTGTCTGTGACAGGGTACCCTTTAGATGATGTGATATGAAAAAAAACTATAAAAACCTTTAAATTCCAATGCTATTTAAAAACTCCATAATTTTATCAAATGGTACCATAGGTTCATCACCTAACAGAAGAGATGGATGGAATGGTACGTGATGTTTGTAAAAGTTTGCAAAATAAGTATGACGATGCATTTCATACAATGGACAGGTTAAAAGGATGTGAATGACTAAAAGCGGGCAACTACAATGCTCGCATTCTGATGGATCTGCTCCCTTGAGTAAAAAATTATGTGTTAAGTGTGCGTGTCCAATTTTTAGTCTTGAGTGTATGACTCCATAAAATCTGTTTTTGTGATTGCAATCCTTCCATTTTTTTGTTTGGCTATATGAGGTGCAGTTTATTATTTAGTGCATGGTTCCATTCAGCCTGCCATTTGGATTTCAGCGCTTGCTTAATTGTTCCTTTATAGTCCTGCCAGGGGATCTTCATTTTGCAGACGTCACTCCTGGTTGCATTTCCTTCCACGGAGTCTGCGAGCTCATTTACAGGAATTCCAACATGGCTTGGAACCCAGCAGAAATGTACGTTGTACCCGCGTATTGCAAGCTGATACAGGTTTTGCAGGATATACAGTAAAAGAGGGTTTTTTGATCTATGTTTCGAGCTATTTGCAGTCATTGCACTGCTGGAGGCTGTGTATATTACTGTGTTTTTATGGTGATAAGATTCAAGAACAAATGTTAGTCGGATGTTCACCACACTTTCAAATGATTTTGCTAGGCAGCTGGTGAGTGCAATTGGCCTGTAACTGTCAGGACTTGATGATGGTTTGCCAGGCTTCAAGAAAGGTACTATAATGGCTTTCTTCCATGCGTCAGGTATATTCCCCGAAATCAAGATTTTTGGTGAATTTTAGAAGTGCCTCAACGGCAGCCTCAGGGAAGACGTGCAAGCATGGTGTAGTGTATATTATCTGGGCCTGCTGCTGTCTGTTTGCCTGCAGACAGTACTCTATTTGGTTCCTCTATTGTAATTTTCATGTTATAATGTTCATTCATGCTTGCTCCTATGGGAAGTTTTTGTTTCTCTGCTATGGATTTGTATTTTTGAAGTTTCTGTGCAGTTGGACGAACTGGAAACAGCAGCAAAGTGCTAACCTAATATGTTTGCCTGTTCTTGTAATGTTGTTTGTGTAACAGGGGTGGACAGAATTGGAAAAGTGTAAGGAGAATAGTCGCCACTGAATTTGCGGACCTCATCCCACAACTTCTTGGCCGGTAGTGAACTATTTATTTTAGATACATATTTCCTCCAGGACATTTTTTTGGCATTTCTGCGAATACGAGGAGCACTGGCCCGGGCCTTTTTAAATAATAACAGGTTCTCTGCTGTGGGTACCTTCGAAATATTCCCCATGCTTTGTTTTGTTCTTTTTTTGCCAGTCAGCACTCCTGTGTCCACTAAACCTTGTGATTTTTTCTGATTTGTCCTGATGTTTGTGGGATCGCTATTTTGCAACAGAAATTATACAGGTGGTAATTTTTTCATTTATTTCATCTATGCTAAGCTTATCATTGAATTCTTTATGTAATGTGGCACTTGTGGTAAACACCGACCAGTCAGCTAGCTGTAGTTTCCAGCGCTGACTGGTTTGATAAAAAGTTCTGGAAATATCTGGCTAAAACTCTCTAAAAGATTGTTAATACTTGTTTTGCCTATACTACCTTTATGTTTAGTCATGCGTCTTCGCAGGTACTGTGCCACTGCTCTGGAGACGGTTTCACAGCATACTGCCCTTGTGCAAGATTTTGCCGAGCTAACGACCGTTAGCGAAGCAGAGCGGATGATCACATCGGCACTGCGGTTCCTTCAAGACATGAACAATTTCACGCGAACTGTTGGCGTCGTCCGCGGGAGAGTTGTCTGCCATCCTCGTGAAGACGGAAGCATGCAACGGGACAAGCTGCATGCAGACTGATGGCTGCATATCGGGCAGCACCTGCAGCTGGAGGACGGCAAATATCCGGACCCGCGTTCCAAAGAACCATGATCTTGTGATCTGTATGTTCACTTCTCCCCGTCTTTCTGAGGACACTTCTTTCCGGTCATAAGCTTATTTATGCTGACCAGTACGCAAATGGAAGTGTAGCAAATGTTAAAAAAATTGAAAACTAAGGAAGAAAAGGTCAAGTTTTAAATATGGAGTAGTATGTTAATGTAACAAGAAGATTTAGTTCATTTTATGTGGGCTCTTGTCGTAGATCCTTGGGTCACGGCTGATAAATTCACGTGGGTACAGTCGAAATATCCTGCATAAAACATCGTGCATTTATTGGTTTGCACACAGTTTGCACACTCGTCGGCAGCTCGGCGAGACCGCTGGTGCATGCCCACATGCGCAGAGATGAGAAAGTGGCACCTATCGCGACACTGCCGAGTATGTAAAATTTTATGAATAATTCTGTGAATGTGGCTCGAGAAAAGGACACGTGTAGAGTGAAATGTATATGTACCTTGTAAAGTGAATGTGGTATCAGATATTATTATCTTGTGATCTGGTTTACGTAGGTGCAACTCGAAGGTGTATGAATGTAGGACTACAGGGGCGCGATTACGGATCGCTCTCGAAAATTGTCTCAATTTTGAGATCGTGACGTCAAAATGACGACACCGAGTAATGCCGACCGCCGAATCGGCCAATGCGGAGCAAGGTTGCGGTGGCTAGTAGCAGGGCTCCACCCCGAAACCACTATTCGCACGACAAGGGACCGTAGACTAATGTTTTGCAGTAAATACGCAGTGAATAAAAACGAGTAATGTTTTATTTTGCTAAGAAACTGTATTTCAAACCCAACAGCAGCAAGCAAAAGAAGCAGTGTTTTCATTTTTGCAATTAAGTTTGCTGTTCAGTCACTTTTCTTGCCGCGAAGGTGTGCTGTCAGCGGTATAGCGTGAACATGTTAGTCTGAAAGTGAACAAAAACGCAATGAAGAAAACAAGTAATGTTTTATTTTTGTAGTAAAGTGTGTTACAATCTCAACAACACGAGGGAAAATTAGAAGCATTCTCAGTTTTGCAATTAAATTTGCTGCAGGTTAACTTCTCTTGCCATGAGGGCGCGCTGGCAGTGGTATCGCGTGAACATGGCGGCCTGCAAACAGCTGATTCCACGGCTAGTTCCCAATTTTTTGCGTGTCGTCTAAAATAAAGGCACTTTGCGGATGTCTGAAGTGCGCAGAAAAATCTGATTGAAGGCAGTGAATGCTACGGGCCTGCGGAGATCAACTTACAAGGAGCGCTGGGCTTGAAAATCGACAAAGACAACATATTGTGGTAAGTGTGTATTTGCTTATTATCGATGACAACAATAGCCCAAAGATGCTCTTCGGTTGACGTGTGGAATGTGTAGTTCCGTATTTTGTTTGCTAAATACAAGACGACGGGGAAGTGTGACATATGGGGCGAAATAAAGTTGTATGGCTGCGTGATCGTCAGTTCATTGTGTGTAGGCGTGTAAGTAAGGATTGATCAAGGACGAGAAAAACGATTAGGCGCACTCTACCAACCGTCTTGCTCGTCCTTGCTGCTTCGTGACCTTGTATAAGTTGTTCCAATAGAGCGCATGTCTATGCTCTGCTGTGTAAACCCAAGTTATATATAGCGCACGTCTGCGTGAAGCCAAGCTGTACATTCCCTATTACTCCCTATTTCATTCCCTGACCGATACCTAGTAATGCTGGCGGAATTGGCATGACATACCGTTATCATTTGAAACGGCCATCCACCATCATGTATGAACAGACGACAGCACGCGTATCGAAGGAGCAATACCTCATGTTGGTGGAGTTTATGGAGCAGCACCCGGCGCTCGCCCACGCTGCCTCACCCCTTTCCGGGGGCTACACGGCGGCTCGCAGGCACGAGCTGTGGCAGCAGCTTGCGGCCCTGCTGAACGCCGCGGGCCCCGCTGCCAAAAATGTGCTTCAATGGCACCACACTTGGCAAGTGTGGTGCACCCGCTGCAAGAAGCAGGAGGCGTAGTTTTTGGCAGCGGGAAGGTGAGCGTGTCAACAACGGTCTGTCGAATGGCCCTTGAATATCTCTCTCCGCATCCTGTCGCAGGGGCACTGGAGGCGGCAGGCCGCCGGGGCTGGCAGGCCGGGTGTGTAAGCTGCGGTCGCTGGGCCTCGTGCAAGGCGTCGCAGCTCCTATGTACTCTTCGTCCAGTCAGGTATGTGGTAAGCCGCGGTGACGTTACTAATAATGAGGGGGGAATGATAGGGGAGGCTAATGAAGAATAATGAATGTCAAACTCGGGGCCATGTACTGTGAGCAATGCACACACAGAATGAACTTGGAGACACTCGTGCATGAACGTGGGGCGCTGTGCCTCTTGCAGAACCAGCCCCGTGTGTACGTGGGGGAGATGCCAGGGACGAGCGGCCTGCAGCAGGCAGAGGTGCGCTCTCCATCTGGTAAGTGAATTTTTAGTCATTTGATGGCGGAAAATCTTCAAGCGCCGACCAATCGTTAAAAAGGATGACGTTTCGGCCCCGGCTTACGGGGGCCTTGTTCACAACCCCGTAAGCCGGGGCCGAAACGTCATCCTTTTTAACGATTGGTCGGCGCTTGAAGATTTTCCGCCATGAACATACCCGACCAGACGGGTTTCCGTCGAACCCTGGATTTAGTCATTTGATGTGTACACCTAAGAACTTGTGCACATTGTTGACCTCGTTGTGGTTTTTCTTTTAGTTACGGAGGGATGCGAATGCTGAGCTAAGAAATGCAACCTCGAGTTGTGTACCTTGTACTATCTTGCCCTCTTGGTACTGCTATGTTTCTTCTTGTGTCTCAGTACCTAGTAACCGTGTGTTTTGCACCAATACACGCTCTGCTGAAACTGTCCACTAAGCAGTGCTGTCTTGTGGAATGAATTCACATAGATGGCACCCCCCCGGAAGAAGAGCTGGAGGAGGAGGGTGCACCTTGTGACACAGCCTGTGAGTTGGTGTTCCAATATCACGCTGCACATTATCCATTTCGCAAGCTACCTAACATTAATACCATTCGCAGGAGCAGACTATCAGTATCACTTTAGAATACCCACACAAGTTTGGTTTGGTTTATGGGGCTTTAACGTCCCAAAGCGACTCCAGCTATGACAGTCGCCGTAGTGAAGGGCTCCAGGAATTTGGACCGCCTGGGGTTCTTTAATGTGCACTGACATCGCACAGTACATGGGCCTCTAGAATTTCGCCTCCATCGAAATTCGACCGCCGCGTGTTTCGGGCCAGCAGCCGAGCGCCATAACCACTCAGCCACCGTGGCGGCCACCCACAGAAGTGTCTTTCATATGCACCACTGGTACCTTGTGCAAGCTTTTTTCCTCTTACAGTGGAAACTGTGGTGTCTGCGATGGTTACACAAATGTGCACATTGAAACAATGCTGTTTTTGTCATACCGCTGATTATGATTGCTTTTATGTACTGCTCCCCAGTATGCATGTCAACAGCCCTCTGAGATATTGCACCAAACAGTCAGGTTATTGTACATCGTGCGCCACTATATGACAAGTGTACATTCAGTCATTTTCTCCTTTTGACAGCTACACAGGAGCAGCGAGATGTGGTGGCAGGGCGTCCGTGTCAGCAGCAGCGGAGCACGCGGGCGAAGGGTCCACTAGCTGCTAGCAGAGACGCAGCGGACCAACGACCTCGAAGCCCGCAGTGCTGAGGACGCCACATTTCATGCGCGCCTCCTGGAGGTATGTGCAGACAACACCCACCACATTTAGTGAAGGAGAAGCATCTGCATGCAACATGTTGTATCTACATTCACAGTTCGAAACCAATGCCTGACCTCTAGAGACATTTCAGTAGGTCATCTTTATGTGAATCGAGCCCTACATGTCTGTGAAGTGTGCAAATGAAGCTCCTTTTATGTGCAGGAACAGAGGCAAACATCAGCAGCAGTGCGCAGCCTGACGGCGGCAGTGACACAATTGACTGCCGCCGTCACAGAAACCAGGGCCCACATGGTGCGCACTGTTGATGCAGCAAGGGCCGACACAGTGCGCCTCACCGAGCAAGTGGTACTTGCGGTGGCCCTGATTGTACGTGTTTTGAACAATCAGGTACAGCCACCGCAGTAACTTGTTCGGTGGGGCTTTTTTCTTTTTTACCTGTTTTTTTGCCTTCTGCAAGGTGCAGAATATTTTTTTTATTTCCCTGCCGGGTGCAGGTGTTATGTATATATTTATTTTCCTTCTGCAAGGTGCAGAATATTTTTTTATTTCCCTGCCGGGTGCAGGCATTATGCATATATTTATTTTCCTTCCGCAAGGTGCAGAACATTTTTTATTTCCCTGCCGGGTGCAGGCGTTATGTATATATTTATTTTCCTTCTGCAAGGTGCAGAACATTTTTTTATTTCCCTGCCGGGTGCAGGCGTTATGTATACATTTATTTTCCTTCTGCAAGGTGCACAATATTTTTTTATTTCCCTGCTGGGTGCAGGCGTTATGTATATATTTATTTTCCTTCTGCAAGGTGCTGAATATTTTTTTATTTCCCTGCCAGGTGCATGGGGCTTGTGTATGAATGTTTTTTTTTCCTTTTGTACTTTTTAACTTGTGTGCAGTGTACAGGCTGTGCAGTATTCGTTGTCCACTTTGGTTTCGTGTTTCAATGTGGAAGCATTGCTAGTCCCATTACGAGAAAACCTGACGGCATGTATGAGCACTCGCAGATGGTACAGAAAATCCCGGTCATGTCAGGATAAATTTGCCGTCATCACGTGATCGCATGGCGCACACGGCAAGCCGAGGGCCGCCTTTCCTGACGGTCATATACATGACATTCGCGTTATACACCCCCCCCTGGCCGAGTTCAATATGGCACTTTTCCCTGCTACATTTGTGTCAAAATTGCAACTAACCATTTCTCGTGCAGTGTTCCAGGTGGTGTCATACGCACGTGCTTTCACATTCCTGCACATAACCAGTCTGAAGTGTGTGTGCAAATTTTTTGCGATGGTACCTTGCAACATTGTGCAAGACACAAACAAGGTGTGTGATATGTACTGTTTACTTTGATTTCGTTTTTAGATGTTACCTTTTTACCTTCTGCAAGACACACAAGGTATGCTATATCTAGTGAGTGTTTGGTTTTTCATATGTTCATTAATCTTCCTCCTTTGCACATTCACGATTGTGTGCTGTTAACGACACGTTGTGACACGTGCTTATAGGAACAATGTTGTAGAGGGCTCCGGGTTAATTTACACCACGGGGTTCTTGAACGTGTCTGCACATTGCGTAGTGCACGCACACCGTTTGTCCGTCGCAATGTGACCGCCATGGCTGACTGTTAACCTGCTCCACATCGGTACCAGAATACTTCAAACAAACAGTGGGGTGCCACGACGGGGCTTACCATGACTTGTTCCAAAATATCGGAAGGTATATATAGGAAATGTAGAGCTACCACAGTCCTCTATAAAGTCAGCATTAAAATTCCAATAAGGACGTCAGGCAAGGATACACGATCTCGCCAATGCTATTCACCGCCTGTTTACAGGAGGTATTCCGAGGTCTGAATAGAGCACAGTTCGGAATAAGAGTAAATGGAGAGTACCTAAATAATCTGCGATTCGCTGATGACATTGCCTTGCCGAGTCACTCAGGTGATGAACGAGTTAGGCAGAGCAGAACGGTGGGTCTAAAAATTAACATGCAGCAAGCCAAAGTAATGTTCTACAGTCTAGCAAGGGAACAGCAGTTCACAATTGGCAATGACAGCTGATCGTGAGATGGAAAAAAACTAGACGGATAAGAATGGGGTGGAGCAGATATGGCCAGTCCTCTCAGATCATGAATGGCAGTTTACCAATATCCCTTGGGCAGGGCATGTAATTGGAAGGCAAGATAACCGCTGCTCCTTCAGGGTAACGAAGTGCATTCCAAGAGAAGGAAAGCACAGCAAGGGGGGTGGAACTAAGTTAGGTGGGCGGATGAGAGAAGTTTGCGGGCACAGTGGACACAGCTGGCAAAGGACAGGGTTAATTAGGGAGACATGGAAGACGCCTTTGCCTTGTAATGGGCGTAGTCAGGCTGATGATGATGAATGAGAATTTTGTTATGTTAGTCATTATGACAGCACAACTTGCCATATTCATGATGCATTCCGTTGTGCGTCAATCTTCTCGGAACTGCTATGGTTTGCCATTGAGCATAAATTCATCACACGTTGTCGTATTGATATTCATGCATTTTGTGGGTGATACACATTTTCTAGTCAGGCGAAATGTATTACACACGTACAGCGCATTGCTTTAGATGTGTACAATGGTTTAATATGGGCTGAAGTGCATTTTATGTTTACATAACTCACGTAGAAGCTGTGGTAACACATAGGCCGCTAGTCTTGTCATGTTTATCATGTTTGTATGTTGCAATTTGTGTACCACACGTGAAGATGTTACTTGTTCATGGTATTGCAAGTAGTGCATTTTGCATCTATCTGTTCAAATAAAAAAAACACTTGTGATAAATGCTGGTAAAAAAAAATAAAAGTGCATGCTGAAAGGAACCCTGAAATGATTTCGATGGACATATTGTAGTGCAAGAGACGTCAAGTGCTATTTGTTGGTATTTCAGTTAAATTTGGAAGGTGTGCTTGCACCCTGTAATTTAGGAATAAATAAAAAAGTCCTCCTCACAGTAGGCCATAACCAAAGGGGACAACACACCTCACTGCACGTCCCCTAACTCGATGACGCTAGTAGCCAGACTGGGTAAGCTTGAAAGATGGCCCTTCTGCCCACTGATGTCATTACGGTAGGGGATGCGCTGTGGGGTGTGTTGTCCTCTTTGGTTGTGTCTTTTTTATTTATTCCTAAATTACAGGGTGCAAGCACACCTTTCAAATTTAACTGAAATACCAACAATGAGCACTTGATGTCTCTTGCACTACAATATGTCCATCGAAATCATTTCAGCCCTTGAATGCATATCGAGCAAAAAAATTGCTTCAGTGGGACTTCATTTCAATAAGCATCACAAACATTCGGTGCTTTGTTTCACAGTACACTTTTTATTCACCCACTTAAACACGCACACACACACACACGGTGTAGGAGGATGCACGAAGACGGTTTTGGCTTGCCAGACGAGCTGTTTCGTCGCCAATTTCGACTCAGGAAGGAGACTGCACAGTGGCTGTGCGACCAACTCGCCAATGAACAGGGAGGTGCGCAGGCGAGTGCGCTGTCAGTGCAGCAACAGGTGTTGTGCACGCTGCGCTTCTTCGGCATCGGCAGCTTGTAGGCACACACACGAAATAAACAAATAAAAGACGGCACTTTGCGGGCTGCGGCTAGGGGCACAATGCAGAGTTGCTCACACACAAGCGTACACTGACACGAGGGGATGACGCTGCCAACAGTAACCTTGGCTGCTGTGTTGCACAAACGAACACCTTCGCCAGCTACCCTGCGAGGTGGTGTCGATGGGCTCAGTGCTGGCGACGCTGGAGTTGCCGCCGCAACTGACGACGCACCGTGCGCAGGTATGCCAGCCTCTGGAGACTGGTTCTCCGAAAAAGCTCGACAATACCGTCACGCACGGCTCTCCCCCGCAGGTAGGTAAGGCGGCTTGCAGCGCCTTGCGTGTGGACTGCAGCCGGAGGTGGCTCGTCGTTGTCTGGGTCAGCGGCATCCACGTCTCCTTCTTCTGGCAAGGGGTCATTCAAACACAGGTTGTGCAGCGCAGCACATGCTCCGATTATGAAGGCTGCTCGCTCCAGCTCGTATTGGAGCGTCCGGTACCTTTGCAGGCACCGGAAGTGGCTCTTCAACACGCCGATGGCGCGCTCCACAACGCATCGCATGGAGCTATGCGCTGAGTTGAATAACCCCTCTGGAGACGCCAGACTGGGATGCCCTGGCACAGATGTCAGAAGCCAGGGCTCCAAAGGGTAGCCACTGTCCCCTGCATAACAGAAATGGTGTGCAGTTAAGCGTAGCCTCTGTCATCCTCAATCTCATCACTCGATACAATGGCAGCAGATTCATAGCAATGTCCCTAAAAAAAAACGCGAAGACGACCGGTCAACAAGAGGCACAAATACGCACACACAAAGCGCAGAACTTGCGACTGACTATTTTGTGGAAACAGGGACAATTATAAAGGAGGAGGAAACAAGGTACACACGCAAACACACCGTGTGCAGTGCGAATACATTATCGACAGGGCCAGGTGTGATCAGTAGGAATGGAAAGCCCCAATGTACCCATGTAAGATTTCGATGTTTCTTTGCTAGACATAATTCAGACGAACCGACACAGTTGTCACCCCTTTTCGAGGTGAAGTAAGCCTCGATAACCTCTTTCGGTTTTCATTTTTGCCTCACCACGGAATTTGTAACCGCGGTGGGGGTTTCTTATTGCTTACCCAGAAGAAACTCGCCACCTTGCAGCAGTCCTTGCCCTATCTCCTGCCGCAGCCACGAATAGCGCCACGAAAACGCGTCGTGGTCCGATCCTAGGCAGCGGGGGTCAACAGCTATAATTCTCATGTTGGAGTCGCACACCTGTGAGAGAAAGCACACCACAAGCTTAGTTGTGAACTTCCGCCGTCAAGGCCCGAGCTTGCAGGCGAACATGCAGTGAAAAATGGAGAGCAAAGCCTACTCACTATTATTGTGTTGAGTGCGTAGAAGCCCTTACGACTTCAAAAGGCGGCCTTGTATGCAGCATCGCCCCGTGGCGCCTTGATGGCGATAAGTGTGCCATCCACACACCCAACGACGCCGGGGATGCTGCTGTGGCGAAGGAAGCCCTCCTTCGCCGCCGCCTTCTCTTCCGGGCTCGCCGGGAACCGCACGCAACCGTACCGCAACCCCACTCTGACAATAGCTGCTGACACCCGCTGCACACACTTGCTGACAGTGGGCTGGGCTATGGCAACGTTGCCCTCGTTGCCCACGGTGCCTTGAAATCCGCCGGTGCCGAAGAAGTGCAGCGCGCACAACACCTGTCGCTGCACTGACAGCGCGCTCGCCCATGCACCTCCCAGTTCATCAGCGAGTTGGTCGCACAGCCACTGTGCAGTCTCCTTCCTGAGTCGAAATTGGCGACGAAACAGCTCGTCTGGCAAGTCAAAACCGTCTTTGTGCACTCTCCTACGCCGTTGCTCGTGCGGCCAGCCGCGTATGGCAAAATAAACAGCCGCCATTTTCTGTCTCAAACGTGTTGAGACTTCCTTTTCCAGTTTCAAAAAATCGTCGCCAACGTCACCACTTCTGCGCCATTTACGACGTCAGTCAGTGACGAAAAAAATCAAAATGGCCGCCGCCCACGGCCGACCAGTAGGAGAGAGGCAAATGAGACAATTTTTGAGACAGTTTCGATTGAGGGCGATCCGTAATCGCACCCCAGGAACACAAGAGGGTAGGGGCTTGGCTAGGTGGTTGGGATAACTCTGCTGTACACTGCACGGGATGTGAAGGCTACTACCCTTTCCTTTCGGCAACACGCACTTTGGCAGTAAATTCAGAGAGATTAAATGGGAGATTACCGAGGCTAGACACATCTTATGACTGCGTGACGAATATGTGAGTGTGTTGTCTATCGTGTTAACATGCAATGAGTTGGACTATCTCGATCAGAGAAATGTTGAGGGCGATTTTTGACTCATGTTGTCCTGTATGCTTATCTGTAACTACATGGTTTATGGTGCTGCTTGGCTTTTTATATATTCCCTTTTCACGTCAATAAACTTTAGTCGTGAGTCAGCGCCTGCCTTGTCTCCTTCTCGTCCGTCTTTCGCGCTGGTAGATTCACCGCGATGGCTCACCTCTGAAGAAATCCAAGACATGACATTTTCCTCTTCACACTCGTGGTTCAGCACATAATACGGCAAAGGCTTTTCAATTCCAAGGAAAGTTCATGGCTCCATTTAACACTGCCTCCTGCTTACGAGACAGAGCAGCATTCATTGTAGATTCTACCTGCGATACATAGAGCAGTTTTAGTTTAAGTGGACTAAACTGGGAAAGAAGCACAATATATCTATAGCCAAATAACTGAACTGAAAGAAATAGAGGGTAGTTAATAGTGAACACACTGATATATTGCAAGCAAGATACATGCATGATATATTGTAATATCCAACACTGCTACCATTGCCTTAGCCAACTACTTCATAAATAACAATAAATGCAGTATCACAAAAATACTGATACCGTACTATTAGTGTTAATAGTAGCAGTGCAGGTTCCATGAAAAAAAAGGGCGCAGTGCTGACTGTCGTTCCCACAGCAGCCTTGTGACCAATGGCCGGTGTAAAGGAAAGAGGAGGAATGACTGAAAAGAGAACGAGCCAGGGGGAAGGAAGATAGGTATAGAAGGGCTTAGGATATGATAGGCAAATAAGGTTGTTTAGACAGTGAGCACAAAATAAACATTACCACACAAGTAAAGACATACAAGACCAACCATATATATCATTTTGCAGAGTGGCAAACTTGATGCCATTATAAAGTGATTATAATTATTAATAGCATAACTGACCGAGTGAAACCAAAACAGGGATGAACAGGGAAGTTGTTAATATTCTAACAGAAATTAAAAGAAGAAAATGGATCTGACCAGGGCATACAATGCAGAGAATGAATCACGAATAGTATCTTAGGGCAACAGAATGAATTTAATGGATTTTAATGGCACAAGGGCATCTGTGGCCAAAGAGTGCCTTAGCACAAGTTAATTTCGTCTACTCAAGGTGAGATCAGAGACCCATTTCCCAAGCATATCATTCCAGATAAGCTGAGCACCATGCCAGGAAACAGCTTGCGCATTGTATTGCAAGAAAAATATAGCAGGAGATAGCTGATTATAAGCTCACTAGATAAGATTAGGAGATTTCTGAGGATAGTGTGGCATGCAGCTGGTGCAAGACACAGATAATTAAACTGGAAGAGGCCATTGTCCTGAGGTGAATGTAAACTAAGCAATGAGGATAATGAAATTCGCTACACTAGATCTGTTAAGAATCAACTCAAGTTCCATGCTTCAAGAAGATGCAAGTTTGCTCAGTGAAAAAAAATCATATAAGTTCACCCAAGAATTGATATCTTGGCGGTATCAGGCTGCAGGTACAGATGAATTAATCCTGCCTCAGAGAAGAGCTACATAGAGCACAAAACATTTTAGGCCAGTCGTACAATGACAGCTGTTAATAAATATTTTAAAACCGTTTTTCAAGCACAAACAATAATACCCAGTTTGTGTTGGTCATGTGATTATGTTACTGAGGCTCTCCTAAAAATTCTAACCAGAGCTGAAATACAAGCTGTCTCAACTTAGTTTCTATAGCAACAATGAAGAACTTGAACACATGCAGATTATTCAAGTAGAAGTTTTATTCATGGCGGGCCCTACAAATTTTAAACTATACTGAAAAGTAATAGAGTAGAGTGCTTGTGCCACAAAAGCTAAACCTCAACAACAAAGAGAACACAAGATAAAGGCAACAACATATTGCCCAAAATTTGAATGTTTGACAACAAATACGAAAAGAAAACCTCTCCACAACTGGAACAAAATAGCGTGATACCGAGCACACATTTGAAAATTGTTTTATCCAAATCCCCAGTCTGGTGCTCCAGCACTCGTCAGCCAGCATGTCATGAAATGTACCTTAGTTCTGGTAGCTGTAAAGAGTATACAGCTGATCCGGCATTTTGATATGTGAACAGTAACCCTCAATGACCACCAGGCTGAATACTTTCAAGAGGCTGTTCTAGTAACAAGACTGCAGTGAAACGCTTAGCAAGTTATGCTGGCGTAATAACGCAAACCGTTGTGGGAAGCCGGCTAGATTCCCGCCGTGGCGTCTGCGCGGCATCCCGCGTCGCTCTCTTTCCCTTTCTCCCGTCTCGGGCGGCGGAGAGACGGCTGGTGGTTAATCGCTGTCATTCGGCCGCAGCTCCGCCCCCGGCTTCCCAAGGGCCTTTGCCATTGGTGACTTTTGGCGGGAATTCGGGACCCGTTTGGGGTGGTCGCGCGACCTTCCGAGCGGGGCCCAGAGAGGGAGAGACCCCTCCGAGACAGCGTAAGGTGCGTACGTTACTGTTCGTCCGGGCCGGCCTCTGCCGTTCGGACCAGTTCATACTCGAGCTCGCCAGCGTGGGTCCTCGACCCGCCGCGGCTCGAGCCTGTCCAGGGGTCCAACGACCTCTGACAGGCGCACCTTGCGTTGACTACCCACTCTCTCTCGCAAACGGCCCATCGGCCGACACGAGAGAGATCACAGCACTGCCGCGGGGACAATCTCCTGCAGCGGCGTGCTAGCGGCGCGCATTTCTCTTGTTGCCCCGAGCGCGCACCGGAGCCTTGCTCTGAGCGCGCCCCGGGACGGGGTGACTGTTGAGTGTGTGTATGTACCGCTGGAGGACGGCGTCAATAAACGTCTCCTTTGTGAACTTGGAGGCCTGTTTCTTGCGGCGAGCCGCTCTCCTCTCTTCAGAGGTTGAACGCCGCCGCAGCGGTGCCCCAGGGTGCGTGTGGTGACGGCTGATCGGGGCCCTTGGCTCGCGCGAAGCTCGAACCCGCGGAGGGTAGTGGCCTGTGCCTACTGAGAAACCCACAACTGGCGCCCAACGTGCTAAGTCACTGGCTCTTAGCCTTTGATAGCACATTTGCCGAGCAGGTCGCCTTGACGATCACGCTTGCGCACCATGTCTGCCACCCCCATCGGGGCACTCGGCAGCTACGTGTCGGCTCCTTTAGGAGTCGAAGCGTTCTTTGATCCGTTGGCGGCTGTTTCTTCGAATAGCCAAACACCGTGGTTGGCCGCGGCCCCTATTGGGGCATACGGCGCTACAATCCCCAACGTCGATCACGCAGCTCCCATTGGAGCTGTATCGGGAGCACCCTGCGGTGCACCCGTCAATCACATGCCTCCGCTGTGCGTGCTTTGCACCCAGTGCGAAAGCGGTGCGTGCGACGCTGCCGCAACCGGCCGTCCTGCACAGCAGCAGCCGTGCCCCGCGAGCAGTCAATTCTGCTCTGGGAACGGTGAGGCGCTGGCCCGGCTCCCTGTGGAAACCGCGCCGCTCATCGAACTGGGCGCCTTGCCTCCTGCGTTCGTGCAGCCCGCCCAAGCCTCCTCTGAGGCCGGGGCGCAGGCGCTGCCCAAATAGCGTGGACCCGAGTTCAGTTGCTAGGGTTCACGCTGGGCGAGGGCTCCATTGAGCCCGATGCGGACAAACTCCGAGCCATACTCGAGTTTCCCGTGCCCAAGGACGTACGCGGCCTCCGCCGTTTTCTGGGAATGGCCAATTTCTATCGGTCGTTCATTCCGTCCTGTGCCCGCGTGCAGGCACCCTTGACCAAGCTCTTGGGAAAGACTACCGCGTGGCGATGGGGGCCCGAGCAAGAGCGATCCTTTCGCCTCCTGTCTAGTGCCATTGCCGAGACAGCGCAGCTCAGGCTACCCGACCTGACCAGACAGTTCGTAGTCCAGACTGACGCGAGCGATCTGGGTTTAGGAGCAGTTCTCCTACAGGATTTCGATGGCGTGCTGCAGCCGCTGGCCTTTGCCAGCCGCTCCTTGCTGCCCTCGGAGAGGAATTATTCCGTGACCGAGGAGTGCCTCGCCATCGTGTTTGCACTGCGTAAATTCGACGTCTACCTTGACGGAACGCAATTCGTGGTGCAGACAGACCACAGTGCGCTCAGTTGGCTGATGCGGCTCCGCGAGCCTGCGGGTCAGCTGGCGCGCTGGGCTCTCCTGATACAGCATTACGACTTTTCGGTGCAGTATCGAAAGGGGAGCACGAACGTGGTAGCTGACGCGCTATCCCGTGCCCCACTCGCCAGCGGCGCCTTGACGCCAGCAGGCGGAGCGGGCGAAAAAGCGGACGAGCCGCCGGGCGGCAAGGAGGGGGAGCCCGCAAACGGGCTAACCCATTCCGCTAACCAGGCAAGCAGCGCTTCGCAAAGCGGGCGAGAGGCAAAGCTCCGCGTGAGCGCCTCGGAGACGCCGTCGCGAGCGGATATTTTGGCCGCAAACCTGAAGGGGGACGAGACCAGGCCCCCCTCTGGGGTAACTGGAATCGTTTTCAGCCGGAAAGAGCTGCTGAAAGCCCAGCAAAATGACCCCATGTGTCGCGAGATAAGCGACGGTCTCAGGGAGACGGAGCGCCGGGACGCTACTTGTATTGTAGCGGGCGCAGGGGGTGAAAGCCAGCGTGTGTCGCGGCGAGCCCCGGGGGATTCATATTTGCTGGGCCATGACGGGCTCGTGCTGAAATACATAGCCACCGATGATGAGTCCATTGACCCGTTCAAGGTGGTTATCCCCAAAAGTCTGAGAGGCGCACTGTTGCGATTTTCTCATGACGAACCACTGGCCGGTCACCTGAGTGGCTCCAAAGTTTTCGCAAAACTGAGTCAATCGGTGACGTGGCCCGGCATGAAGCGTGACATTTTCCGCTATTGCCGTTCCTGCCATGTCTGTCAAGCGGTGAAGTCAAGGGGCGGCAAGCCGCCCGGAATGATGAAACCAATTGACAGTGTGCGTCCGTGGCAGATGGCCACCTGCGATCTGATGGGGCCTCTCCCCAGGAGTAAGCAGGGGTTCATTCACCTGATGGTGGTAGCTGACCATTTTTTCCAAATGGGTCGAGTTGTACCCGCTTCGGAAAGTGTCAGCACGAGCGGTGCTGGATAAACTCCAGGAAGTGTTCTGTCGGTTCGGCTTTCCGGAAAGACTGATCACGGACAATGCGTCCTATTTCACCGCTCGGGTGTTCGGTAACACGTGCCGTTCCCTCGGAATCGAGCACTACACCACTTCACCCTACCATCCCCAGTCGAACTTGACCGAGCGATTCAACCGAACGCTCAAGCCAATGCTGGCGGCCTTTGCCGGGTGTCAAAAGGACTGGGCAGACCATTTGAGCGAATTTGCGTTCGCCATTCGAACGGCTGAGAATCGCTCAACTGGTTTCTCTCCCGCCTTCCTCAATTTCGGGAGGGAGCTGGCGAATCCGATGTCAAACGTCGTGCAGAGCCAGCTCGGGGATGAGCAGACGCGGGCAGACTGCTCTGCTTATGCGTCGACGCTTAGGGACCGGCTTGGTCGGGCTCTCAACAGAGCAAGGCAGAGTTTGGCGGCAGCCAGAGCCCAGCAGAAGGCTCAGTATGACCGCAAGCACCGCAGCCTGACTTTTCAGGCGGGCGATCTTGTCCTGAAGCGCAACCACGCTCTTAGTGATGCGAGCAAGGGGTTCTCAGCCTCGCTCGCTCCTAAGTGGCTTGGTCCGTACCGAGTGGTCAGAGTCTGGTCGCCGCTCGCGTACCTGCTGGAGGATCCCATTACGGGGAAAACCAGCCGTGCCCACATCGCAGACCTGAAGGCCTATGCGTCACGGTCTGACGAGTTTGCGTCGGTACCCATTGGTATCACAAGCAAGCGCAAAGGCACAACTGGTGCTGCGGAACGCAACCGTACCGAGCACCGGTACAATCTGAGGCGACGGTCACCGATGTGATTGATGCCGGATGGTAGACTCTTCCGCAACCGAAGGCACGCAGCCTCAGCTAGCTGGCGAGCTTTCTCGCCGGGCCCTACCCCAGGTGAAGCACGGCGATTTCTTTTTTGTTTTGTTTGCCGCATGCTCAGCTCCAGCCTTGTGCAGTTATTAAGTCGTTTGTTTGTTTTAGTCAGTCTGTAGCATGTTTTTGTTTCCAGTTTATTCGTTGCTTCTTCTAATGTTCCGAGATCTGTACATATGTAATATACGTTGCGTTGGCGTTCAGTTTTTTTTCAACCAGACTTGTACATATATAACGTTCAGCCTACTCGCGATTGCACTTTTCTTGTAGCGCAGAGATGGCCTTCTTTTGTATAGCGCGCCTTCTTTTCATTTACGTTCTGACCCCACGGGTGCGGCCTTCCTCGCGAACACGGGACCGGCTGGTTCGCGGAGGGGTCGGCGAAAGTCTCCCCTTCCGGCTGGGGAGTGGTTTGCTCGTTAAGGAGCGAGTGTCTCGCGGCATGGTCTTTGTGTGGCTATGGGGAGCGTGAAGAGTGCGTCTGAAGAGTGTGTCCTTTGACCCTGCCACGGCGCCTCGGAACGATTCCGACAAGCAGGTCGTTGTGACTGATGAATGTCCGCCTCTGTGCCGGTGCGTGCCTGGGATGATGTGCGTGTTCCCAAGATCAAAGGCAACGCCGAGAGGGGGGCAGGAAGGACAGCACCCTTTCCCGTGCGGGTCCTCTTCGGCACCGTCGAGCGTCGTCGACGTCCCCATGCTCAACTTTGATGACCTTGTGGAGGACATGGGACCGCCGTCAATAAATCGTCTACCGGGACCCTGAAGGCAGCAAAAGCGTGAGTTGGCCGCCGACAGGCCCAATGGGCCGCGCCACCGAACATTTTGAGGCTGCAGGCCACCTGTCAGCTGGCCTTGTGTACAGTGTACAGTGTAGTTAGTTTTGCCTCCTTGAAACGTATGCAAGTGTTGTTTGTTTTCTGTTCTTGTTTGTTTGTCTTTTGAGTTTATGGCTGGAACTGAAGTGTGGTAGTTTTATATGGATTAATTTTTTATTTTTTTTTATTATTTTGCCGCACGCTTCCGCCGATGGGTAGGAGGGCATTTAAGGAGAGGAGGATGTGGGAAGCCGGCTAGATTCCCGCCGTGGCGTCTGCGCGGCATCCCGCGTCGCTCTCTTTCCCTCTCTCCCGCCTCGGGCGGCGGAGAGACGGCTGGTGGTTAATCGCTGGCATTCGGCCGCAGCTCCGCCCCCGGCTTCCCAAGGGCCTTTGCCATTGGTGACTTTTGGCGGGAATTCGGGACCCGTTTGGGGTGGTCGCGCGACCTTCCGAGTGGGGCCCAGAGAGGGAGAGACCCCTCCGAGACAGCGTAAGGTGCGTACGTTACTGTTCGTCCGGGCCGGCCTCCGCCGTTCGGACCAGTTCATACTCGAGCTCGCCAGCGTGGGTCCTCGACCCGCCGCGGCTCGAGCCTGTCCAGGGGTCCAACGACCTCTGACAGGCGCACCTTGCGTTGACTGCCCACTCTCTCTCGCAAACGGCCCATCGGCCGACACGAGAGAGATCACAGCACTGCCGCGGGGACAATCTCCTGCAGCGGCGTGCTAGCGGCGCGCATTTCTCTTGTTGCCCCGAGCGCGCACCGGAGCCTTGCTCTGATCGCGCCCCGGGACGGGGTGACTGTTGAGTGTGTGTATGTACCGCTGGAGGACGGCGTCAATAAACGTCTCCTTTGTGAACTTGGAGGCCTGTTTCTTGCGGCGAGCCGCTCTCCTCTCTTCAGAGGTTGAACGCCGCCGGAGCGGTGCCCCAGGGTGCGTGTGGTGACGGCTGATCGGGGCCCTTGGCTCGCGCGAAGCTCGAACCCGCGGTGGGTAGTGGCCTGTGCCTACTGAGAAACCCACACCGTTAATCTGAGAGTTCGCTACCACGCAACTCTGTAGTAACTCCTAAAGTGTTGCAATCGAATGCAAAAAAAGGACTGCCTATTATATAAACAAAATCAAGAGGCTGCAATGCAATGCCACGACGGAAGTGCTGCAATACAGCAATAGCGATACAACGTACACTTTAAGCAACACCATGAAACATAATTTTTTATCCCTAATTATCAGAATTTAAATATCTGTTTTCCTTGCTCTCTTGCAAAATTAAGTTTAGATCATGAAAGCGCTCAAAAAGACAAGGATACAGAAAGAGATTTCCACACAGTGCGCTTACTTCCAGTGTCTTTTTGAGCGCATCCACTACCTAAACATGGTTACCCAACTAGCCTAAATGCTGTCGTTATTCCAAAATTAAGCCTTTCACAAAGTGGGAGCCCCTTTCACCATACAAGGTGCACCATAAATAATCCAACACTTTTTTCATATGTTTTCACTAAGAATAAACACTGCTTGAAGATTTTGCAATAATACTTGTCTTTTCGATTCTACGAATGTTTCATGCACGTATTCAATGGAATGACAATCTGCCCATCTTGATCATTGATCAAAATCAGGGTATAATGTACCATGAAGGGCAGGCTCTGCTTGATTTTTGTTTTCCTAATGAAGCAGGTACGTGCAGCCCTTCTGCTGGCTTGTATGCAGCAGGTTTGTATAGCTAGGTGAACTGTGGTTTTGCTATAAAGATGAAATGGTACTTTGGAAGTGAATGGCTTTCTAAAATGCATTGAACATACATAACGGGGCTTTAACAGCACCTGGTGTAAGCAACATCAGTGGGGGGACCGCAGGAGTGGCCTAGTGGTCTGAGCATCTGCCTCGCAAGCGGGAGGTGCGGAGTTCGATCCCCAGTGCCACCGGGTAACCAGCGGTGATACAATGGGTCATTTCAATGGCCAGTTTAAAACTTGAAATAACCATGCTGCAATATATACAAAAAATTATTTGTGTGCTCTCTCTTACATGACATCAGTTAATCATATAGTGTTGGTAGTGCACAAAATGCATGTGTGGAACATGTACATGCACAGTTTTTGTTCATATCTTACCTGCTATGTGCTGCTATATAATGTTATGTGCTGGGAAAGCAACAGATAGTGAGCAGTGTTGTGTTGCAGCCTTTTTTCTGGTGGAACTTGAATCATGTGAGGTGCAGCTGAACGAAATTTTTTCATACATAAGTATATTTCATGCAACACAACAAAAAGTGCACAGCCCATCATAAGTTGTGGTTTAAACTAACAGCGAGCATTTTACTACTCTATTTAACATATGATGCAAGTCAGTGATGCTGGAGGCACAAAACTAAATACTGTGAGGTAACAAGAGCTAATATGAACAATCATGCCTTTAAGAGATATTGTGAATATAGATTATCCTGAATGAACTAAAGTTATCCTTAGAAGCAATCAGAGGAAGACAATTTTGCTAAATGCCTTTTGCCAGAATAGGCAATTTTTAACCAGTTGCAAATGAAAAGAATCTGACTTTAAGACCATGCTATGCATGCTCTAGCGCCAAAGTAGTTGCATACAAGCAATTTGTATACTATGCCCCTAGTTTTATGGTGGGCCTGTGCTGCACAATTTTCACGCAAGGTAGTGGAAAGTATGTGCCATGAAACAGACCTTCGCTTGCTGAAATTGACAAATAAATACTGGGTTTTTAAGGCAGGAAAGAAGTTACAAAGTTCCTTCTGCAGGAAATAACATTTCCATTGTAACAGTGTAAACGCTCTCTTATTTGAGCAACGACTTTTCAAAAGCCTGCGTTTCATGGTGGCTGTCAAGTAGCCCTGATAAAGAGAAACCAGTCACGACACACAACCAAGCCCCCGTAGCACATTTCCAACTATACCGTCATGATGTAGCTTTAAAGTAAGTGTTAAGCAATATGAATACAAATCCCTTGATTTCCTTCCTGATTTATCACTGGTGTATACATACAAAGATAACCATACAAGATGTGGAGTGCATGGTAGAGAGAGAGTAGGCAGATGGTTTCTTGACACAAACTGAACAAGGGAAGGAAAAATCTGAAGAGTGTTTGCCAACATTTCGACAAGACGACTTGTTTTCGTCTGGGGTCAACATATACAGAGGAAACTTAGAATCTCTCAAGTATAGGGTTGTCCACTCTTAGAACACGCGAGCACATGGCTGTGCTCTTTGGGCCACTGCGTCTGACATTGCCACACATCGAAGTGTAACAGATGACACGAAGCACCACATCCAGGTGCATCTCCTCCTGCGCCATTTTGCAGTGATGAGTGGCTGCGCCGCACGCAGTGGACTTCTAAAGAGTGTGGCCATGCGCTCACATGTTTGCACTAAATGTGGCCAGCTCTGTACATTCCGGAATTGGCGTAATTATTTGAAAAGGCCTTGCACATGGTCAGAGGTTTCCCAACCCATAATTTCCCCCTCCTTTCCTGCTTTCTTTAATTTATCGTTATACTTTAACCTTACGCCCTGCACCTCCTGACGTCACTTCTCGGAACCTTGGCTCCCACACTCCCCCCAGCCCTTCTTTTTGCCTTTTCTCCGAACCTGCCCTCATTTTCTCTTTTTCCTTCAAATTATTTTGCCCCCCTCCCGCCCCTGGTATTTTATTCTGCCATACTGCTTAATTCCTTTATCCTAGTTTTTCAGGAAAAGGCAGCCAGCCATACCAAGCCACCTGTTGCGGCTGGATATAAAGCCTTTCAAGCCCACTATCTCTCCACGCTCCATACCCTGAGATTCCTTTCTACTGAATTGGCCTTTTCTATTCACAGTTTTGCAGGTCAACCGGCTAATCTTCTTTAGCAGCCATCATGACTGGTCACGGTTCACGCTCCCCATCGTAACGCCCTTCCCACATCACACCCTCATCCCACACAACAGGCCTTTCTCCTCGAAGTGAAAACCTTATTTAAACCCCACCAATGATGAACGCTTTGCCAGACAAAGACAAGTCCTCTTGTTGAAACGTCGGCAAGCACCCTGAGGCTTTTCCCTCCCTTATTCAGTTTGTGAGATACCAGGGACAGGTGTTCAAGCAGCCATACCACACTAATACCCCTGTCACATGGGCACCGCAAAGGCCCTTCAGAATCAGGTCCTTATAGCCAAAGGCGTAAGGAGTGCAGCTACACAGTACAAATGTTGCGCCTTTGCCGCTAAGGGCCTTGGAGGCGAAGGCGCTCAACCGAGACCTTCGGAGCACGAAGGCGTGGCCTTCGAGAACCTGTGATCGCAGTGCCATCCAAAGTCAAAAAGTAAAAGCAATAAAAAAATAGATACAGCTAATAATGTTCGAAAACATATTTTTAAAATACAAAAGGTGCGTCTGGCTTTGGTTTTTGTACGGGTGTTTATGTTTTATATTCAAATTTCAAGACAGTGAAAGTGTTGCGGCAACACAAAGCGCCCGTGGTGGCCAAGGCAATACACGTACAAAACCTGCTCCTGCTGATGAGAGTAGCTGTTGCAGTACTTTTAAGGAAGCAATCAAAATAAAAAAATTGTCAAAGCTCAACGAATGAACAGAATACACCACTTTAATTTTAAAACACTCACTTCAGCCACCTTGAGTATAGCAGCGGGTGCTAAGCCTGAACAACTTTCACCTTTGGGCTGCACCATGTATCTGCACCGCTGCTCCTTTAAGCTTTCGCTCCTTTGTTGAAAAATGGTGCCTTTGCTGGAAAGGCCTTCGAGGAATGCCGTGTGACAGGGGTATAAAGCACAATTTTTAGTGACACGAAAGACTCAGTGCCTTTACTTCTGACCACATTCTGAATCATGCTTTGGTGGCTTAGCATATCAAAATACTGGACATGACAAAAACAGCTAATTAGTGAGGGCTATTATTTGCTATAGGTGAAATTATAACATTCTCCTAAAATAATGAAAAGAAACCACCAGCACTGACATCAATGTACAATTTGTCTGTAACATACTGACATGACAATCTAGTTAAACGTAAATTTCCTTTTCACACTTCAAAACTGCATGCATTATTTCTAGAAAGTGCGAGAACAGAAGCTCATACATAGTGCCAAACAAGAGTGCATAATAGTACCATTAGTGAGGTGTTTATCGGCAACTGCAATGAGCAAGGCTATGTAAATGGCAATCCAGAGTTATTATGTGTCTTACGAGCGCATGCACTTGAGAGGTGATAGCAGATGTGGACACAGCTGTCCATCGCAGTTCTGAGTTTGTCGAGATAACACATGGGGTAAGGTATTCCCTGTTTTGCTGCCGAAGGCAAAATCGTCAGCGAGTAGAGTTGCCTTGCTGTTCACTGTCAATATCTACTGCTCAAAGTAAAGGAAACTAGGGTATAAAAACTACAGCATTTCATTATGCTTTGGCCAAATGCAGTGAGAATGAAACAGACTAGAGACTTGTCTTATGATGTTTTCACTCTTTACTTAGCACCCGAGGAAAATAAATTTGTGTACAGTTGACCTACTGCTTGCCACTGTCCTAGAAGAAATAAATCCAGGTCTCAGAAAGTCTACCGAGAGAATATTGATGTTGCATGTGCATTTCTCTGAATTGTTCTGAAATATGCAGAAGTTACTCATTTTTTTACTACCTGATTACATACTGTAATCTTTGCAAGCAATATATGAGGTTCTCGAGTAACACTTGTTGCAGAGCTAGTTGGTGCACAGTTCTATGTACAAATGTTAGCACAAAAAAAAGAGACAATCACAAGAAAGGCGGACAAGACAACGCACTACTGACAACTGATTTTTTACTGAAAGAAAGCACATAATATATATGTTCACTGTCACACCACCTATCAGCTGCAGCAAAGGTCAGAAAGATGAGTAGGGTCATAAAAGCGATAAAAGAATTTTGGAGTTTTTTTTCTTTTATCGCTTTTATGACCCTACTCATCTTTCTGACGTTTGCTGCAGCTGATAGGTGGAGTGACGCTGAACCTATATATTATGTGTTTTCTTTCAATAAAAAATCAGTTGTCAGTAGCGTGTTGTCTTGTCCACCTTTCTTGTGATTGTCTCTTATTTTTGCGCTAACATTTGTACATAGAATATGAGGTTAACGGACTGGGGAAAAAAAGTCAGGAATGGTACCTTTGGTGCTCGGCACTTGGATAAACAGATGACCCACTGGGCGTCCCCAGGAGCTCTGCTACCAGGCACCCCTAGCAACAGTAGTCAATTGTCCAGATCCAAAGGAGCCATGCGAGTGATTGCCGAAAAGTCAAGTTTAAGGACAGCAGATGCATGAACACAAAACAGTTTTCCAACGTTGTTTCAGTGTGATAAATGGTTTCAAATCTCTAGACTATATCTGGTAGTACACAAATTATCAGAATACCATCTCCTGCGCAGAATTATCTCAAAACACATTCGACACGCAGTACCAACATGGACAGTTTGTGCTTAATTGAATCCAAAAGTTTACGCTGATCGACTAATGTTACTTCAAATAGAGACAGAAAGCGCATGCACATTGTACTGATGTTATCGTGAACATAACATGCGACGAGACGCAGGGTTACAATACAAACAAAAAACCGCTTTCAAAATTTGAGAACAAAAGGCTCACCTTCTCACAAGTTCGCCAAACCGGAGACGTTGCCAAGTGGCTGCCGCCAATGTCACTCGCAATGCACAGAAACAATAAAAATGCAGTGCCGCTGACTTTCCTTGAGCAATTTCAGTCGATTAAACTTCCAACTGTTCCCATCGACTTCCTTTGCAAGCAAGTCTACAAGTTAGCGGCGCAGCGACGCCATTTGCAGAGTTGCACGAGAAATTCATAGCGCCATTCGCGTATTCGCGTTCATGCTTACGTCGCTGATGTCGCAAAGGCGCACAACGGCAAAAACATATAGGATGTATTTAATTTTAGAGTAGATTTTTTAGCTGCCAACCTGAAAGGTTTGATATATTAAGTTTTTTTTTTCGTTGCTTTAGCGTTATTACCACAAGCGGCAGCGCAGCTTGGCCATGGCTAGCCCTGGCGAAGTCGAAGCACTAGCCGAGCCCGCAGTCGCTGGTCGGAAACATGTGTGCTCAGTTAGCGCAGTGGAGAGTTGAATGAACAGGCGCTTTGGAATGGGTTTTTGTTTTTCTGTGTTCGCTGCGTGCGTCCTGCGCGTTGTGTCTCTTTAGTATGTGTGTGGCCCGAACGCTGCATTGGGGTGTACATACAACCGCTTGCTGTCCCGTGCGGCATCATGCAGAATGTGCGTTACAATGCCAGTGGCCCTGCACGAAAGAGGATACTTGAAACCGACGGAAAAGCTGCTCTCCCTCGTGGAGCTGCAAGAATCTGGCTAGTAACAGTCGACGCGCGTTTCGGTGGGTGATTCCGTGTACCACGCCAAAAAATTCAGCACTGGCCAACAGCAATGATGAGCTGCTGCTGCATCATGATAAACACCTGTGTGATGTTGTGACAAGCTTGTTGGATGTGAACGTGGCCATGAATGATATTCGCCGAGCAGCGGCCCTCAGGGCGTGGCACCAGTGGATACCTGAAGACGATTACTGTTTGCCCGCGCCCTGGCGCCTCGCATTCAACCGAATGCTTTGGCGTTAATTATTTATATCTGAATTTCACACGTAGTTGAACTGACGCAAATATTACAGCCGCATCGTACAAACGTACCGTCCGAAGAGCACCCCTTTTCATTTTCTTTTTGAGGGAGGGGGTGGGGGGAATTACCGTCTGCTCAAATTTAATGTCACTAATATTTTGAGCTTATTTTCTAAACATGTGCTGTGGTGGCACTGTAAGCAATGCATTTATTGGGCAGAAGTTTATTTGATCTTGTGTTGGCACAGGGTTAATGATTGTCATTGTACTGTGGTGCCATGTTCAAGCAAAACACATCATTGTACACACTCATTGCAGAATGTCTAATGAGGTAATTACTGAGCAGCGAGTATGCACTGTGGTAAATGCGAGGAACGTTACTTAATTACTTCACACTTGTCATGTTCTGTTGTCGTTAGTGAATACGTATGCCTTGGTGTCTGCTGCTTTCCAGTGTAGGGGCGAGAGGCATGTCGAGCTCCATTTAGCAGCTTTTTTCCCTCCACTCTCTACTGGTCAACAAGGTAAAATAAACTCAACATAATGCGTGATTGCTCAGACCTAGCTTAGACTACATTTCACTTATTTACTCTCACGGCGATTGGCATCGAAGAGAGCAGTGAGTGACTAACATGAATACATGTGTAGGCAGATTAATTAAAATGATTATACACAGCAGACTTGAAGGCATCGGACGCAGTGGTCGACACGACGAAGGCAGAGAAGATGTGACAGTTGGAAACGTAGAAAAGTGGAGTGTACAACCGCTTGCTCTCCCGTGCGGCATCGGTGCGTAGTAAAACGATCATGCAGACTGTGCGTTACAATGCCAGTGGCCCTGCACGAAAGAGAAGACGTGAAACTGACGGAAAAGCTGCTCTCCCTCGTAGGACTGAAAGAATCTGGCGAGTAACAGTCGACGCGTGTTTCGGTGGATTATTCTGTTTATCACGCCAAAAAACTCAGCACTGGCCAATAGCAATGATGAGCTGCTGCTGCTGCTGCTGCATCATGATAAACACCTGTGTGATGTTTGTGACAAACTTGTTGGGTGTGAACGTAGCCATGAGTGGTATTCGTCTAGCAGCGGCCCTCAGGGCGTGGCACCAGTGGATACCTGAAGACGATTACTGTTTGCCCGCGCCCTGGCGCCTCGCATTCAACCGCATGCTTTGGCATTAATTATTTATATCTGAATTTCACGCGTAGTTGAACTGTCGCAAATATTACAGCCACATCGTTCAAACGTACCGTCTGAATAGCACCTTTTTCATTTTTTTAGAGGGGGCTGGGGAATTGCCGTTTGCTCGAATTGAATGTCACTATTATTTTGAGCTTATTTTCTAAACATGTGCCGTGGTGGCACATTCTCGCCTCTTGGTTGCACTGTAAGCAATGCATTTATTGGACAGAAGTTTGTTTGCTGTTGTGTTGGCACGAGGTTAATGATTGTCATTGTACTGTGGTGCCATGTTCAAACAAAACACATCATTGGACACTGTCCTTGCATAATGTCTAATGAGGTAATAAATTACTGAGCAGCGAGTATGCACTGTGGTAAATGCGAGGAAAGTTACTGAATTACTTCACACTTGGCATGTTCTGTTGTCGTTAGTGGTTACGTATGCCTTGGTGTCTGCTGCTTTCCAGTGTAGGGGCGAGAGCCATGTCGATCTCCACTTAGCAGCTGTTTTCCCTCCACTCTCTACTGGCCAACACGGTAAAATAAACTGAACATGATGCGTGATTGCTCAGACCTAGCTTAGACTACATTTCACTTATTTACTCTCAGGTCGATTGGCATCGAAGAGAGGAGTGAGTGACTAACATGAATACATGTGTAGGCAGATTAATTAAAATGATTATACACAGCAGACTTGAAGGCATCGGACGCAGTGGTGGACACGACGAAGGCAGAGAAGATGTGACAGTTGGAAACGTAGAAAAGTGGAGATCTGCGTGAGTCTGTACGCGACATAAGGTGAACACTAGCAAAAAATTAAAAAGGCGCAGAGGACTGAGGCCAGAGTTAAAACTGTAGTTTAACACAGGAAAGCACCTCCCAGCAAGCCAAAATGTGCACATGCAAGCAGTTATGTGAGCACAGAACATAGAAAATGAAACTCCTTTTTGGACAGAAGGAAAGCTAAGGCACATTGCTTGTTGTGATGTGCTTAAAAAGTTGGTGTCTAGTTGTTCCCCTTCATATCTGGTCCTTCCACACCCAGCAACTGAAATGCCATCAAAAAGGAGCATCTCCAAACACTCTGATTACATGGGAGGTACACATCGCCAGATGTCGGAGGCTTAATGTCTCATCTTGCAGACTAGCTAGTTTGGCAGATATAAACTTTACCGCATGTAAGAGGCATGCAGTAGCCTTTTAGGGGGAGTATTTCATAAGTGTTACTGCATATTGTACAGTGCTGGCATGTTTCATTATTTACATCGCAGTAATATGCTAGCATAGGCTAGAAAGTTTGTAAGTGAACAGAAAAAAATAACGTTCATGCCATATCTTAGCCACATTTTTAGTATTGTATAAAAAGTGCAAATAAGGAATTCCCCATTTTTCGTCAGCTTTTTCTTTCTTAGCATTGATCTTTTGCAAGTTAGCAAGGTTCTACAGTCTTCTGTGCCTATCGGCTGGCCCCCTTGTTTGTCAAAGCTGCCGAGTACACAATGGGTCGTGTCAGTGCAAGCTATGTAAAAGATGGATATAAAATTCGTGCTTTCAGAGTATTTCCAGAAAAAAACTGCTATTTTTTTCATATTCAGGACGGGAGAACAGCATCGTTGGTGCACATCCTCCTTGTCACTGCAGAGGAAAGCACCTCGCAGCAAGCCAAAATGTGCACATGCAAGCAGTTATGTGAACACAGAACATAGAAAATGAAACTCCTTTTTGGACAGAAGGAAAGCTAAGGCACATTGCTTGTTGTGATGTGCTTAAAAAGTTGGTGTCTAGTGTTTCCCCTTCATATCTGGTGCTTCCACACCGAGCAACTGAAATGCCATGAAAAAGGAGCATCTCCAATCACTCTAATTACATAGGAAGTACACATCGCCAGATGTCAGAGGCTTGGTGTCTCATCGTGCAGACTAGCTAGTTTGGCAAATATAAACTTTACCGCATTTAAGAGGCATGCGGTAGCGTTGTAGGGGGAGTATTTCACAAGTGTTACAGCATATTGTACAGTGCTAGCATGTTTAATTATTTACATTGCAGTAATATGCTAGCACAGGCTAGAAAGTTTGTAAGTAAACAGAAAAAAAGAATGTTCATGCCATATCTTAGCCACATTCTTAGTACTATATAAAATATAGTGCAAATAAAGAATTCCTCATTTTTTTGTCAGCTTTTTCTTTCTGAGCACTGATTTTAGGTACTCTAAAACATAACTTTCTTGCTCAAAGCACGTTTTTTCCCCTTGTGTGAATGGTACCAAGTGAAATTCTTCATCGACTGAGCCGTGTGACGCAAGTGCACCATGAACGTTAATATTCTGTGGTTGTGGGTGCAACAGTTCAATGAAGGCCAAAAAAAAATGTTCACCGCTATGTCCCCTTCTTTCTTTAATATATATTAATGGCCTACCTGCACATGTCTGTTCTAACACTGCTGGACAAAGGCCTCTCCCATACCTCTCTGAGTCAGCCTGTCCTATTCCAGCTACAGCCACCTTATCCCCGCAAACTTCTTAATCTCATTTGGCAAACGAACTTCCTGCCACCCTCTGCTATGCTTGACTTCTCCTGGTATCCAGTCCGTTACTCTTAACGTCCATCGGTTATTCTGCCTTCGCATTACATGCCCTGCTCAAGTCAATTTCTTTTTCTTGATTTCAACTAGGAATGTCATTAACCTGCGTTTGTTTCGTGACCCACTCTGCCCTCACCCTGTCTCTTAATGTTACACCTACCATTTCCTTTCCATTGCTCACTGCGTTGTCCTCAATTAAAGTTGAACCCTTTTCATCACCCTCCATGTTTCTGCCCTGTAAGTAATGGTAAGATACAGCTGTTATATATTATTTTCTCTTGAGGGATATTGGCAAACTTCCATTCATGGTCTGAGACAGCCAGTCAAATGAATTCCACCCATTCTTATTCTAGTTAGTTCACTCATGTGATCTGGATCTGTGGTCACTAAGTGCCCTAATTACACGTATTCCCTTACCACTTCCAGCACCTCGCTAACAATCGTAAACTGCTGTTCACTGCCGCTGTACAACATTAGTTTGGTTTCCTGCATGTTAATTTTTAGATCAATCGTTCTGCTCTAAGCAACTGATCATGCTTTGCAGTTCATCCCCTGAGTGACTTAGCAAGGTTATGTTATCAGCAAATCGCAGATTACTAAGGTATTCTCGATTAACTCTTGTCCTCATCTGTTCCCAAACCTGGCCTCTCAACACCTCCTGTAAATAGGTGATGAACAGCATTGGTGAGGTGGTGTCTCCTTGTCTGACACCCTTCCTTATTAAAATTTTATTGCTGGTTTTATGGAGGACTACGGTGGCTGTGCAGCCCTTATAGATATCTTCCGGTTGTTTCACGTAATCTACACCCTGATTCCATAATGCCTGCTTGACTGCTGGCTCAGGTTTCGACTCAGTCGAATGCTTTCTCATTATCTATGAAGGCTATATATAGGGACTGGTCAGTGCGTTGCGTGTGCACGTGTGTGAATACCTATAAAGTACACCGGTTGATGTATATAACCATCCCTAAAGATGACATTTACCATGAGCAGAATGACGATTACTGGGTGATGAACCTTAATTAAGCCTACTTCTTCAAAGTAGTTTTAGGTCATTGCCTCCTCAAGTTGCTTTTTAGTGCTTCCTCGATTGATAACATCTCCTCTGCACTACCAGCTGGTACACTACTTGGTCATATGGCACACACACGCATCATACCCTCCTCACATGAAATAATAGGATACTAAAAACGTCCACCTACGTAATGCTCCACAGCAAAGTACTTGCATATACCAGACACTCATATATTCCAGACTCGAATATGCACATGCAATGAAGAACCGTCATCAAGTATGTATCCAGTCAATGCATTACAGTCCCTTCAACGTCACGCTACTAAGTTCATAGACTCATAATATTCTATGTGATGGCAGCATCTCTTAACAAAGAAAGTAATCTGGCCTGTGAATCTCGCTGTTCATCACCATATCTTTTGCTTATTTCATTTCTTTTTCCACAGCTCACCTCATTATTCACTATATCTTGTTCTCCCAGCCAACAGATTTCACCGTATATCCCATTCCTTCACAGTTGCTCCCATATGTTCCTGCAAAATATTCTTGCAGCATTTTCTTTCCGCAGCAAAGCTGCTGACTGAAATGGCCTTCCTCGAGACATCACTGCTCGTCTAGATGGGAAGAAAGAAGTAATAATTTATCATTCATGAGAAAAATATTGATATCCTACTCCTTATGCAATACAGTAAAACCTCATTGATACGTAAAAAAAACTGCAAGAAAAACGTATTATTCGGGAAAACGATCCAAAGCACCTAATTTCTTTTTTTTAATTTGGCTGTTGAAAGATGTACAAAAACATTTATTGACAAATTCACTTCACAAAAATGTCAGTTAGAATTTCTTGGCACAGGATCTGAACATATCCTTTTCTAGCGCTCGCAGAATCCAGTCCGCATTTTCGCTGTCTTAAGCTCTGAAGGAACTTCGTAACGCCTCCGGTCCGTCGCCGGCAATGACGAAGGTAACAAAAATCTCTTTCGCGTCATTTTCGGATGCTTCGCCCCTTTGCACTTCAGTATCGCGGGGAACCTAGCGCAACAGCAGACTGTCGAAAAAATTGAAAATTGGTTTTTGGGATAGGAAATGGCGCAGTATCTGTCTTACATCTCGGCGGACACCTGAACCGCGCCGTAAGGCCTAAGCGATGAGATAAAGGAGGGACTGAGTCAAGAAAGGTGCCGTAGTGGAGGGCTGCGGAATAATTTCGACCGCCTTGGCACCTTTCCTTTTCGCCTCCATCGAAACGCGGCCGCCGCGGTCAGAATCGAGCTCGGGTACTCTGGATAAGTAGCCAAGCACCCTAACTACAGCGTTTTAGCTTTTAGCTTGTAGAGCTGACGTTCGGAGAAGCCGTACGCGCTGCCACACTAATTCAGGATTGGTCATAGCTCATGACCTCACAGCATAGTCAACCAATGTGAGTGAGGTATGACGTCAGACATGGCCAAAGAGTCGAGTCGCATGCATCCGTCTCGGAGCATCTTTCTTTTTAAAAAGCGCTCCTTCGCCGCTTCTCTATCCGCCTTCCCCAGCTAGTTCATGCCCCATGTCAGATGACTCGACGCGCCAACCACAGAGCAGTGGAAACGTTCCACATGTTGACTGTTGCGCAGCTGGCACCCCACCAGCCCGGCAAACCCCTGAGTATGATTCAGAATCACACGCCATGTCATGTGACAGGGTGCATGACCTGGCAGGGGGGGGGGGGGGGGGTAGAGAATCGGCGAAAAAGTGCTTCTCAGAAAAATTGCAGTTATTGTAGTGCTGGCGAATTTCACACAATTGAGAAGATCAGTACAGCTCTTAACAATGCACTGTAGGAGTGTGGCAGATACTTTCCAGCCACATTGGGAGTGCAATGGTGCGAGTTATAGATAAAAACACATCCCTAAGGATGTAATTTTCTTTACAGACCGTATCCATTTTACTTTGCCAAGCTTTGTCCTCAATTTCGCAAAATCGGGAAGATCTGGCTTCAGGTCTCCAGAAATGAAACGTTGAAGTAATGCTAGACCTATAACTTTTCTTCTTACTCCTAAGGAGTGTAAATTATTCTTTAGAATTAATGCACTTCAAGAATCTGTCCTTCTATAATTATCATAAATAAAATGATCTGGTTTTCGCTGTACACGCTCCTGTTCAGCACTGTCTTTTTAATTATGTGGATCTCAGACTGCTCCTGCACATTCAAGTCGGGACCTAATACAAGACTTGTATTCCGTGATTCTAGTACTGATGGAAGAATTTCTAAGTTTTCTTTTAATAAACCATAATTTTTTCATTGCGGATGAGGAGACGTTAGAGCAGATGTGAGGACCAAGTCAGTTTGTTAGTGAGGGTTACTCATAAGTATTTATAGCTCTCCACTTCTAAAATAGAAAGGCTGTAAAGTATATAACTACGTTGCCTGGGAACTTTCTTCCTTGTAATTTGTAACAATATGGTTTTATCTTTGTTATTATGCACACCCAAGCACACTTACCGTTCTGTGATTGCTACTATGGTTTTTTGTAGTGACAAGTATAGTTATAATCACTTATTATGTCCTTGAAAACAACACAGTCATCGGCAAACAGCTTTACAGATACATCCTTTTCAATTTGTGCTTGAGGAGTTGCGAAGGAGGGCTAAGTGACTTCTAACGCTGCCGTTTGCGGCTTCCTAAGAGTTGGTTAGGAGTTTGCAATTTTTAAGCAGCATTTCCAAGACCCGGCCCGCTCGTATGTATGTGTGTCGCTGGAGTTTATAATTTATGTTGCGTCCCCGCAAAAACGCCTCTCTTGAGTGCTAGCGCAACGTTTTTATTTTTGTTGTTGTTGGCGGCGGCAGCGATGGTGGTGGTGGCAGTGGTAGTGGTGGTGGTGCTTCGCCACCTCGCACCCAGGAACCGCAGAGAAGCCACCAGAGTGGATGATTGCCGCTGCATTTCAGCTTTCCATGTCGCATGCCCTCATGTTTGGTGCACTTATATGTTTGCACGTGTGCGGGCTGGTAAAGAAATGTATTATGCGACCACAATTTGTCAAAATATTAAACACAGAAGCCGGAAAAGCATGTTATCCGCTAACATATTCACCAGAAAAAAAAAACAGTGAAACTCTAAGGTGATTTTTAATGTCCGTGATTTTGAGCGTACAAATTGGTAAATTGTACGAACTGGGAATGTATCAACGCGGTTTTGCTCTAACTCTAAATGGCGGGATCTGTCGAAATAAAATGATACTAATATGATAAAATATGGTTCTTAACCATCATAAGCACATACCCTGCACATCACAGCCATAAGCTGTAAAAGTACTTGCAGCTGCATCATTCTGATAGGTGTGGCTTTGTCTTGGGACACCACAGATTCTATGTTGAACTAGGCAGGATCTGGCACTCCTCCACATTCCAAGCCTGTTTGCTACCTGTATTAGGAAATGAAATATGTACACAACATATAATGAGAATAGTTTTAAGCATTGGAAATAGAATGATGATAACAGATAGTAAGAGCAAGTAATTCGTAAGGTTCACCTCCCGTTCTCATTTAAAAAAAGGCGCGCGCGCGCGCGCGCGCGCGCGCGTGTGTGTGTGTGTGTGTGTGTGTGTGTGTGTGTGTGTGTGTGTGTGTGTGTGTGTGTGTGTGTGTGTGTGTGTGTGTGTGTGTGTGTGTGTGTGTGTGTGTGTATTGCCTTAAAAGTACAATGAACAATTACCAACCAGCCCAACAAGAAGTTCTCTTAAATTCTCCTATCCAAAGACTCCTGGAGGAGGCTTCAACCCAGGAGGCTTCAAGTCAACAGATTCTTTCCGTAATTTATAGTACTCGATGAAGACACTGGAGAGCCTGAGCTCTGTGGTAGCTGCCACAGAATGACTTCGCAAAATCACTTAATTTGGGAGTGTCAGGATTCTCCTGGAGCTAAATCACAAAGCATCCCAGACCTTGCCAATTGGGAAGAGCTGATCCGGAACCACGACCCGGATAAGCAAAGACTCATCATCCGTCAGGCGGAGACAGCTTACCATAAGACTCTGCGCGGTCTCCGGTGCTGAAAGCCGGCTAGTAGGCACCCCTTCCTAATGCTGCGCCCCAACCGTGAGGCCCCATGATGACGGATAATAAACTTCATTCATTCATTCAAGCTTAGTGCAGTTTTAGCCAGGTAAAGTTTTTTGTGATCCTTGATTTGGATTGGAAATTATTTATTTCGTCTGAAGGCAAAATGCAGATGATCCTTGCTAGGTGGCTGTCAGTACACGGCTGATGGCGACCTCAGTAGCCCATTTAATGGCCCGGGTTTGAACGCCCATGTCTGAGCTGAGCAACGCGGCCTCCCATTGCTCAATTGTAGGAACTTGTATTAGAGAATCCGGCGGCCGCTCCTCTTTACAGTTCTACAATACGTGATCGTTAAGTGGCTATTTCGCCACATAGTTTAGGGTTTAGGGTTTTGGGGGTTTAACGTCCCAATGCGACTCAGGCTATGAGAGACGGCGTAGTGAAGGGTTCCGGAAATTTCGACCACCTGGGGTTCTTTCACGTGCACTGACATCGCACAGCACACGGGCCTCTAGAATTTCGCCCCCATCGAAATTCTACCGCCGCGGTAGGGATCGAACCCGCGACTTTCGGGCCCGCAGCCGAGCGCCATAACCACTCAGCCACCGCGGCGGCTATTTCGCCACATAGTGTACATTCCGGGCCGTAATCATCGGGATGGAGTTTTCATACTAAGTAAGGTGTGATCATTGATAAAGCAGCGTCTAAAGAGTCTTCAAACCTCTCGCAGACCCTACACCCCCTCCTTTGCCTGATCTCCACGGTCGACCAACGAGATGGCGCCACCAGTGGAATCGCTGAGAGCGGCCTGTTTCGTTTTGTCGTCGCCGCAGATGATGCCAATAGCTGACTTTTTCTTAATTATTCAGGCGAGTACCCCAAAGAAATGTGGCATAAAACACACGCACGCACGCACGCACGAACACACACACACACACACACACACACACACACACACACACACACACACACACACACACACACACACCAGTTACGAAGAAGGTACTACGAACCAGAAGTTGTACACTTATAAATTAGACTAACACGCATGAAAACACAAGGGTTTACTGACATTTCGACTGGGGACGTCTTCATCACAGTGGTACACAGGTATCTGCTTTTTTTTAAAAGCGAAATTTATTGGTTACAGAGTAGACCACACACGCACGGACACACACACACACGCACACACACACACACACACACACACACACACACACGCACGCACGCACACACGCACGCACACACACACGCACGCACGCGCACACACACGCACTGGGTGACACTCGTCTCGCGAGACGACATACAACACATCGGGCGCATGTCTTCCTCATGCAGCATATGTCTTATCCGCGCGCGCGCGCGCACCCACACACACGCACGCACGCACGCACGCACGCACACATTTCTCCATTCTGCCTGCTATCCTTTATTTCCGCTGCCCCAGCTCAGGGGCTTCAGTGTCGATGGCAGATGCCGGGTCTAGCAAAAATCTTTTCCTTTCTTTTTACTATTATTTTAATAAAAATCCACTTACTACTACAACATGCGCGCTACCAAGCGCCAGAAATTGCGCGCGACTGGGCATTCAAAAACGGTATGGTTCTGAGTTTCAGTTCGACCGCATTGCGGACATGAGGCGGAGGGCGCCACGCCCCACTCCGCAAGGCGGTCAGCTGTAGGTAACGCTTCCCATTCGCGAAGCCAGGTAAAATTGGATATATCAGCGGGGAGAGAGACAAAGATTCATTGTTTCCGCCTCTTGCTCACTTTCCTGCGCTGGTCTACATTCAGGGTGCGAAAAGCAGCATATTCGCAAGTTTCATTCGCGGACAATTCTTTCAAATCACAATCAGGAAGTGCACCTTCAAGAAAATGTACGGATCTCACGACATATGTATAAAGAGCTGGCTACTTTTCAGCCGCAGGGTCTTTCCAAATTGATCTCAAAGAAGCGACGCGATGTTCCCGTCAAATATGCGGTGAGTGCTCTTCCTCGGTACGCTGCGTCTGAGATAAGGTCCCACATGGCCGTTAAGGCCAATACACTGCACTTAACTTCTAGATCCGGGATGCTGAAGCGACAAATGTCGGTGGACAAGCTGACAAAAACTCTTGCGACGCTCTCTGCGTGTCCAGCCAAGAAGAAAGATCCACACGCTGTGGCCAGCATCTGGAGGACGCGGCGAGGAGGGCGCGATATTTTTGCGACGTAGAATAAGGAAGCAATTATGCTTGTTCTGATAAGGTAAGCTCGATAACGTGATAAGCTTGATAACGATATATGAGACAGATAAACAGGCCCAAAACTGGTCGTTTGCAATGCTGATGTCGCTGGCAGGTATTAGCTATGCTACAGCATGCTTTCACAGCCACCGCTACAACATGCGATGGTTTAACTGGCATATTCAGTTTATATGTTTGTTAAGGTTACAAGGAAATCGTTCCTTCAATAATGACTAATAATGCATTCTGTAAGTTGCATCGAATTGTTAATCGGGAAATGGGTTTCAATGGCAATTCAGTGTATACTGCAAATGGACGTTGCAATATTTTATGAGAATAATGGCAGAGGCAACCCATGTCGACACGAGAAACGCTCGGCCTGGTTGCTTGCTGAGAGCACCGAAAGACGGTGTCAGGTGTTAGGGGAAAATTAGAAAGGAGGAGGAGGTAAACTTTATTAAAGCGCCGGTTGGGGTGACGTTCCCCTCCCCGCGGTGGGCTCCTCTTCTAGGCCGGACGCCAGGAGGCCAACCGACGATGTCGTTCGGCGACCTCTTCGGCCCGCTCCGTGACTCGGAGTTTATCCTCCGGGTCCGAGCTGAGCAGCGCGGCCTTGGAAATTAGAAATTGGAAAGAAAATTTTAAAAAATAATTTTAAAAGACCCGCCGCGGTGGCTCAGTGGTTAGGGCGCTCGGCTACTGATACGGAGTTCCCGGGTTCGAACCCGACTGCGGCGGCTGCGTTATTATGGAGGCAAAACGCTAAGGCGTCCGTGTGCTGTGCGATGTCAGTGCACATTAAAGATCCCCAGGTGGTCGAAATTATTCCGGAGGCCTCCACTACGGCACCTCTTTCTTCCTTTATTCCTTCCCTTATGCCGCGGTTCAGGTGTCCAACGATATATGAGACAGATACTGCACCATTTCCTCTCCCCCAAAACCAATTATTATTATTATTATTATTATTATTATTATTATTATTATTATTATTATTATTATTATTATTATTATTATTATTATTATTATTATTATTATTATTATTATTATTATTATTATTATTATTATAGAACACCGGGCAGTTCGGTTGTACATGGCATGAAAAAGTAAAGGATGACCCCTCACGTTCGCTACTGGTTTTCGTCAGTTTACGCCGTTGCCCGGAACGAAACCTTGCAACGCTGTGTACGCAAACACAGAGTTGCGCAGTCGCTGCAAACCAGATTCATCAGCGTTACCACCCGGCGAATAGCACTAATTTCTTTCTCTGTGCCTAGTGTTATACAGTAGAAATACGTTATCTAGGATATGCATTCTCTAGCCCATGTGCGACAGCGCACAGGAATCGAATACATACCTTTAATAAATGAACTTTGCCGTGCTGTGCTTGAGAGGTTGCATGTGCGCGTGTTTTCGTGCGCATTATCCACCACGTACAAAGAACTGCACAGCGAAAGGAAAAGCAGTGCATCCGGAAAGAAGGTCCCCAAGCGCACCCCGCTCTACCCAAGGTACTGATGGTTACTCGAGCGAGAAGCCCGCTTGGACTCTTGAGCACGTGTTCTTTCAAGGCCATTCTCATATGCATACAGCATGGCTGAATTTGCCTGATACTTTTAGCTCCAATCTTGTGCGCTGTCGCCTGTGGACAACCACAGACAATATTCTTTTGACTGTGGCACGCAGGAACTAGTCACAACACCTTTTAAGAGAATTTTATTTTCCCGAAATTAACTACAGTGCTAAGGACTCTTTATACAAGTGGTCTGGTTTCCAAGGACATCACAATGAGCCATCATTGTACAGGGATCACATATATGCAAATGACATTTCAGTGAACAATCCGTGGTTTCTACACGAGCTGGCTTAAAGCTGCTTCATTATCCGCTTAAGTGGAATACAAGGAAGGAAACAATTAGCAACACTCGCCAAACCTCCTAAGACGGAAGGATGGGCGTGGACGTACCTCTATCGCTAACAACAATGAACCACGTTGACCAGCGGAGGAGGAAGGTCTCCTCACCCAACACGACGGATTCTTCATTCAAGTGTTTCATCAGCAAAGTTCTAAGGCGGTACAGTAAAGAGAACATTGCAGACGTCTTCTAACATTTTTTCTTAAAAATAAAACTTCTTTGGAGCTCAGAAGATACCACGAAAGACTAAACTTTATGTATTTGATTGTTCATAGGCTAGGCATTGACAGCGGCAAACACATCGAGCTTGCCGGTGGTCGCCCCAAACCATCCTACCACTCATTAAAAGCGAAGGAGTGTTCACGTCGCAATGAAACTTATTAAAATTCTTTTTTTTTTGCGGACTGTACGCGAATGAAATGTTCCCAATCAAAATATTGCAGAGACCTTAAATGTGGCATTGTTTACTACGTTGCTTAAAATAATAATAATAATAATTTTGGGTAATCAGATCATTTATTTCCAGTGAAAAAAATGAAAATTGGTTTTTGCCGCGGTGGCTGAGTGGTTAGAGCGCTTGGCTACTGATCCGGAGTTGTCGGGTTCGAACCCGACCGCAGCGGCTGCGTTTTTATGGAGGAAAAACGCTAAGGCGCCCGTGTGCTGTGCGTTGTCAGTGCACGATAAAGATCCCCAGGTGGTCGAAATTAATCCGGAGCCCTCCACTACGGCACCTCATTGTTCCTTTCTTCTTTCGCTTCCTCCTTTATCCCTTCCTTTACGACGCGGTTCAGGTGTCCAACGATATATGAGACAGATACTGCGCCATTTCAATTCCCCAAAACCAATTATTATTATTTTTTGGGTGAAAGGAAATGGCGTAGCCTCACACATCGGCGGACACCTGAACTGGGCCGTATGGGAAGGGATAAAGGAGGGAGTGAAAGAAGAAAGGAAGAAAGAAGTGCCGTGGTGGAAGGCTCCGAAATATTTTCAACCTCCTAGCTGGTGATCTTTAGCGTGCACTGACATCGCACAGTACACGGGCACCTTAGCGTTTCGCCCCCATGGAAACGCAGCCGCCGCGGTCGGGTTCGAACCCGGGAACTCCGAACCAGTAGCCGAGCGTCATAACCACTGAGCCACCGCGGCGGCTTATTTCCAGTACTTATTTCGTAAAATTCTCACGCGAGATGTCCTCGCACTGTGCAATGTTGTTTTTTGTAACGTGTACTGCGTTGATTTTGTTCATATTCTGGAAAATGAAGTTACAGTGAGGACCACTCCTTAAGTCTTCTCAATAAAGCCAGCAGTCATTTGTAAATAGAATAAATAAATAAACCGTAAGGTTAGCGGTGTCCTTCAGGACACGCCGCTCGTAGGCAGTGAACTCGAGCTCTTCAATATGTGGCGTGTTTTTTTAAGCGAAATTTATTGCCACAGGGCATCAATGATGGGTGAAGGTGTGATGAATGATCTAAATGAATGGAAAAAGGTTAGCTGATTTGATGAAGTCCAGCAGAGAACGATGGTACGGTCCCTGCGTCCAGGCAATGTGTGAAGAAGGGTTGCTTGGTGAAAGACCTGCTATATACCATCAGGTGCCGGATCCTTGTAGGCTTGAGAGCTGGGCAGTCCCACTGTAAGTAATGAATGTCGGTCTCAATGTCCTCGTGCTTACATACCAGACACCCTGGCCGAGGAAACAATTCTCGGTACTGAGGCCACTTCCGAGTGATGTCTGGTGTGTGGGCAACCCCGGCCCGGATCCTCCTAAGCGCAACCTCCTCTGCACGGGTAAGACCGCGGGGGAGGGTTACCGCACACGGAGGGATGAGAGCACGTGTGCGGCGCCGGAGGAGTTCCTTTCTTGATGAAAGGAGGCTAAAATTGTGTAAATGATGAAGCCGAGGCGGTGATGAGTTTGGATTCGCAAGGCGGGTCGCTAAATCTGCCTGCCTTTGATTGGTCAGCAGATCCCGTGGGACCCACTCAATACGTACAGGCTGCGGGATGCGTGCCGCGAGCCGGTGGATGTCCTGACATATCGTGGGACAGCGGCTGACACGTCGTAGCAACCGGACAACTTGAAGGGCGTCAGTGCGGATGACAACGCGGGCCACAGGGAGCATAGCTAAGTCGGCCACAGAGCAGAGTGCTTCTTGAACTGCAACGACCTCAGCACAAAAGGACGAAGGGGGTTCCGTAAGCTGAAACCAAGAGGTTTGATTCAGGGCAGGTCTGCACGGGCAGTAGATAGCTGTTGTTGCTTTGCAGTTTTGTATGCTTGCGTCTACATAGACAACAATGGATCCTTCAGGCAGGCAAGCATCTTGTTCCTCAAATTCCTGGCGAAGCAATGATGCCGAATGAGCAGATGTTGGCCACTTTACACTTTACATGCCACTTTTACATAAGCTCAAGACCAAGACAGAGCATGCACTGGATGCGATATCAGTTTCGCGGGTAATGGTGTATATGTCACTGAAACATGCATTAAAAATTGGGAATTCCTAGACAAAAGCACACATGTGGGAAGCATGACTGTTACCATGGCAGACAATATGGCGCACCGGGCAGAACGAGCTGTATACGCTGTCGCGTAAAATTAGCTGCGGTTTAACTACTGCTGAACCTGGTTACATAGCGAAAGTTGTGGTGTATCGGGTAAGTAGACACGGCTTGGCGTCTCTAACGTTGAGTACGTTCCGCACACTGGATAGGCAGCGAGCTCATCGTAGCACGGCAGGCGGCAGTTAAATTAATGGTTCATCGCGACAGGTTGCTCACCCAATGAACGCTGTGCTTTATTGGGCACTATAGCTGCAGTGCTGCGTGTCTGCCGCAACGTTGTCAGCGCTAATGCGTGCAGCCCACATATCTTTCTCACCACCGCCACGTACGTCCTTACCTCAAAGCGCGATTGAGGTGTCCACTGACCAAGGAAGCCAGTTACACGAACTTCCTTTCCTCAAAATCGGAGTCTAGAACGTTGTCAACGCCAACGAGCACAATGATTGCCGACAGCTTTCGCTTTGTATATCCTGGATTAGCTGAGCGAATCCACAGCCCAAAAAATCGGTTTTTGCCGCGTAACCCGCCGCGGTGGCTCAGTGGTTAGGGCGCTCGGCTACTGATCCGGAGTTGCTGGGTTCGAACCCGACCGCGGCGGCTGCGTTTTTATGGAGGAAAAACGCTAAGGCGCCCGTGTGCTGTGCGATGTCAGAGCATGTTAAACATCCCCAGGTGGTCGAAATTATTCCGGAGCCCTCCACTACGACACTTCTTTCTTCCTGCCTTCTTTCACTCCCTCCTTTATTCCCTCCTTTACGGCGCGGTTCAGGTGTCCAACGATATATGAGACAGATACTGCGCCAATTCCTTTCCCCAAAAAACCAATTATTATTATTATTATTGACCGCGGCGGCTGCGTTTTTATGGAGGAAAACCTCTAAGGCGCCCGCGTGCTGTGCGATGTCAGTGCACGTTAAAGATCCCCAGGTGGTCGAAATTATTCCGGAGCCCTCCACTACGGCACATCTATCTTCCTTTCTTTTATTCCCTCCTTATCCCTTTCCTTACGGCGCAGTTCCTGCCCAACGATATATGAGACAGATACTGCGCCATTTCCTTTCCCCAAAAACCAGTTATTATTATTGAGGAAATGAAAGGCACAGTAAAGTGGTACCCTGAGGCGAACACGGAGGCGCTGAAGCGAGGCTGCTGTTGTTGTTACCCTCACACAATGGCACATGCCCACTAGGGGGATTGGCCAAGGATTGGGGGGGGGGGGGCACAGAGAGTTTTTCAGATAAATCTTTTCATGGACGGAAGTTAGCTGGCTAGTCGAAAAAGAGAAGAGAGAAGGAAGCAAAGGTGCGCTTCTCTGCTTGGCCAGTCGCGACAACGTAAGCTCTGCTCTGCTGGGAACGATCGGCTAAGTTTCGGGTGGCTGGTTGTGGCCTTTTCTCTCTGCGTCTTTGCGCGGTAAGGCAGTAAGCCCGGGCTATGTCAACCCAGTCTCCCGGCCAGGGGAAATCCCTCTGGTCGGCTTCTCTGTCCACTGATCTCCTGCCGTTGGAAGCTTTTTTGCGCAGTGGTGTCGGCAGTATCCCTGTCGCGCTGGTGCCTAAGGATGGCGGTGCAATCAAGATGAACAACCCTGGTGCTGTTCGGGTTTCTCTCCAGTCGGCGACTTCTCATTATGAGTCAATCTCAGAGGTTCGCCAGTTTGGACGCGGCGGGATTCTGTGCAGATCGCCAGACCTCGCCTGTGTAAGAGATTTGCTAAACTCCTCATCTTTTGCCTCCCTTCGGGTAAGTTCCTTCATCCCTTCACATCTGGCGTGCACGAAAGGTATTGTACGAGGCGCAGGCTCTTCCCTGTCTCCGGCAGAGACTCTTGAGCTTCTGTCGGCTGCAGGTGTTGTTGCTGTGCACCGCTGTAGCCGGGATGTAAACAACTTGCGGATGCCCACTGAATCTGTGATTGCTACCTTTGCCGGCACTTCGTGCCCCTCTGAAATCAAGGCATGGCCTCTAATTTTTCGGGTAGACCCGTTATCATCTCGGCCTCTGCAGTGTAACAACTGTTTGCGCTATGGACATAGCGCCGGCGGTTGCAAATCCAACTTGAGGTATTGCAACTGTGGGGATGGTCATTCAACGAGCACCTGCACTGAGAAGAATGAGAAGTATTGCCTTTGCGGTGGTGCCCACTCTGCAAACTACTCAAATTGTCCCTCTCGAGCTCAGGAAATCCAAATTATGGACCTAATCGACAGAAAACGCTGTTCGCGCCGTGACGCTATTTCAGAGGTCAAAGAACGTGACCACGGTTATGCCGGTGTGACCGCTCGGCAAGGTGTCATGTTAGACTCAACGCTGTCCCAGGCAATTGCGGCTGCTGTGGAGGCTTCCATGTCTAAAATGGTAGAAAATATTGTCGCAAGTGTATCGGAGTGCCTTACAAACGTTCTAGCGACTCAGCTTACACATGCCGTGCAGGCCGGTTTGGCTCCTCTTTCGTCAGCAATTCCCTCTCCTCTTATCCGGTCTACAATTCCAGTAGCATCACAGACCCAGGAACAAACTTCTGCCCCTTCCGCTGTACCTACCTCGGGTACTTCGAGGGATGTTGGTATAATCTATGATTCCGAGATGGTGGAGCCTGATGTGCGGCTTCTTAAGTGCAGCGCGTCCCCCATGTCTCATTCGTTGACTTCTCTGGGCACCCAGCCCAAATCAAAGAAGCAGCAGCTTGCCACTAAACCCAAGGATACCATTTTGGAGCAGGCAGTTGCTGCAGCTAGGCTTTCGCAACCATAGCGTCGTTGCGAGTTCTGCAGTGTAACTGTAGCTCTATTCTTTCCGCTTCCACAGATTTACACTGCATTTTTACCCAGCTTAATCCGGATGTCATAATTCTGCAAGAAACGTGGCTTTCAACCGACAAACATTTTCATATAAAAAATTACCGTTCATTTCGCCTAGACCACCAGTCAAGAGGAGGGGGTTTACTAACTTTATCTCTCCTGAAATGTCTCCTGACTGTGAGATATTGGCACTAGACTTTGTACTTCCTGGGTGCTCTCCATTTTCAATAGCAAATTGTTATTTCCCCGATGGAGTCCAGGATGTTTTTAGACCTCTGGACTTCTTACTCGCTAACTGTAAAAACCCAGTTCTCGAGGCTGGGGACTTCAATTCTCACCACGTGTCGTGGGGTTTTAGGACTAATACATGCGGCAAGCGCCTTTGGGACTGGGTTTCTGATCACAACCTGATGTGCTTAAATTCAGGATCGGCCACTTATTTATCTTCGCTCACACACTCAATATGTTTTAGATCTCACGTTCATTAGTCCTGGAATTGGCGTAACGAATTGGTCGACTTGATAGCGGCACCTCAAGTGACCATATACCTATTCATTTTGATATCATTTGTCGTGTTACTCCGGCGTCTTCTCAGTTGCGGTCACATGTAAATTATGACAGATTTCAGACGGCGTTGCGCTCTGTTCTTGCTCCAGTGTCTAACATCGCCGAGGTCCACCAGTCAGCAAGCATATGTCTGGCTATTGAGGAAAGCCGTAAAAAGTCGGAGTTCCTGGTGAGGCCAACAAAAGGGAATTCTTCTAACTGGTGGAATGCGGACTGTACAAGAGATTACAGGCGGAGGAAGGCAGCATGGAAAAAGCTTCTTCATAACCAATGTCCGAATAACTGGAGTGGTTATAAATTTATTGCAGCCACCTTTAAACGCACAGTTTCTCGCGCAAAGGAAAAATATGACTCAGAACACTTCGATTATCTTTCAAAGGCGGGCAACCGACGTGCACTATTCGGTTTTCTACGGTCTAGGAAACAGCTCATGTCCTCTCATAATTTTCAGTCATTAGTTTGTCACCTGTAGAAGCTATCCAGGCGGTTGAATTAATAGCCACAGGCCTCCAAAAGCGGTTCTCGTCTTTACTACCTATGCGACCATTGTTGTTTGCACCAGTCGTACCAAATGATAATGCCTCACAAGTAAATCTATCAGAGCTTTCACAAGTTGTCCAGAGATTGCCAGCTGCTGCTCCTGGCCCTGATGGTGTTACCACAAAGATGCTCAAGATTCTATTTGAAGAGTCTCCCAACTCCTTATTGCACCTAATAAACTACTCTCTCAAACACGCTTGGATACCTTCTGAGTGGAAGCTGTCCAAGGTGATCCCTTTACTTAAAAATCAGGGTGGAGGCTATGAATTGGATAATATTAGGCCAATTTCTTTAACATCAAGCGTGGTAAAGTTGATAGAAAGGTTGTTACTAATTCGGGTGTCAGCCATTGTGGACTGCAACACTATTCTCAGCCCGTGCCAACTCGGCTTCTGGAATGTACATGCTGATCATGAGAGCAGAATTCTCCTTGCTCGTCGTCAACGCCTGGTCGCGGCTTTGGTTACGTTAGACGTCGCCAAAGCTTACGACAGTGTAGAACACTCCATCCTGATACATAGGCTACAGTCTCTTCAATTTCCAGATTATATAGTTGCATGGATATCTGCATTTCTTTATAACATGGAATTCTTTTGCGTCCATAATGGTGTTCATTCAGAGAGGTACAGACAAACGCGAGGTGCACCACAAGGAGCTGTTCTTTCTCCTGTGCTCTTTAATATTCTGTTGAGCTCAATTCCTCTCCACCGCCATGTACGCACTTACGTCTATGCAGACGACATTGCGTTTTTTGCTGCTGCGCCGGATATACATTCCCTGTATGGTCTGTTGCAGTCATATTTGAATACACTTGAGCACTGGTTGAGCGCATTACACCTGAAGTTAAATGTTGGCAAGTGCGCCACCCTTGTTTTCCCTCTATACACTCCTGTAGTGGTCTCTCTCACTTGCCAGTTAAAAATAATACCACCGGTTCAATCCCTAAAATACCTAGGGGTCATTTATGACAACAAACTCACCTGGCGGCTTCACATTGACCATGTCGCGGCGAAAGGGGCTCGTGCCGTGGGCATGTTAAGGAGATTGTTTCATCACCGGTACGGCATGCGCAGAGATGCTCTATTAATGATCTACATAATGTATGTCAGGCCAATTTTAGAATTTGGATCAGTGTTGTTTTCAGGCTCGGCTACATATAAACTTCGCCCTCTCGTCCTTTTAGAGAGGGAAGCACTTCGCATGTGCCTCGGCCTTCCAATATTTGTGGCTATCAATGTGCTGTACCTTGAAGCCCGCATTCCGTCTCTCTTATCACGACTTCAATTTTTAACTATGCAAACTTACCTCAGGATCTATGAATCCCATTTCCACCGTTCCCAAAGCATTTTCTGTTCTCAGCCGACCTCCTTTTTTGGTGTCCCCTGGTCTCGTTTCAATTCCCCTCAGGCAGTGTTTGTGCAAAGATTACTTCAGCCTTTAGATGTAAACATTTATGATATCCTTCCTGCGCTTCGGAATGGGCCCACTATACACATTGTTTTCGACGACATATTCCCAAAAAATGCAAAACTTTTGCCACCGAGTATTCTAAATGGTCTACTAGAAGATCATCTGAGGGCCCTACCTACAGATATAGCAATAACCACTGACGCATCGCAATGTAATGAAAAAGCAGGTGTGGGAATATTTTGCTCGCATTTAGACTGGTCGTTTTAACTGCGCCTTCCAGATTTCACCCCTATTTTTCAAGCAGAGTTTCTAGCAGTTGTACTTGCTCTACTCAAGCTAGACCCCTCTATTACAGCAGTTGCAGTAATTACTGATTCTTTATCTTTGTGTTCGTCCCTCGCTGCACATGTTGACGGTCCCATTTTAAAAACTTTCTTATCTCTACTTCCTCCGCATTTGAGCCTTGTTCATTTAGTATGGGTTCCCGGTCACAGCAGTGTGACAGTAAATGAGATTGCTGACAATCTCGCAAAAGCTTCCCTCAGCGGCCCCGTGTTGCCAATCATCCCGGCTACAGCCTATATTACAGCACCTAGATTTCGGCGACGTGCGTTTTTAAGCACGCAAGACACAACACTTTTAACATCAGCGGATTATGAGCACCTTAAATATTATTGGAACAGGAAAATTTGTTCCTCTCGGCAGCTTGAAGTATCACTGACGAGGCTGCGCTGCCGCATCCCCCCTCTAAATTTCTGTTTACACAAGTCGGGTTTGGCGCTCACTCCCCGTTATGCATTTTGCCGTGAGCCTGAATCTATAGAACATTTTTGGCTGTATTGTCGCCGATTCAACTCACTGAGAAAAAGGTTGCTGGAGGAGCCCTTGCAGCATCTTGGCCTTAGTTTGAGCAGCCCGCTCTTGGTATCATTTGGCGCCACCACATTTGGGTTCAGCCACAGATCTGTTTGTACCACTGTTCTAAATTTCCTGATACAATCTCACCGACTGCCTTGCTAAGTGTTCCAAACTTTTATTTTCTATCAATCATTACGTTTTGACTTAATCATTATTATTTAATCCCTCTCTTTATTATTATTCTTATAATTTTGAAATCAAAACTCTCATCCTTTTTCTGTTCATGAGGCAGAATTCACCGGTGTTGCGCTCCCACGTGCTTTTCCTCTTTATTAAATGCGTTCAGGTGAATAGCCACCCGATTCTTGGCCGATCCCCCAGTGTGGGTATGTGCCATCTTTTGATAGGCTAACAACAACAACAATAGGGGCGCCACGCGTGATTCCATTCGAATGTCGGAGCTTGCAATCATCGCTGCGTCGTAGAACTCCAGTCATTTACCGTTGGTACCCCTCTGCACCAAGGGAGCGTAGACACATTTCAAGAGGACGGCGGCCTTGAAGCCCCGACAAGCATAAGGTAACATCTGCCACTTACTGTCTACGACGTCACCGCAAACGAGCCCAGACAAAATGGGTTGCCTTGCATCCTGCTGTCGGAGTGAAATCGAGGATGGCATCGCCGAGCCTGTGCTCTCGTCACGCGCAAATCTTACCCCGCCGTATCAGTACGTCGCTGACCTCATACCGGAATTCAACCCGCCACCAGTGGAGCCACACAGCAGACTGAGCGAAGGACAAGGTGAAGGCAGCCACTCGCGACTTAGGTGCTGCCAGTTCGTGTCGTTGTGAACTCGTCGACATGCCTTGGCCAAGTCGCAACGGCCGAGCATCACGGACACGTGAAGAGGCGGCTCACTACCGCGAGACATTGGTGCGCCGGAGTCGGAAAATCCTGGTGCTAATACGGTACAGTGTATTTAGGTTGTATATAGTAGGAAGCAATCTGATTTGTGGATATTCTGAACGTGTATCGAATCGAAAGGTTGTGCCAAAGCGAAAAAAAATAAAAATAAAAAATCGAAACAAAAATAACCTGTATTTCATGGCAATCGTGTCATGTAACGAATGCTGCAGGAAACGCCGACAAGCCTCGGTCATGTGGCGTTCCCTGCCGCAACTTTCGGCCCGAATGCATCGCATGACACAGAGAAATAATATATCGGGCACTTTAGTGAAAAATGGTATTTGGAGAAGTCCGCCACACACCCTCTCTGCTTCATCCACAGTTTAAGCCTGCTAGCTGTCTCACTTCCCCCGCTTTCGCGTGATCGTCGTCGTCGGTGTTATCCCATCCGCAGCAGGAAGGAATTAAATTGGATTTTAGGGAAAAGAAATGTCGCAGTATCTGTTTCACATGTAGGCGGACACCTGAACCGCGCCGTAAGGGAAGGGATAAAGGAGGAAGAGAAAGAATAAACAGGAGGCGCAGTGGAGGGCACCGGATTAATTTCGACTACCTGGGGATCTTTAACGGGCACTGACAATGCACAGCACCCGGCCGTGGCGGCCGCGTTTCTATGGAGGCGAAACGCAAAGGAAAAACATGAAAATTGGTTTTTTGGGACAGGAAATAATAATAATAATTGTTTTTTTGGGTGGGGAGAGGAAATGGCGCAGTATGTCTCATATATCGTTGGACACCTGAACCGCGCCGTAAGGGAAGGGATAAAGGAGGGAGTGAAAGAAGAAAGGAAGCGAGAGGGGCCGTAGTGGAGGGCTCCGAAAAAATTTAGACCACCTGGGGATCTTTAATGTGCACTGACATCGCATAGCACACAGGCATCTTAGCGTTTTGCCTCCATAAAAACGCAGCCGCCGCGGTCGGGTTCGAACCCGAGAACTCCGGATCAGCAGCCGAGCGCCCTAAACACTGAGCCACCGCGGCGGGTGAAAGGAAATGGCGCAGACTCACATTTCGCCGGACACTTCAATCGCGCAGTAAGGGAAGGAATAAAGGAGGGAGTGAGAGAAGAAAGGAAGAAAGAGCTGGGGTAGTGGAGGGCTCCTGAATAATTTCGACCACCTTGTGATATTTAACCCCTTACCGCATGAATTTTTATTTTTGCCCCAAAAAATTTTACTGGCCTGTATTTGTGACAGCAACACTCATGTCATGCTTCATTTAAAAAAAAACCACGCAGTTGCAATTTACAAAAGTATTTTCTTCGCGTATCACATATGATACACCATGCAGTTACGGGTATGTTTTGTGGATTTACACAAAAACATAGGATATGAAGAAAAAGAAAAGAAAGAATGACAAATATGCAGAGAGTAAGTGAAATAATTTTTATTGCAGAAAAGTGAAAAACTGTTAAACTTTAATAGTGAAACTCCTGTAGTGGGGGGGGGTGACGTTACTGACTTTGTACCTCTCATGCTTATGATTATCCTAATGGAACGAAGCAAAGCAGTTTCGCTCCCTGTTGAAACAGAGAGCAGCATTGCACTTCTTGCATGAAACATTTGTGAGACGGTTGCATGAGGGCAGCCGGCAGCGCACTCGCTTGTGAAGCCAATTAGGCATATGGTCCGTTTTGTCCAGGCGGACGTCAGCAGTAGGCAACGGCACGACCGGAGCCCTCTTCTTTGGGTGAATGGGCGTCTCATTTTCCGACCTTGGTCGCCCTGCGCGCTTTCTCTCGTGTGGCTTCCCTGCCTTGCAGAGTCCTTCTGCGACGGCAGACTTGAATTCAAGAAGAGGAGTTTTGGTGCTTACTTGTCTTCGCCACAGCAGCCAGACATTCACCACGGTCAGGGCCATCAAGTGAAAGAAGATCCGATGGTACCACTTCTTGGACCGTATTTTGATCCGATAGTAGCCCGAAATTGATTCCAGCAGATCCACACCGCCCATATGCGTGTTATATATCAATAAAACATTCGGGCAAGGCACCATTTTGTGAGTATTTTCTTTAGCAAAGTAGCCCTTCACTTCGCCTGGTGGTTCACTTCCAGCGAATGTTGACAGCAAAGTCACTGTCTTATTGTCATACCAAGCAACCGCTGAGAGCTTGGTCCCCGACACCTCACACACCCTTTATTCATATGTTCCTCGCTCACTCTTTCCTTTTTCTTTTGGGAGTGTGCAGCCAGGCAGACGGTTTCGACGCACAGTGCCAAGACAGTGGACTCCCTCCTTCTCTAAAAAAACTTGTAGAGGGACGGACGTAAACAAGTTGTCAAAGAACACCCAGTGGCTGTTCTGCCTAGGGGTGGTACGAGCCAACCGCACGACATTGCTGCTGGCCCCTAAGTCAGGCTCGCCTGGAAGCTGCTCGTTGCCCGTGGCGCCAGTGAATACCTCCAAGTCGTAGCAGAAGCCAGAAACACCACTGAGAACAAATACTTTGTAGCCCCAGCGATGCGGTTTCTTTGGGTTGCACTGCTTCAGTGAGCTTCGTCCCTTGATAGGGACGATCTGCTCATGGGTGCACAGCTTTTCTTCCCTTGGAATTACGCTTAGCTGCTCAAGCAATTTCGTCAGGAGTGGTCTCACCTTGTGAAGTTTATCGTGCCCGATTTCACCAGGTTCAATGAACTTCTCATTGTCGCTGAAATGAAGAAATCACTTCATTTACTCCCAGCGATTGAGGCTCATCACTTCTGAAACCTTGTGGTGTCCGATGCTGGACTTCCAATAGTCCCGAGTGCTTGGGAGATGAATTATTGACATGTACAGAGCCATGCCAAAGAATCGTTCCAGTTCCTCTACACTCGTCGTGAGAGGCTTTTCAGGTCGGCACTGAACTCAGTAGCGCAATGACTTCACGCAAATCATCTCAAAAATCTTTACAGGACAAAGAAATTTGAAGAACTTTAAGGGTGTAACAAGGTCTGTGATAGCTGATGGCATCTTAGCGCTACCAGTGAACTCTATTTCTTTTGGGTCCCTCGTAAGGCAGGCTTTTGTCCACTTCGGCGGGCATTTGAGAGGCCCTTTTTTGCCTCGAGTACTCAATGCTGCCAGAGGAGCTTCATCTTCACAATAGTCCTCGCTTTCGGACGACTCGTCTGCTAGGGGGGGGGGGGCGGCTCCTGGGTCGGAAAGATCTCTTCGTCGTCGTCGTCTGACAGATTGCTGTCGCTGCTTCTATCGCCATCACCTGGAATGGGCCGGACTCCACGTTTCGTTCCACCGTAAAAAGTGCCGACATCCATGGCCTGGAATATAAAAAAAAAGATTCCTCACCATCGGTCAAACGCAAATAAAGCAAACTATAGTACAAATTTATTATTTCTCACAAGAAAACGCGAACGCGTTTTCGCACACAAAAATTAACCCTAACTGCATAGTGTATCACATGTGATACAGGGCTAAATGTGGCTGTCACGGCATAATTAAAAGGTTTTGCACGCTCAAAATGTGCCCAGATGAAGTGAAGGAGCAATTCTCTACGTTAATAATTTTTTTGAAAAGGGAGTATGTGTCAGAATTACAAAAAGATAGCATTCACTTACGAACTTGGTGCGCACAACTTGCGACGCAGCGTTCCCGTGTTTGCAAACAGCACGGCCGGTCTTGACGTGCGCTTTAGCGCGCGCTCCGCTTGACACCGGCCGTGCAAACAGAAATGAAGTTCAAAACAACCTCGAGAGGTGGAGCCACCGCTGGTGTAGTTGCTAGACATGAGGTAGATTCCCGCTAAATACAGAATAGACTTTTTAGTTTCGTTTCTGCGGTACAAGAAGTAGTAGTTTGGTGTGTATCATATATGATACACCATGCGGTAAGGGGTTAACAAGCACTGACAACGCATAGAACTCGGCCGGGGCGGCTGCATTTTGATGGAGGCGAAACGCAAAGAAAAAAAATTGAAAATTGGTTTTACTTTAAAGGAAATGGCGCAGTATGTCTGCGCCGTAAGAGAAGGGATAAAGGAGGGAGTGAAAGAAGAAAGGAAACTAGAGGCGCCTTAGTGGAGGGCTCCTGAATAATCTCGACCACGTGGGGATCTTTAACGTGCCCTGACATCGCATAGCAAACGGGCGCCTTAGCGTTTCCGAAGGCGCCCGTCTGCTGTGCGATGTCAGTGCACGTTAAAGACGGGCGACGTTGGCTGCCCTCTGGAGCAGGGTACCCACCGGTGACACAATGTGTACAAGCATTCCCGGTGGCCTGGTGCTTAACTCCTTTGCGCAGAAATGCTTGGAAATATGTATCTTTCACCCAACCTTGCGAAAAATACCGTGTGGCACTCTTTCACCAAAGGTGCCCTTGCGCCTTTAAAATGCATCATCATCATCAGCAAGGAGAGGCGCCAAGAAAAGAGGACACAAGGCGCCGCGCGTGTAGAGAGTTTGCACGCGCATGCAAACGTTCCCGCGAGTCTCGTTCATATCCGGTGCTCTGATTCTATTGCGTCCCATTGATAAGCAGCTGTGAGCGCGCGCCCGTAAAGCTCCGTGGAGCGTCTTACTAGTCCTCAGGAGGCGTAGTTCCGCCTTGTCCTCGGTGCTCCGGGAGGACAGTTCTGCAACCCTGGCGGTCAGGATGTCCAGCTCGCCGTCTTGGGCGAGTATTTGGTCTCGTAAGGACCGGACACGTTCCTTGGCCACGACTCCACGTGACAAAATGTGGGCCGCCTCTGCGTAGAGGTCCGTGGTTATGGAAAAAGAGCGTGACCCGAAGCCAGGACGAGACATTGCGTCTGAGCTCCATGATAGACTCGTGCACTAGGTCCCTGGCCTGTCTGGCCGTCGCGTCCGTTCTGAGGTCGAGATCTACATGGTCCAAGGAAGGGCGGGGATCAGCCGGCCTCGGGGAGATGCCCGGAATGTCCGTGAGGTTGGACAGGTCGAAGCCTCATGGTGAGTAAGTACTGGAGTTGCGGTCGGCACCGGCGTCAGGCGTTCATCCGGGATGATGTTATCGCCCGAGCCGTTGTCCGTGAGGTCGCTCTCGGAGTCGGAAGAGACAGCGTAGTCCGCGCGCAACGACGTCGGCCGGGTGGCCAGTTGTGGTTCACCTGCGGCGGCGCGCTCGGCCATGGCCGAGCAGGCAGCTGCCAGGCCTAAATATGCGGCTGCTTGGCAACTAAAAGCACTAAAATTTAGAAAGCGGTGGTGGACCTCGGAAACGGAGGTCACCCGGAGCTGAGAGGAAACGGAGGTGAGAGTTTACAGGGCTCCTCCGAGCAAAAAAGCTTGCCAGAATGGTCTAGCCACGCGGACAGGACGGAAAAGACAGGAGCGAAACGCAGTGCGACCTCTCTCAGGGAACAGCCGGCTGCCCGTTTCTCAAAACTTCGCCCCTGAAAAGCCGACCACCAGGACGGGGGAAAGGTTGTACCGACTGGAAAACCGGTGGGCACCAGGCTGCTCTGGCGATCGACGCGAGCACCTCTCGCATGTGAGGAGGAGGCTCAAACCACTAGGCCACTGCTGCTGTCCAGGTAGGGAGAGTTGTAGGATTTGATGGCAGCGAGATAGAAGGGGAGAGAATATTAGCGCTCCGGGATGGCACGGAGCGAGGCAGCAGGAGGGTAGTGGTGACTATGAGGGACGCCCCAGTGCCAGGCTGCGGATTAATCTAGTCCCCCTCGGATTATTTAACGCGCGCCACATCACACAGCACAGGCCGGTTTTGTAACGGGAGCTACACTAGGCTACCAGTCGAGCATTTCACGGTACAGGCGAGACGCCAGTTGTGCGCATGCGTCGTTACCATGGCAACCGGGGAGGAGTGGGTGCGCCGCGCGCTTTGTCGTTTCCCTCCCTCATTTATGCTTTCCTTTACTGCGTGGTTCGGGTGTCCACAGAGATATGTGAGACGGTAACTGTGCTTTGCGCGCTCGCGGCGCCATCTGGCGTGACGTGACACTGCGCGGATCGCCACCACCGCCGTTTGGTATGATGTCACACAGCGTTCATCACCCGAACCGCGCGTCATCGCATGCGCAGCATTGCGTATCAGATGTAATCGACGGCTGTATCGCAACGCTTGATATGAAATGCATAGGAGAGTCCAGCCGTTGCTAAACGGCGGTATAGGCAAGAGAACATTAACTCTTCCGATCCTGAGGTTGTCGCCTGGAAGCTGGCTACTCAACAAAGAGAGAACGAGCGTTAGAAGGCGAAGAGAGCAGCGAAGACGCCCGAACAGAGAGAGGAACGCCTTGCCAAACGGAGACGCCGCATAGCAGCCTGTGGAAGGCGTCAGTCAACTGCAACCAACCGAAGAGGATGTGAAGGCCCGTCGTGTGACTGATCACACCATTCGAGTTTCCGAAAGTGCATCTGCGGCCCGGACATTTCAGGCGGACATGTCTCTCATTGCTAAACATACGGTGCCAACAACAAGCTCAGCCAGGAAAACGTACCTCCCGCTACGTATATCATGGCATAGCGGAGCTAAGCCACTGCCAATTTGCTGCATTTAGACTCCACTGAAATGCGGCCGCCGCAGCGGGGATTCGCTGTCGGAACTTGGAATTTCCAGCCGAACGTCAAAGTCATTCAGCCACCGCGGCGTGTCCGCTGAGGGAGGAATGTGCGTTCCGGATGCCGTAGACGCACTGCTTAGCGGCGGTAAGGAGAGTGTTGGTTTGAACGTGACTGTGGGACGTGAGGGGGGGGGGGGGGGTAACCGAGTCATGGCGTGTCGGAGCTGTAGGCAGTGTTTAGCGATAATGCATGTACAACAGAGCCGTGTCTGGACGCTCGTAGGTGGTCCCAACCAGGTTATTGCCAGAAACCGGTTGAGAGATTAGTGGACAAGCTGATGAGGCCGTTCATCCCTGCATGTCTGGTTATCAATACATGAACGACTCAGGCATGACGTTGAACAATCAGATTTAGAAAACATTTTTTTGTTCGTGTAACCTGCCATATACAGATTGTTAAAAAATAAGCAAAAATATCGTTTTATGAACTACAGAATTATGATCGCTTCAAAAAACCTGGAAAGCCCCGAATTACCGAATTGATTGTGGAAAAACCAGACGTGCACCAGATTTGAGCCTCAAAACATCGCCTAAGGTTTACCCGCGAAAATTCGAGAAAAAAAAATCCTCAAATCGAAGGGCCTACTCACTATTACGCTTTACATTTGAAGCGAAAAGCTTCAGTAGGTTCGTCAACACCAGGCTTTGCGTGAGCCACACTACAGATTTGTCACAGCTGCGCATGAGCGAAACCGTGTGACGTCACGCAGAGCGAAGGTGGTCGCTGCTGCCGCAGCCGTCGTAGCCACAGCGCCCTGACTCCGTCGTCTGACCGTGAAACCGAGTGACGTCACGCGGAGCGCAGGTGGCCGCTGCTGCCTCAGCCATCGTCTGACCTTTCGCCATGGAAGGAGGAGAAGAAGACCCAGAAGTGGTAGCGTGGGAGTGGCTCCAAAGCAGCATGTATGAAACCTTAAGCTAAACCACGAGCATCACCACGAAGCTTTTCTCTTCGAGATATCCAGGCTTAACACTTTGGCTAAGCCTCAGCCCAACTTTTTGCAATGGAATGCCGAGACCGGGAGGCGACAGCTTCCGTAATAATAATAATTGGTTTTTTTGGGGAAAGGAAACGGCGCAGTATCTGTCTCATATATCTTTGGACACCTGAACCGCGCCGTAAGGGAAGGGATAAAGGAGGGAGTGAAAGAAGAAAGGAAGAATAGGTGCCGTAGTGGAGGGTAAGTATGCACTCTCACGATCTCATTAGAAAACCACACACGTCTGGAAGCCATCGCTTTTCGCTCGTAGCTTGTAAGAATGTGTCATGTGGAAAGAAAAGGCGCAGTAACTGCCTCACTCTCGGTGGTCACCTCAACCGCGCCGTCAAGGATGGAATAAAGGGGAGAGTAAAAAGCAAGGCCTGTTATCGAAATGAAAATTGGTTTTTGAGGACAGGAAATGGCGCAGTAACTCTCTCGCATATTTCGGTGGACACCCGAACCGCCCGTAAAGAAGCGATAAAGGGTAAGAGAAAGAAACAAGCAAGAAAGAGGTGCCATAGTAGCCTCCACCTAAACCCACCTGCCATTTGATCCTGTCTCCGTCTTAGACTTGGTGAGTCACATTGAATTCCAGAAAGTTTCGGCCTTTCCACCTTAGCAATTTTTCTTGATGTTGCAAAAGCTTATGACAACGTGTTTCAGAGCTCAATTCTAAACAGTTTGCAAGCCATGGGCATACAGGGCTTACATTAAGACTCGTGTACAAGTTTATAGGTGGTCGTGCGGTTCGTGTACGGTTAGGGAGTACCTTAGGCACCAAAAGGGTTCTATCGATCGCGAGGTGCGCCTCAAGGAAGTGTTCTTTTCCCCACGATCTTTAACGTCGTAATGACTGGCGTTCCCTATTCGTTGCTAAAAAAGTTCAGGCAAGTGCGTATTTCAATATATATGCTCACGACATATGCTCCCGACATCTGTATATGGATTACTGGCTACCAGCACCAGCGATTAGCTCTGATAGCTCGACAGGCTCTACTTTCGGTATACAAGCTCACCTTCAAGGTGTGGGATTGTCGCTGTCAGTGGAAAAATCCGGCTTTGCTCTGTTTCCAGGTGTGGGGAGACAACAAGCGCGGTTGAAGATAGACATTTGTCACTCTCGCATCCACCAATTCAACCACACGCGTTTCCTGGGCGTCATTATTGACTCCCGTCTGCAGTGGTGAAAAGCTGTCGACGCGATTGTTTCATCTCTATCTCAGCGTCTCAATGTGATCCGTAGAATTGCAAGTGAGCGATGGAGAAGCCATCCTTTTTCAATGGTCAAACTTCATGAAGCGCTGGTGGTCAGTTGCATAATGTATCAATTACATTTAATTTCCCCCTCGGCATAACAACTTGAACGTCTCGAAGTTCTCCACAGAAAGGGCCTAAGAAGAGCCATTGCAGTTCCTCAGGCGGCTGTGAACAAGGCAGTAATTCATGAGTGTCGAAACATCTTAACCTTGTCTCTTCTCAGAGACTACTCATTCATCTTGAACGCCTAGGAGAGACGTTAGCTGGGCGGTCCCTTCTCCAGCGGCTCTGCAAGAGATATGAGTCGAAGTCCTACTTGGCGCTTAATACTCTTAGTTCTTTACACCTTAATGTTCGAAAGCAAAGAAAACGATTGAAACCCCCCTGGTATTTTCCGACCCTCGACTGTAAGGTCACAATTCCCCATGTGAGCGCAAAGCGCAGCTTACCTCTGGCAGCAACGCGTTCGCTCGCACTTGAACATTTGGAAAGAGTATGCGCGCCATCTTCAAATTTTCACGGATGGTTCTGTGGACAAGGTCAAACAAGCTAGCGCAGCGGCCTTTTTCATTCCTTCTTTGGACTGTAAGTGGTCTGTACCGTTAACTGCTGTCGTATCCTGCACAACGGCCGAAAGTGTTGGCATTGAGGCGGCTTTACGGAAGTTAGGGTCTCTCGCGGCTCAACCTGTTGTCATCCTGATTCAAAATCTGCCCTTCAGAGAATTACAGCGCGGATTGCCTACTGATGTCTTGTCTATAAGCTTTCTACGCTTGGTGCAGAACCTGCACATCAGAGGCTTTACTCAATATTTTCAATGGATGCCCTCTCACATAGGAGTCAGGTGCAGTGAGGTGGCAGACAGTCTCTCCCATTATGCTCGGTCAAGGAATCCATCAAAAAAAGTACCTCAAGATGGAAAAACTCTCTACAGGAAGACGGTGCTCGATCATTTCAGTATCCTGTGGAGTCCACCCCATAAGGCATGTGTGGCCAAAGCACCGAGAAAATCCCAGGCCAATCTACTACATCGAATTCGCGCGGCCTCTGCTCGTACTCCTGCCTAGATGTATAAGACGGGCATGGCATCGTATCCGCTATGTTCTTTATGTAGTGTGTGCGGGGATATCGAACATTGTTATGTACTGCCCAGAGTACAACGACACGCCCTCCTTATTCCTCCTTTCATCCCTGGTTTCACTGCGCAGTTAAGGCGCCTAGCAGGATTACAACGCCTTCCCATTCTCCATAACCTCTTCTTTCTCCTTTACACTCCGTCGGCCGCGTGAGGCCAGCAAGAGCCTCGCGCGCAGCGAGCAATGCATACTCCGCGTGCACTCGCAAGAGAGTCCATTGTTTGTTTCGTCGCCCGGCGGAATCCGGCATAGAAAGTGATTCGGGTAAATCAGATGTCTCGAATTTACGCAACAATGAAAACAATAGATGCCGATTACAGCACTAAATGTGTACAAGAATGACAACATGCATATTCATTGGTTGTTGTTCGGTCACTTGCCTGATTAGTTGGTAAGCATCATGAACGAAACTCAACTTTCCTTAGCTGACGACGACGAAGAAGAACGCCACGCGGCAATAGGGGCGCCACGCGCGATTCCATTCGAATGTCGAATGTCACAGCTTGCGATCGCCGCTGCGTCGCAGAACTCCGGTCATTTACCACTGGCACCCCTATGCACCAAGGAAGCGTAGACACATTTCAAGAGGACGGCGGTCTTGAAGCCCCGACCAGCATAAGGTAACATCTGCCGCTCACTGTCTACCAAGTCACCGCAAACGAGCCCAGGCAAAATGGGTTGCCTTGCATCCTGCTGTCGGGTTGAAATCGAGGATGGCATCGCCGAGCCTGTGCTCTCGTCGCGTGCCAATCTTACCCCGCCGTATCAGTCTGTCGCTGACCTCATACCGGAATTCAACCCGCCACCAGTGGAACCAAACAGCAGCCTGAGCGAAGGACAAGGTGAAGGCAGCCATTCGCGATTGAGGTGCTGCCGGTTCGTGTCGTTGTGAAGTCGTCGACAGGCCTTGGCCAAGTCGCAACGGCCGAGCATCACGGACACGTGAAGAGGCGGCTCACGACCGCGAGACACTGCCGCCGACCACCAGGCAGCGGGGCGCCTGAGTCGGCAAATCGTGATGCTTTTACGGTGCAGTGAATTCAGGTTGTATATAGTAGGAAATAATCTGATTTGTTGATCTTAATTCTGAACGTGTACCCAATCTAAAGGCTGTACCAAAACGAAATAAAAAATGAAAGAAAAATTAACCCGTGTTTCATGGTAATCTGGTCATGTAACGAACAATTCTAAACGCTGCCGGAAACGCCGACATGCCTCCGGCCTTTGGTTAAGGCGCTTGTCTAATGAGCCGGAGCACCCGGGTTCGAACCCGACCGCGGCGGCCGTGTTTCGATGGAGGTGAAACGCACACGCGCCAGTGATCTGTGCGATGTCAGTGCACGTTAAAGATCCCCAGCCCTCCATTACGGCACCTCCTTCTTTCACTCCCTCCTTTATCCCTTCCCTTACGGCGCGGTTCAGGTGTCCAACGATATAAGAGACAGATATGATGCGCCATTTCCTTTCCCCCAAAACCAATTATCGTTATTACAGCAATGTGGGGTGCAAATTTTGTTTGTGATCGACACGTATTGATAAGTTAGTTCAGATATTAAAATTTTCAGTGAGGAGTTAGAGAAATAAATAGTGAAGCAGGCACAAATGGGAGGGTTTCCTTCTAGTGTGTAAGTTCGGTAGACCTAGTTGTGACTTTGTTAGAGAAACACGCGCAGTTCAGGCATAATAGAATGAAGCGCACTGATCGATGTTGGATTGCTTCAATGTCTTCAGTTAGTGTACAAAGAGCGGGATCCCATATTGCGGAGGCATACTCTAGTTTAGGTCAAATTCTAAGTTTCCTTATGTATACATATTCCTGTTTCGTGTATTCTTTGGTGTTTCCTTGCTGTGCTTCTTTTTAAAATGTATAAACTCTTATGCTGCCTCCCTGCCGATCATTATCATCGTAGACTCGCCAAGCTGGCCAAGGGCAGCTTTTTTCTACAATTGCTCCATCTGTATTGTTAGACGCGAAATAAACTTTGAAACTTAATGTTTGATACAAAATTAGTTTCGGATGCTACGGCGCATTGAGATAAGTTATTACGCAGATAACCGAGAGCAAGATTAGCATTGTTACTGATATATTTTGCATGACCATGCCATGAAATTTTATTTGTTAGGTAAACTCCGAGGTATTTATAGGAAGTGACATTGTTGAGAGCTATAGAGTTAATTCTTTACCAGTAGGGTATAGGTGTCTTAGTACGAGTAGTAAAAGTTTTGCCATACTTTTGCATTTACTACCATTTAAACTGATAAACCAATTGGACATAGCATCAAGGTTGAACTACAGGAGCATGTTATCACGAGCGTTACCTAATAGCTGAAGAAGGCGCCATTGTCCAGATTCCCATAGATGTTGACGAATGCAGCATCCCTGTGTGTATCGGAGAGCTAATAAGCACATATAGACGTGTGTGTCCTCCTGGTGCTGTGTGGAGTGCAGCACAAGTCTGGCATTCAGCTTTGATTTCCACAAGTCCTCACACAAAATTTTACTGCATGCTGTCTTGCTGATGTCGAGGGTATCTGAAAGCATGCAAACTGTAACGGTGCGGTCTTGCTGCAAAATTCCGTGATCCAAGCCATGTTGTCTTCATTCCAAGGGCACCTCTGCCTTGTGTCGTCTTCTACAACCACTTTGCCTGAGAAGAACCTCTTACTTCATTCGAATAGTCGTCTCACCAAAAACATCTCTTTGCTGTATGTGTCATGAAGAAGCTCATATGTCTGTGTGGCGGCCTTGCCAAGTTTAACCCAGAATTTTATGTTAAAATGCTGTTCAAGACAGTCGTCCATCTCTTCACAGTCACTCACAGCAGAATGTTCCAATGACTAGAGGCAACAGTCTTTCCGAAGACGTGATGCCATCTAGCGGCTGCCGCAGAAACTAACAACAACAGCCAGTATCAATACTAGAAGACGGCGCTAAACACACGCATCAACTAGTATCAACACTAGCATCAGCATTTGCTTTGGGCAATCACTTCTAGGGAAGAAATTAAATCAGTCTCGGAACTTTATGGACAAGTTTAATGTATACTTATGACCTTCTCAATGCTACAGAAACCAGTGTGTTGTGTTGGGCTTTATGGCACATAAGAAACTAAGGCCATCACGCGCCAAGCTCGAGGTATAGAAATTTTCTGGATCATTTTATAGAAATTTGAAAAATCATCGGTGGTTAGAACGACCTCGTGATGACAAAGGAAAAAATATTAGAAATTTGTACTATTAAAAGCTTTAAAGGGGGTCGGGTAACCTCAGTGGTCATCCTTGCCCGGGCAAGGATCTCGAGGCCCCCAACCAATCAAATAAAGACCTGAGACCTTTTCTCCGGAATGAGAAATGTCTGAGGTGTATCACGCGAAGCACTGGGTCATGATTTACATTTTTGAAGAAAACCTCCTTCCGTTAAAAATCTAATAACACAAGACATGTCAACGATTAATTGCAGTATTATTGTCACGGGTAGTTCAGACGACGCGGGTCGAAGGCACGATGGGGAACCAGGACCAGAGTAGCAGGCGCCAGAGACAGGTCAAGCGGTCGCGGCCGGGCTCACGAGCGGGTTCTGCCGATCTACCTCTTCACCGTCGATCGGCACCCAGCTGGTTGAAGAAGACGTTAAGTGCAAAATGAGGGAATAATAATAACACACGACACTGCTCCCCTCCCGAAAGGCGCATCGTCCCGATGCGCAGAGAGGGAAAATTAAGGTTGAAAAACATGTGTAGAGCGCGAAGAGTTAGGCCACGTGCTCCGAGCGGTCACAGTACGCTTTCAGGCGAACTACGTGAACAACTTCAGAGGCAGGCGGGCGGCGGGACGCCCGCGTTACGATCGGCAGCACTTCATAATTTAACTCGCCTATACGGCGAATCACTTCGTACGGGCCAAAGTGAAAACGAAAATATCACCTAAGAGCAGCACTGGGTAAAAAGGAATACGTTGAAATTATAGAATGGAAAAAAAGCACTTTTTCCTTAGCTTTTCCAGTTTCGAGCATGAAATTAAAGTGTGATTTACTGTAAGTTCATCTCTACATGTACAAACTAGTTTGTCTTTTTTCCGTTAGCAGAAAGTTGTACGCAATGTGCGTGGCCTATACGGAGACGGCAGACGACTTTCTTGAAACGTTCCTGGTGGACACGACTTCCATTCGCCTAAAACTGGCTTTACCAAGTGCAGTTTGTTATTTATTGCATTGTTCCAAGCAGATTGCCATTTTTCTCTTGCTTTAAGATGTACTAAGTTTATGCAATAATACTGTTGGTGAGGTTCTCATTTACTATTTTTTCTATGGCTACACAGATAGCATAATACTCGGCAGTGAAGATGGATGCACATTGTGTAAGTCTTAATATTTTATTCCAATTTCCTTATACTACTGGGCTTCCAATGTAAGCATTTCTTTTTGAACCATCTGAATAAAAGCTATGAAAGTACTGTATTTTTCCTGAAGTGTATGGAATTCTTGTATTATCGCTTGATGTGGAATGTTTTTTGCGGAACTGCGTAAGAGTTAGATCACGGATTGCAGGGAAACTGTACCATGGCGTCAGTGGATCTCGCCTTTGAGCACTGTTTGGCAATGTGTCTAGTACACTGAGGTTTTGGCACATCTCAAATCGCAAGAGCAGTGGCCGGGTAGCTTGCGGTTTGTTGTTAAAAAGTGTTCTAGATGGGCATTTTTGGAACTTCTGTAGTGAACATCTCCACCAGAAGTCATTCGAACAAAACCGCGACGTCGGAAGTTGCATTTAACAGACTGGCAGCTTTTTAGATCAAAAGGCAGTTTATAAAATCAAGTTCTGAAAAATCTCATCATCGATCAGATAAACGAAATGTTCGCGAATTGTATCAAAAATGCCGCACACTTAGCTATTCCTCAGTCTTCAGGAGTGGTGCAGCAAAGCCACAAAGTGTGGTGGACAAAAGACTAAGGAAGCAAAAAACAACGAAATAGAGTTTGGGGTAAATTTTTCAGGCATCCGACACAGGAGGATCTCGCAAATTTTATAAAGGAAGGAGCTAAATCTCGGTATGTCCATCGCAGTGCCGACAAAGCCTCATGGCAGAGTTATGTTTCATCTATAAAAAGTCAAATTAAATCTTTAAAAATGTGGCAGCAGGTTCAAAAATTTAATGACAACTTCTCACCGTTCACAATTCCATTTCTAAAAACACCTGGTACACAAAGAAGCATAAGGAAACAGGCGATATTCTGGGGGAACATTTCGCTGAAGTTTCCAGTTTATCTCACTATCCACAGTCATTTCTGAAACACAAAAATATAGCCAAAAAACAAAGAATTTTAATAAGTGGAGGTGGAAAGCAACAATACAACAATTTATTTACTCTCCAAGAAATAAATAGAGTACTGTCAGCAAGAAGAAAAACTGCTCCAGGACCCGATCAGATACGCTATGAAATGCTTGCCCATCTTTCTCAATGTGCCATAGAGGCAGTGGTGAATTTTTTTAGCAAAATATTCATAGAAGAAAAATGCCTAAAGTGTGGAAAACAGCCGTGATAGTGCAGTTCCTGAAACCTAGAAAACCATCAATTTCCACTAGTAGCTACAGCCCTCACAAGCTGTCTCGCCAAATCATTTGAAAGTGTCCTGAATATAAGACTAACATTTGTCCTTGAAACCCGCGAACTTTTTGATATCCATCAATGCGGTTTTAAAAAGGCATGCTGAACAACAGACCATTTAGTTTGCCTGAAAAATACTGTCAGAGAAGCTTTTATACACAAACAGCACTATCTTGCCCTCTTCTTCGACACCGACAAGACATACGACACAACCTTCAGGGTTGGGATTCTTCGCGACCCAGCAGAGCTTTGCATTGGTCGCACAATGATAAACTGCCTAAATAATTTCCTGTCCAACCGTTCTTTTCACATACGTCTAAGCTCATCCCTCTCAAGAAACTTTGTTCAAGAAAATGGAGTTCCCCAGGAGTGCATTTTAAGCACAACGCTCTTCATTATAAAAATGAAGTCAACAGGCAAAGTAATTCGCAAGTCCATTATGTATTCAGTTTATGTTCACAATCTTCAAATAGCCTGCACGTCCTCAAAACTAGTAACATGCGAGAGACAAATACAGTTGACAATAAATAAATTAGTGACATGCACAGATAGGAACAGTTTCCAGGTTTCCACACAGAAAACTATGACCATATTTTTCTCGCTCAAATGAGGCCTACAGGCAGACCCATTCATACACCTGAACGAAACACAGCTACCTGTAAAAAATGAGCACGTTTCTAGGCACAAACTTTTCCAGAAAACTCACTTTCCTGCCTCATATAAATGCACAAGAAGAAAGCCTCCCGATCTGTTAATATACTCAAAGTAATGTCACGAAAACATTGGGGTGCAGACAGGACATGTCTCATACAAATTTACCGTTCTGTAGTACACTCTACCCTGCATTATGGATCGATAGTGTATGGGTCAGGGAGACCATCATTCCCTAAACGACTGGATCCACTACATAAGTCGCCCATACACAGTCTTTATGTAGAAGCCAACGAACCGTCACAGACAGAAGAGCCATGCTCACATGCTCATACAATCAAAAAATCCATTTACTGCAGAAGCAGAAACCATGTTTCAGCACCTGCAGAATGCACCAGAAATAATGGAGATTTTTCAGCATGCGTACATGAACTTTCGATAATGGACTAGCAATGACCCTGCCATAAGCACCAAGTTCAAGGAGAACTCTACTTCAGATCAAAGACCTCTACCCTACCCAACGAATGTCCAAGGTTTTAGGGATGCCTTGGAATGTGTGGACAGACTACTTTACATTTAAGCCCTGAATATTCATTTCAGCTTGGCAGATAGGGTCTTTATGCTATTGCAGCTCCTAGATTCTTTGGAATGCTGAAATCCTCAAGTGTATCTATATCTTCACTCCATTTAAGCCAGGTGTCAGCCAAATGCGCTGACACTGACCAGGTGTCGGCGCATTTGGCTAACACCTGGCTTAAATGGAGTGAAGATATAGATACACTTGAGGATTTCAGCGTTCCAAAGAATCTAGGAGCTGCAATAGCATAAAGACCCTATCTGCCAAGCTGAGCTTCATCTTTCCACAGATGCTGGTCAGAGTGACTATGGTGCGGCAACGTATTTATGCACACGCGGATCTTGTAGAAGAGTTGACACAGTTTTGCTGCACTCGAAGACAAGGGTTGCACCTTTGAAAACAGTAACTCTAACAAGGCTAGAGTTGATGTCAGCTTTGATGGCTATGTGAATGTACATCTATGTTTCTCATAACTGTGACCTTTGCCTCAGCGATGTGACCTTTTTGAACGGACTCACAAATAGTTCTCAGCTGGATTTGGAAAAATCCACGTATGTGGAAGACGTCTATATGCCACATAGTTGAATTGATCTGCACCCTGACCAATCTTTCACTCTGGCGATTCTGTCCTCGCAAGGAGAATCCAGATGATCTACTTAAAAGAGGCATCTCCATAGACAACCTGCTGCAATCTAGATCCACAATGGATATGAATAACGCAGGTTGGCTGGGCCAAATTTTGAAAGAAGCTGTACAGTGTGACATGCCCAATCAAGAATTGGCCACTGTCATAAATACATTCGAAATCAAGATCCAGGATGAGCCTCTACTCGACATCAAGGGCTTCAGCCTTTTAATGAGGCTACCTTGAATAACAGCATAGATTTTTAGATATTTGCACAACTTAAAAAACGGGCCCAAAAAGATATGGGAACGTTTATCTGAAGAAGTCGATGATGAAAGGCATTTGAATGGCATCGAGCAAAAACGCCACATTGCAGTGGAAGTTAACTGCCAGTAAGAACAGAGAGCTTTCCCTCCAGGACGCTTGATACGACAACTCAGACAGAGTTTCAACAACAAGGGCTAATTACGAGTCCTAGGAAGAGCACCCAGTATAAACGAAATGTATGCAGCCAGTTGTCCTATTCTGCTTCTGAAGGATTCGTCATTGAGTACACTTATCTGGCAAGCTCACACGAAAATTTTTCATGCCGATGCTGGTGACATCCTTATGAAGGTCCATGAAAGATATTGGATTCCTTGAGGATGGCAGTCAGCAAAGAAACTGAAATGTGGATGTTTTATTTGTTGGAAGACACAGTCTACACCATTTGACCAGGAAACACTGTTACTTGTAGACCTTACAAGACTGCAGCCTCCTTCCTCATCATTGGCATCGACTTTAATTGGCAGGATTTCTTCTTTTCCGAAAAGATCAGAGGAAAGTATACATCCCCATTTTTGACTGTACTGTTACAATGGCTGTACATTTCGAACCAGTTGATGACATGACGGCTGTCAATTTCCTTCTTGGCTTTTACAGGTTTGTGCACAGATGGGGACTGTGCTAGTCTACACTGACAATGCACAAACTTCCGTGAAATCTTTTATGCAACTGAAGGAAATATGGAGCATGATTCAAGATCCTGACATTCTCTCCTTCATGGTTTCGAATATACAATGGAAGTTTATTTGCCCAAATTCCCCGTGGTGGGTAGGGTTTTATGAAAGACTTGTTCTGTCAGTAAAGGGTGCTGGGAAGACAAGTGGTCAGCGAGAATGACCTCATTATCATTCTTGAAGAATTGGAGGCAATGTTGAACTCTCATCCCCTCACTTTTGTTTTCAGCAGTGTTGATAGACCCTGCCCTCTTCTTACCGTGTTTTCTGTCTGGACAACGGCTCACATCATTCCCTTTGTTTAGCATGTCAAACACTCCCTGCTCCCCATCAGACCAACTGAGGAACTTTTGGCGACTCAGCGAGAACCAACCAATTACAAGCCTTTTGGTCCCACTGAAATAAAGAATACTTGATTAAGTTGAAAAACATTTCTGTGAACCACTCGGAACACCTCGATCTCATAAAGTGGGGTTGTGTCATGCTAGTTAATAACAAATGCCTGAGGTATTCGGACATCAGCGCGAATACAGGATCTACATCGTGGTCAAAACGAAATAGTTAGGTCGTGCTTGCTGTGACTCCCCTGCAGAACCACTGTGAAACATCCCACACAACACATATCCTATGGAAATCACTTAGTGCAACCTATCTGGCGGGGTTAGAATGGTGGAAATTTGTGTTGCCAACACCAGAAGTCTCCATCATCACCATCATCACTACAAGTTTGCGTGATGCTGCACTCCTCCTCCAGCAGTGCTGATCTTCATCAGTCATTAAATGCGTTTGCTCCTTCCTGTCACAGCCATCTAGACTCAGATCTTTGCGATGCCCATGCACTAGCAAGGAGACCCTGAGGTCCATCACAAGATCTTTGACAATACAAGAACTTAAAGGAGTATCGGCACCCAAATTTAGTGACATGCTTTATGCTCTACACTGATGCGAAAGACACTACTATGAAAGAATTTCCATGTGGTATTCGCACACGACAACAAAAATAAATTACAATAGAATTTTTCTGTCATGCTGTTTTGGTTTCAAATAATGGCCGTACGTCAGTTTGGTTGTATGTCACATGAGGCATAGAAAAACGTCGATATAATCGCTGCTTCATCATTTTAATTCACTACAGTGCTGAAACCAGCCTTCCTCATCAGCCAGAATGACAATACATGAAGAAGCAGTGATTATATTGCAGTTTTTCATGCCTAACATGACCTATAAGCACACTCTGAAGTTACAGTCATCAGTCGGCTGTTGAAAGCGAAACAGCATGAAAAACAAATTCACTTATAAATTATTTAACAGTCAAAGGAGAATATCACATGGTAATCCAGGTATAATAATGCCTTACACATCATGACAAACAAGAAAACTTGCATCCAAAAGCTAGGTGTCTAGGTATGTTTCTTTAAAATGTCAAGTTCACAGGACGTTGCCTTGTTAACCTCCCTGCCTTTCCATTATTCGCTATCTCTTTCTTTGGTTCAGATGTTCAATGCTCAGCTAATGGCACATGAACATGGGTGTATCAGCAAGACAGATCTATCAAGGAACATGACCACATTTTTGGTTGTCTTGCCATAGTACTAGACAACTGCCAAGAAAACTAAATATGCTCCTTCAAAAGCAATTTTCTTTAGCTAGCTATGTGGCTGCACAGTGTCTGTTGCATGTATATTATATATGATGCAAATGAAGAAACCGTTTTTTGCATTGTGCTCATGCAGCAAGCAAGTTTGCTTCCATTTTTTCGCATGACAGTATCACTTTGTTTGGCCATAAACTTTGCACAAAGAAGCACAAAGTGAAGTGATTTGTATGCAGTTGCATGAGAAGCAACACTGTCCTCCAAGTATACCTGCAGTCTAGAACAAAGCAGCAACTCAAGTAATATGATTCCAATCAATAGATAAATGCAGGTCACACCACAGAGGCAATCAGAATTGTGTTGCACCAGACTACACCACAGCACCAGTGCCATCTGCGGAAAAAATGTTAGCACCAATACTTTAGTAAGACACGAGCAAGAAAGAAAATGTACAAGATGAGTGCTGATACTGTCAGTGTAAAGTTTTAACATGTTTCCTTCAGAATGGAAACAATTTGCCCAGCACCAAGCTTTGTAAAATGCAGCAACCACCTCTCATTTATTAGATTTCATCAGTTGCTTAACCAGACGCCAGACTGTCTTCATGCTGATTGGCTTAAAAACATGAGTGCTAACCACTACTCTCATAAGAAAAATTTGGTGCTTACACACCTATAATTATTTTCAGGGCTAATACTTCTGCAGGCAAAGAAATTCGAATTCATTGTACTAATTGTCTTCATGAACAGGCAGGAATGCTTGCTGACATAGCTTTTATTCATGTCAGGAAAATTGAAACCATATGCTGGGAAGTGTAGCAGTTGAAAATTGAACGAAGGATGTATTGAAAAGCATAAATACTGCAATGTCCTTTCAGTGCAGTAATCAGCATTACTGATTTTGTCAGCATCACTAAATGTGTCATACAACTGTTAGCAACAGTTAATTCCTAAGTATTCTACGGATGAATTAACAAAGAAGAGAAAACAGTTCATCCCAATGTTGCCAACAGTCCAAAAAATATTACTATATGCCACCAAATGTGCCATGCCAACTATGCCAATAATATGCACGTGCATTTGAGCAAATGGCGTGTTGTGTAGTTAAGGCAAAACTACTTGTTGTCTTTTGCTTTATCAGCAGGGTTGGCATCCAGAATCTAAAGCTTCAAAGAGGTACCAACATATAGCAAGCGTGGGAGAAACTCAAGGTTTTGCTGACGCACCAGGCATGGCAGCTGTGAAAACTGTATTCACGTACAAGCAATCAGACAGGATGACAGCTTATAAGCAAGCTAGAGGCAAAGATTTCTTCCAGCTGCGCCACAAAGTGCACATGCATTTCACTTTCATGGCAGGCTGCAGCAAGGAAATACTACTTCACGAAGAGTTGACCCGACTACTGATGAATATGCACTGCTGGACCACATGATGAATCCGAACCTGCAGCCCCACAGACCATTTTATTGTTTATACACAGCAGTCAAAATACACTCCATGAACTGTTGATGACACATGCAAAACAGTCGCACCATCACTTTCTTTGTGTATGCACCAGATGCGTACAACAGTCCAGTGAGAAGAATGGTGAATGTTGGGAGTAGAGCACTGCACGGGCCATAATTATAGGCCCGGGCCCGGACTGGGCCTGATATATTCTACTGCTACCAGCCGGAGCCCAGCCCGGTTTCTCTAATGCCCGGACCTGGCCCGAGCCCGAGGAAGCTCTCAGCTACCAAGGCCGGCCTGTCCCAACAAGTCGGTGGGCCCGGCTCAGGCCCAAAACAACACAAAAGCTGTAAGCCTGCTACAGAAGCACAAACAATGTTGTTACTATGAATTTCAGTGAAAAAACATTAGTGGTTGTTAAAACAGAGGTCTAAAATTCTATAGTGTCTGCTTCTGTTTGAGTTGGTACTTATTTATTTTTTTTGCCCAGAACAAAATGCAGTGCCTTGAATGCCATGCATACCAATTTGCTGAAAATAATCAACTCAAGCCGTTTTCTGTCTCTTAGCTTCGGATTTAATATTCACAAGATTATGTCGAACAGGCTGTTAACGTTGCAATGGGTTCGCCACCGAAACGGAAAAGGTCACACGAGACCGCAAAGCAGTGAGGTGTCCGCTTGTGTCTGTTTAAACAGCTGCTTCTCCCAGTGTCACTTGTCTCTTACCATCCAGCAATAACAAAATGCAGGAAGATCAACGGGGCTTAATATATTACACAATGAAGATGTCAACTTCTACAGGTCCCCCACTTCACTGAAACTGATTGTTAATGCGGTCATCTTAGATAATTCGTTTAGGAAGATTTTGTAGAATTAACGGTCACAAAAATCGAAAAAAAGGAAGGACTTGATAGACAAAGGAATGATGTCTCATAATTATTATGCCATACAATGTAAAAAGTGATCAGCATAAATACTGAGACCAAAATAGAGAAACTACACTATACGGGTGCAATTATTACATGCACCCTTCAAGGCCCAGATTCGCCCGCATGTGCAGTCTACCCAATGGTCCGGGAAACCCGTGGGAGTACAACTAAACAAAACAAATAATACAACAGTTATCAGGAAATACAAGGCTCGGTAGTATCGCGCTCAGAACATTAAAGAGACAAGGCGCATGCTGGAGAGGAGATAAGTGTGATGCATTCAGAGCTGAACATCTGGCAGCAAACAGCGAAGACAGCCTCACAGTTCCTGTTCCTCTCAGGCTATATCCGAATGAGTAAAGCAAAATGTTGCTTTATTTTGTGTGTGGACGCCGTACTTATGCTTCATGGGTAACGATTTTGCAAAGCTAAGAAGGCTGCAAGCAAAAGTGCTGTGTTTGTGGCTTTCGTTGCTACATAACTTCAGCTTTGTAAAGAGTGGCATATATGCTCTTTTGCCTGAATTATTCTGTCTTCTGCATCATTTTCATTTTTTTGCATGCTCAACCTATCACATGACTTATTACTGAAGATTAACAAGTTCGTACTCTGGAAAAAGCAGAAAAATAGCTACAATATTATCTTGAAGATTAACAAGTTCGTACTCTGGAAAAAGCAGAAAAATAGCTACAATATTATCTTGACCTGCAGTTTGTTAACCCCATGAGAACATAAGAAGCGGGCGCTAAGTGAAAGTACGTGCTCACAATGCAAGCCTGAGTCTGGCTCAGGCCAGTCGGTATACAGGCCCGAGCCTGGCCCGGGCTTTCGGGTGAGCCTGAGCCCGCGTAGTGCTCTAGTTGGGAGTGCTTTCTGGAAAGGCCTCTCATCATCATCAGCGTACTTATGTCCAATGCAGGACAAAGGCTCCTCACATTGATTTGCAATTAACCTTGTCCTGAGCCAGCTGTGACCACCTTTGGCCAAGCAAACTTCCTGATGATGATGGATTTTAATAGCACAAAAGCGTCTGTGGACAAAGAGTGCCATGGCACAAGGCATTTTCTTCTGTCCCACTCATGGTTGCCTTCTCTAGAAATCCACCTCTTTACCACAAGGGACCATTGGTTACCTTCTCTCTGCATCACATGCGAATGGTCTTGACAGAAACCTTTATAACATTACAAAAATTAGAGCGATTTATGAGACACATTTTCAGTACAGGACATCACAAAGGCAGAACAGCAACTCACAAACCAATACACCAGCACAGGCAGCATGGAGTAAGAATAATTGAAAACTGTTAGTCTGCCCAGCACTGAAGCCAATGAGAATCAGGCACCCGGAAACAACAGATATTTTGATGAAGAGCGCGTCATCCTATTCTGTTTGGATACAGAGATCCCATCATTGGTTTCTTCTGGACTTCATTAGATCAGAAAAGCTTTTCCATTTCGTATAATCGTCCCTATTTATGACATGAAGCAATAAACACCACTCAAAAATAAAAAACTGGAAGCGTTATTTTCCCTTTTGTTCCAAGAGAAAGTTGCTTTTGGAAGCACAAGGTAGTATATGTAACCTTAGCAGACAGCTTCCATGAAAACCAGGCTGCACACATGAGAAAGGCAGTGAACAAGCCATATTATGTAGTATTCAAGAGTGGCTGCAAGTATTCTCCCGAAGGCTCTTCTCAGGCACCCTCCGATGATAAGGGTCAGGTGCACCCCAGACTATAAGGAAGCAGACAGCCATTCTTGCTGAGGCAAAAATCCTCATTCATGAAGAGAAAAAGAAAGCTACTTAACTCACCCAAGAGAAAACCCTTTCTTGCATTAAGAAAATATGGGCAAAATGCTGTTTCCAACAGCAAACAGCTACTTTTCACAGGTGCTACTTCGCACGTACCAACTCAATCTGAGGCTCATGCACTTTGTACAGCATTCAGAAGTAGAGTAATTAATTTAGGACAGGCAGTGACACAATGAACACAATGACAAACTGTGACAGAGACTGCCCTTTAATTCAGGTACCTTTTTTCCTAAATCTGAAGAATCTAGTTGGCGTTAGCGGGAGAAAGCACCCTTGTACAATGGCAAAAAGGTTCACTGAGACTTGCTCAAGGAGCGAAGGTGTACAGTCAATAAGGAATAAAGAATCGTCAACATATCTAAAAACTTTTACCACACATGAAGTGGCAAGTCGATCTTGAAGAATCCTATCCAAGTGTGCTAGGTGTAGGTCGCTGAGTACAGGGGCCAAGCAGGATCCAATACACACTCCCTGTTTTTGAATATGAGGAGTGCCGTGCCAATTAATTAAGGTGGAGTGGAGATAGAACAAAAGCAATTCCAAAAATCTCTCAACAGACAAGCCACATTCATTTTGAAAAGCAACCGCACCATGATGAATGATGGATTATTCAACAATGCTGTGTAGGTTATCATGGGGCAAAGAGTAATACAGATCTTTGACATCAATGGAAAAACCGAGAAAACTCCTGTCATTCAGAAATTTCACAGCATTAACAACCTCGTTTGAACTTCTTACAAGAAATGGGTCATTAACGGACAATACATTTAGCTTTTCTTTAAGAAACAGCAACAGACTGCTCCCAACTGTCTTGTTCAGAATGATGACTCCAAATGTTATGTCAATCTTATGAGTCTTTGCGCTGAAAAATACTTGTAGGAAGAGGTGCTTACTGTTATCAATGCTTTTTGCCACTTTATCAAGATTGATGGATTTTCATGGTTTTTATGGCGCAAGGGCATCGATGGCCAAAGAGCGCCATGGCACAAGGTATTTTTCAAATTCTCAAGTTGGGGTCGAAGACCCATTTCCCAAGCATTTCACCCTAAATAAGCCGAGCACCAGACCAGGGGAAAGCTTGTACCCATTGTATCACCGGTGGGTACCCGGCGGCACTGGGGATCGAACCCTGCACCTCCCGCATGCGAGGCGGATGCTCAACCACTTGGCCACCGCTGCGGTTTTATCAAGATTGAGATTTTCACAGAGCTTTTTAGCTTGAGCCTTAAGATTTTGGACACAAACAGTTTTACGGCTCTTAAAAACCTGTGTGACAGCAAGGTTGGCTTTCTCAATAAAGGAATCATGGCTGAAAACAGCAAAACCTCCCTCTTTGTCGGAGGGGAAGACAGAAAGCGACTGCTCATTTAACACGGACACTATGCGATTCACATTAATTTTTGAAGGTCGAGGCTTACAGAAGGAAAGGACGTCGACTCTGTCGGCGGTGCAACGGCTGCAGTCCTCTTTGTCGGTGAGGCAGGAGACACATCGCACCATGGAGAGCAGTTCATGCGGAAACTTCGGAGACTCTGTAGCAAACTGGGGGCCGAGAGACAACACCTGAATGATGTCTTGGGGAAGCGATACACTGTCAGGGATGCACACTTTGTTGACTTTGCTGGAGCACTTAGGAGGGAAACGGGAGCGAAGAAACTTCAGGTGAACTTGCCAAAGGATTTCAGTTGTTCGGTCAGCCAGTTACAGATGCTCACGTAGTTGGCGCTGAGCTGCACTAGGGCCCAGTGCACGCTGCAGTTGCACGGATAGTAGCACTCTCAGAAGGCGTGCGTAACGATGGCATTCAGACTCGATTTTGCAGACCCTACTGCAATGCCCTGAGGAGAGATTGAAGCCGAAGAAAAGTCATCCGACATCATCAGGTAGGATGCCAGAATGGATGCAAAAGGCAATGGAACGTGCTCCCCATTATCCGCAATGTAACATTCGTCACCGGAAAAAATTTGTTAAATGCACTGAGGGCAGTGTGTACAGCATCCCGCTGTCCTGTGGGAAGCAGTACGTGGGACAGTCCGGTAGGTGCCTCAAAGAAAGGCTTCGTGAACACAATAACAACATGAAGTCATTAACGCGCAGCAACATGGCCGTGCACTGCAAGGAGTGCGGGTGTGTGCCATTTCTGGATAAATGCTCTGTCGTCACCAGAAGCAGAGATAAATTGACAAGAGAAATCTTTGAAGCTACACAGATAGCTACTTTGCGTGATCTGTGCGTCAGCGAGCCTTCTATATTCTTATTGAAACGTGAATTGAGATCCCTAGGTTTGAATAACCTTTATCTTCTTATGCTTTTTTCCTTTGAATATTTTTCCACTTCCCAGACTTGGCACATGCGCTCGGTCGTTAGGCTCAGGTCCCGGTCGACACGGTTTTGTGTTTTTCCTTTAGTCAGAAGTTAGCGCTCGTGCTGTGTGTTCTGTCTTCATCCGTCCTCGCGCTCCTTTTCTCATGGATCAATACCGACTCGCCCAACTTTGCACCCTTGACAAGCCTTGTATAGTGTGATTCTAGTACTGATGGGAGAATTTCTAAGTTTTCTTTTAATAAACCATAATTTCTTCATTGCGGATGAGGAGACGTTAGAGCAGATGTGAGGACCAAGTAAGTTTGTTAGTGATGGTTACTCCGAGGTATTTATAGCTCTCCACTTCTAAAATAGAAAGGTTGTAAAGTAATAACTACGTAGCCTGGGAACATTTTTCCTTGTAATTTGTAACAATATGGTTTTACCTTTGTTAATATCCACACCCCAGCACACTCACCATTCTGTGATTGCTACTATGGTTTTTTGTACTGACAAGTATAGTTATAATCACTTATTATGTTCTTGAAAACAACACAGTCATCGGAAAACAGCTTTACAGATGCATCCTTTTCAATTTGTGCTAGTGGAGTTGCGAAGGAGGGCTAAGTGACTTCTAACGCTGTCGCTTGCGGCTTCCTAAGAGTTGGTTAGGAGTTTGCTGCAATTTTTAAGCAGCACTTCCCAGACCCGGCTTGCACCTATGTATGCGCGTCGCTGGAGTTTATAATTTATGTCGCGTCCCTGTAAAAACGGCTCTCTTGAGTGCTAGCGCAACGTTTTTATTTTTGTTGTTGTTGGCGGCGATGGTGGTGGCAGTGATAGTGGTGGTGGTGCTTCGCCTTCTAGCACCTAGGAACCGCAGAGAAGCCACCACGGTTGATGATTGCTGCTGCATTTCAGCTCTTTATGTCGCATGCCCTCATGTTTGGTGCACTCTAAATGGTGGGATCTGTCGAAATAAAATGATCTAATATGATAAAAGATAATTCTTAACCATCTTAAGCACACACCCTGCACATCACAGCCACAAGCTGTAAAAGCACTTGTAACTGCATCAATCTGATAGGTACGGCTTTGTCTTGGGACTCCAGAGATTCTTTGTTGAACTAGGCAGGATCTGGCACTCCTCCACATTCCAAGCCTGCTTCTACCTGTATTAGGAAATGAAATATGTACAGAACATATAATGAGAATAGTTTTAGGCATCGGAAATAGAATGATGATAACAGATAGTAAGAGCAAGTAATTCGTAATGTTCACCTCTCTAATGCTAGCCTTTGTCCTTTCCAATTCAAAGGACAATGTGGGTAGTGCAGACAAGAGTCTGAATGGTGGCTCCTTTAGGTGGCATTCATGAGCAGAACCACAAGTGCCTCAACATTACCAAAACTGTCATGATCATAGCAGATTTATTGTAAAAACACTGAGTACAAGCCCTAGTTAGCTATAGATGCTTCAGAGCTGCAACCTTTCAGCATATTCATGGTCCATCATAGTAGTGGAGCAGGTAAAGAGATTAGCTGTTAAAATCAAAAGTCCATGGTTCAAAACTAGGCAGTAGCAGCTATCTTTCTCATCAAAGTGAAACACAAAGATATCAATGTATATGTTACATTCACCACAATCATCAGCAGGCTACATACACTGCAGGGAAAAGGACTCTTCCAGTGATCCCCAATTTGCCCTGTTCCGTGGAAGTTGTGGCCACACCATCAAACGTTCAGATCGCATTTGCCCATCTGTCTTTTTACCATACCTGACTGTTTCTCTAGCCCTGGAATCCACTCTGTTACATTAATAGATCATCAGTTATCTGTTCTGGACGTTACCTATGTCCGGTCCAAACCTATATCTTCCTCTTCATTCCACTAGGATGTCGATAACTCAAGTTCAATCTCTAATACAATCTGCTGTTTCTCTCTTAATGTCACCCGCATCACTCACTCTCCTTTCCATAGATCTCTGTGCTGGGTTAATACAATATAAGCATTCTTCCCATCCTTGAGGTCGTGAAGCACTCTTGTATAACAAATCTCCACCATCCTTCCAAAAATCTCGAGTTGCTTGTCTCCTGCACCTTTCCCTCATGCACTGTTTGTGACATATCCTCTATAATCGCTTCAGTTTAAGTGAAAATTTCTAATTACTTGTTTGCACCATTTCCTGCACTAGTGCTATTATTTTGGCTACCATTTAAGTTCACGTGGAAAATGGTACAAAAAATCGCTTCTGCCATATGAATTGCAGTGAGCCTCTTTCCTGAATTCTCAAGAGCACAAGAATTTCTGGGATACAAACTGATTAATGTCAGCATCACCCTGTAAGAACAGCACACATCTAGAAATGCACACAGAATTTTTCTGCTGCCTTACCTACCAAATTTAAATTTCTCACGACACTATTGCCTTTGTACCTTCTACAAACAAGTATCTCTGCACACGCATAATCCAGTCTTTGCACCTTTCAGGCTTTCTGGATGCTTTAGTGCTTGCTGAGTTCTCTTCATGTTAGTACTATTTTCTACTTTGCATAATTACCTTGCACTTAAAAATTTTGATGATTTTGCATGTTCTACCTTATCTGAGAGGTCTGAGACTTTCATGCATTACCACTTCATAGTATGATGTACCTTGTTTCCTTGGAGAACTTGCCAATATCCTACATAGCTAGCGTACCTCCTACTTCAATTGAGCACTGTGGAATTATGCTGGGAAGGTCATCACATTTACCTTCTTCATCACAACTTTCCTCCACCCTCTATTCTATCCAGGCTGATTCTAGACGTCACAACTGTTTAGTCACTACGCCTCACCTCCTCTAGTTCTTCTACATCCTGCATGGTGCCACGAAGGGCATTCATTGTGAAGTCTATTTTATTTCATTATTTGTGTCCCCACTGAGTCTCTTTTATGTTTATTTCTTGTTCGCATGCCAGCTTCTTTCAAACTTCCATACTTAGACTTCGAAGTTGCCCATCAGTACAATGTAGTGCATACTTTCTTAATTCAAGGCAGACAGGTTAGCCTGCGCTACGATTCTCTAGTATCATCATCATCATCATCATCATCAGCCTGACTACACCCACTGCAGGGCAAAGGCCTCTCCCATGTCTCTCCAATTAACCCTGTCCTTTGCCAGCTGTGCCCACCCTATGCCTGCAAACTTCCCAATCTCATCTGCACACCTAACATTCTGCCGCCCCCTGCTACGCTTGCCTCCTCTTGGAATTCACTCCATTACCTTTAAGGACCAGTGGTTATCTTGCCTTTGCAGTACATGCCCTGCACAAGCCCATTTCTTCCTCTTGATTTCGACTAGGATGTCATTAGCACGCGCTTGTTTTCTCACCCACTCTGCCTCCTTCCGGTCTCTTAACGTTACACCTGTCATTTCTTTTTCCATGGCTCTAATTATAAGGCTAAGTATAAGGCATAGTATAAGGCTGGAAAATTACAGCTTAGGTTTACATACTATTTGTTTATAAACCTCTCTTTCCCTATTTTATTCATCACTGATATGACATCTTTACAGTTCCTTTTAACCACCTTGCCAGTGTGATTGGGTGTTGGTGCATAGGCTCGCAGTATCTTCAACTCTCGCTTTTTATTAATCTTGATTACAATGACAACCACATCCTTATGTACCCGTTATTTAGTGTATGCATTGCATCAGTCGTCATAACATTGTTAAGCACTGTAATGTCTCATTCACTGCCCGATATTCTTCAAACAGAACAATTAGGCTAGCCTCACTGGATAAGAGTCTTGCATTGAACACTGACAAATTTAGTTTCTAGTGGGTACTCGTAAAAAAATATCTGATAGCATTTCAGGACAATCAGTGGAACCGTGGAGCACCTTGTAAAGGAAAGCAATATCCTGCTTTTCCCTGCGCTACCAAAAAATAGAAAATAAGTGAGATGCAACCATGAAAGAAATGCTCACTAAGTGAAGAGTTATATAAGCATGTTCCCTCCACAAAACAGGAATTGGCCATTGATACTGTACATGGCTGCCACTGCCGCCTTTGTGGATTTGTGAGTTAACCCTCGGCCCTCAGTCCCCAGTGGCTGTGGATGAGTTGACCAAGGTGGCGGTCATGCCTCCGATGTAGTGAAAGGTCCTAAGAATTGTTGGATCTGGACAGGCAGCCATCGAATACAAGCCTGAGGAAACAAGCTGTCTTTTAACGAAGACACACTGGCCATTGTAATCTCATCAACAGACTTCTATGTCTGTGCTACTACAAGTATACAGATTGTGACATTTATTTACCTTGTTTGTTATTATGACTTTTCTTGTAGTGCATTGATGTTTTTTCTATCTATCAGCACATAACTGGAGGTGGCTGCCACTATTATGACATTTTCATTGCCATCTTTCCTTCTTTTGCACACTATGTCCACTGTGTCATTTAACTTCCTGTGTGTATCGTAGTGGTCTTCTTTGTGCATTCTAGTGCTCTCCTTGTAATGTGCACCGTCCTTATAGGCTGCACTGCTGTTGGCTTGCAAGTGAAAAACATAAACAAATAAAAAAAATAACCTCACTGACCCTCTGAGTTGTTCATTACGAATAGGCAGCACAGCATGTGCAATTCCAGCCCTGAACAGACTTTTTTTATTATTATTAACCAGTGGTTGTTTTCAAACACTTGAAAGCAGTCCCTCCTTCACATGAGGCAGGCACTCTAACTGGTGCAAGGTGATATCAAGTGAACATTAAAACAGCTTAGGAAGCCTAAAATAATCCAGAGCCATCCATTACAGAGCAATTTATAGACTAGTTGCTGCTTCGACATTGTAGAGACCAAACTCATTATTTCTATCTTTTTACATTGTTAAGAGCCTCTTCACACGGCTGCAGTGGTTTCAACACTTTACCAGCACATCATAGCTGAGTTATAAAGAGGTGCGTAATAAACAAATATTAATGGCATTGAAATTTTATGGTACATTAAAAAAATTAGACATTTGCTGCAAGTTGACAGATACATACTTTCATGATGCCTAGCAGAGGCATGTGAAGCACAAGTTGCTGCATGCTCTGAGTTTGCACAAGTATTGGCGATCATGGCTCCTTGTGGGTAGGAATCAAGAAATTGTAGCTATCTTCCTCAGTAATTATCGGACATATGTATGCCTTTGCCTGAGGATCTGTGCAACACAAAACAGATTAAACTTCTTTTAAAAGCATCAAGAAACCTATGTAACCACACAGTACAATTCTTTCAGCTCCCAATTCTAAGTTCAAAAAACTAACATTCCATATCTCACCTTTTGAACACAGAAATGAATGAACAAGTTGCACTGTAACATCTGCTCCAGTGGACAAAATTTGCGGCAAGCATTTCTGCAGGAATGATGTTTGCAATGGCTTTGGCATATGTGGAGATTGTTCCTTGAAAGCACTTATTCCAAGGACCTGCATGACCAGAGATGGTACACTCTACAGTGCTCTGACTGCATTGACACACCCACCTAGACTGCACACTGTATACAAAAACCATCCCTAAAATCCACACACAGAAATCAGCGCACAGAATTTTGCAGACAAAAATGCATCAATGCTTCTGCTAAAAGCACACCTGCCTTATTCTTTACTTGTGGTGGGAAAAATGGGCCATTTCTGTTGGTTATTATTTTTCCGCAAGATTCATAACATAGACACAGTCTTATGTGTCATGTGCTTTCTTATAAAATGCATTTCAAGAAAAAATATTAGGTTCTACAGTGTAACTTATTACTCAATGCAACATTTGGCAAAAAATATGTCAGCTGTACTTGTATGCTGTAAGATGAAAAGCAAGTATAATTTTAAATTGCTTAAATATTCAAAGTGTTTCCTGTTAGTTTGCCTGAAAAGCATGAAAATTTCAGTGTTCTAGATTAAAATTTGGGATCACAGGGTCTGTTATGGTGCAGATCACAGTGATCACTGGGTCTGTTTCAGCGCGAATGACACGAGTTTGAACTGAGTGGCTCAAATGATCAAATCCATTCTTTCTCGGCAACGAATGCGTCTTTTGAGGTTGGCAAACACCAACATAGCCAGAAAGAGCCATAGAATCAACTCCTGTGGAGACCAAAAATTGCAAGTTGTCGTCTCTGTGTCTCTTTAAAGAAAACAAAATTGCTGAAAATGTTTAACAAAAAAAAATTATTTGCACTTAGTCTGCTTATGAGCGGAAAACCGAAAGCCGAAAGCCTTTCCGTGTCCTTTCTCCCTCCATTTTTTATTCTGTTTATTTTCTTCAATTTTTATATTTTTCTGTTTTTCATTGCCGTTTTATTTCTATTTTGTATTTTTAGATTTTTATTTTCCCCACTTATTTTTATTTTGCCTTTCATACATTTTCTTATATTTCTTTGATTGACAGGTGGGGCCGACAATTCGTGCACATGTTTCCTGCGGACAGGCCTTGCGCACATCCATGAGCCAAGGCTTTTGCCTTAAAATATCAAATTTCAATGCCTAAAATCTACACATAAACGCAATGCGCAGTTTCAGCTTGAAAGCTTTTCCAGATTAAAAAAAGAAACTTAACTGCCCAGGCTCACATGCCACAGCAGCAGTTTCTTTATGTAAAACAGACGCAGGAATGCAACATTCCCATTAAAGCAGAAAAGTGTCTTCTGGATATGACCCTGCAACGAAAAAGACCAGAAAAACATTCCTGCTTCACTCCAGAAAGATGCAGTACTTAACAAAAGCTGAATGATGCCCGCAAAAATAAGCGAGCCTATAAACGGCCATCCTTGCACGAGTAATATTTTTGTTAATCAGCATAAGAGTTCTTGCTCAGGATGTCAGTGAAGTTGTTGTATGCTAACGGTGGGAATAGCCATGCTTGTTCTGCCAGCAATTGCTCCACCGTAGCGTCACTTATATGTTAATAATGACCTAAAACCTGTCGGACCTGCCCCACATTGTGCACAGTCACTTATAATACTACATATTCCACTCCCGCAGTCACCATCTATGCACATATTCAGGATGTGCACTCACACTTGTTCATGTTGCATCAAATGATATGCCAGTACTGAGACAAAAATTGCAGACTATCTCGTCATCAAGACATGATGTAAGCATGGCATTCTTTGCAGTACCGGCGTATCATTGTCTATGTTGGTTTATAGATACGGTGCTAGCCGCATTCTCTCGGGGCACCTCCCTGGCGTGGCTCACTGCTTAACGAACCCATTCAGCAATGCCGAAATGGCATTACTTTCCACCGGCAATGTATACACTACCGAAGGACTTCCTAGGCGTTTCTAACAACGCTCTTGTCAAACGTGGCAAAGAAGAAAAGTACGAATGCTTGCGCAACACCCCCAGAGGAGCAGTCACGGATGCATGCGAGGTGCCCGATTCCACTGCCAAAGTCTGAACAGGAATGCAGAAAGGTCATCTCTGCAACCTCGGGGTCATTCACTTATACTGGGCACAGGCGATATCGCGATGCTGTTCAGTATCAATTGCAAGTTCCTGGCTGTCCACAGCACGATGATCATT